>NW_021318688.1:792259-816974 GCF_001605985.2 Dendrobium catenatum
AAAAATATTATGCTTAAATTATAACCTAACTAAAATATTTATATTATTTATATTATTTATATGATAATATAAATTTTTTATTATTTTATATTTACACTCGAAGAAATTAAAGATTATTATTGAGACAAGTCAGTTGCGATGGAAAAAAATTTGCACACCTCATCAAGCATTATTGATGGTAGTGTTTGGCAAACATTCTCCCTTAAGTTGGAATTCAATATAGTTGGTTGTATCCTAGGAAATTTCTCAATATAATATATCATGTTTGTGGGTCACATTATTACATTTTTTATTTAGCCAGTACCATTGGATTCTTCTATCACTATTACAAAATTGACATATCAGGGCCTCATTAAATAGTATGTCATTATTCAGCATAAATTTATCCTAATATCAAACTTATTTAAGTGCAATGGTTATCAAGTTTGGAGGCACCAAATAGCTCCCACTCAACTTATTATCTTTTTTCCTGAAATCTACCTTAGCTCTTACTCAGTATATCTTAAGTTACAGTAATAAGGAGTCATATCTTTAAAAAAGCCAGTAAATGTTCACCTAACCAATTATTGGCGGAAACAGCAAAGAAAAAAAAAAACAATCAATCATCGAATCTTATATTAGAAATGTTTATGAGTTTGAATGATGTATTACATTGTTGAACTCATCTCTAAATGCTGAGACGTGATTGGTTTCTTGTAACATTACATGCAGAGGAAATGAAAATATACAATGATCCCACAGGAGCATTTCTAATCGACTCGAGTGGGAAAATAGTTCAAAGGGAATTTAAAGAATTATAACGACATACTATTGGGCTAATTTTTTTACAAAGAAGATATCATGAGCCAAGTGTTTTGATAGCAAACTGCAATGTCGTGAAATATACGGCATTGATTCATCATCACCATATATCGAGAGTGGAGCAGCACAACGATAACTTCATATTGAACTTGCATGACAAGTTAATGAGTCTCTTAAACATGGTAAGAAGAAAAACTTTTTAGTTGGATCTAATTAGCAGGGAATTCAATATCATCAGATTGAGTACAATATTCATTATTGCCCAAGTCAATCACAATTGCAAGCTCGCATGCATAAGATACTACAAAATAGAAGTAGGTAAGCAAGGAGGGTGCAGAAGATATCATAGGTTTGAGTATATCATTGTTATCTGATTATTCTTTATAATGTGAATGATCACGACTATTGATAGATAGTTGTTATGGTTGTGATGTATCTTTATATTTTTTTTCTTGATATATATAAGTTGACCTCTTCTTTTCAATTTTGTGTCACCATGTATTGCAATTATACAGTGTATTTAGCATAATCTACATAATCTTTAAAATATCACAGCGTTAAATTTCTCGTATATGAAACATTTCTAATAAAGCTTTACTTGATACAGAAACAAAAATGTTATAATTTGCATTAGCTGATTTTACTTGGGTATGTTATGTTCGATATATTCAATTAATAAACATCTCTCTACAAATATTTTATAAATAATTTTTTTCATAAAAAAATATAAAGATCAAATACACTGATATTTCATTCCAAGATATATATGTGACGAGCATAGTTACAAATGTGTTATAGTAGAAAAAATGACAACCTAAGCTCTTCGCTGACATGGAACAGCACTAGTTCCCGGGGTATCGAGCGGACTCTTGTCAAGTTCTTCTGTATAACTATGCCTCATCATTTATGATGCAGTCAAGATTTATCATTTTATGTTTTATTATTTTTTTGTGTTTTGGACGCTATGTAATTTTATTTTGTATGGCCCTATGATGAAAAATAACACATGATCATGTCAGGTTTTATGCTCTCGGGTCGTTTCACACCATTGCCCTTCCACCTCTGTTTTATTGCTCCTTTTTTTCCTGTGGTTGTTTGGTTTTTCCTGTTGTATGCTCGGTTTCCTTGTTGATTGCTTGGTTTCCCTGTCGTCTGTTCGATTTCCTTGTTGTATGCTCGATTTTCCCTATGGTTATTCGGTTTTCCTGTTTGTTGAATCCTATGCAGGAAACTTTAATTCCTCATTAAATGAGCTGAGTTTGGTGGTTCTTATTAGCTGATTTGGAGGCCACATTTATGTAGGCTAATAATTACTTTTTCTCCTTTCTCCTACATATAGTGGCTAAATTTATTTGTGCAAGAGTTTTTGGAGAGTGATCATTTTAAAAATCTGACGGTTTCTTCTTAGCTTGCAAGCTGTCTTCTTCCTAATCACTATTTCTTCCTCTCGGTCTTCTTTTTACTTCTCTTCACAGTTTTTCTGCCACATGTATCTTTTTTCTCTAAATTATTGTGAGTTATAAGTGGTATTGTGGCATGTTCTATTGGTATTTGTTGGAGGAGCAATGTCTTGTGTTGGAACCTAGTTCCAATGGCAGATCGTTCGTTTGTCCTTTCCTTGAGCACCTTCCCTAGTTTGTATTTGCATGTGATGTGACCATTCGTGCTTGATCTGAGGGTCAATAGTTTTTGTTTTATTATTTGTTCTATCTTATGCGACTTCCTAACAAATTTCTCATATTATTTCTTGATGGGGACATCGGATGGAAAGTCTACCATCAACGTCATCGTAGATCAACGGCCGTGATTTATCTGATGTACTTTTGATTTTATTATTGTCTAATTGTTGATGTATTTTTTTTATTTTAGCATTTTTCCCTTTTTACCCTTGCTTGGGATTGAGTCATGTAGTCCCTTGAGGGTATTTTAGTCCTTTGTTTTTGAGTCAATGTAAAGGCTATTTAAAGCCTTCATCTTATTCTTTTGAAGGGAATGAATGATTAAATAAAAATTTTCATGCATTTGTGTTCTTGAAGCTTATGTGAGAGCTTGATAGAGGGATAGAGAGCTTGGTGGAGCCTAGGATAGGCAACCCATCGTACCCAACAGTCACCACCGGTGGCTCTTGGTTCTCCCCCACTTTCCTCCTCCCTTCCCTACCTCCTCCGCTGACCACCCTTCCCCCAACCGAACTCCTATCGATTACTAGCCGCCGGCCCCCATTAGGGAATCAATTATCCTTTCCCTTGGTGACCGTCGGTCACCTCCAACCCCAAGCAGCAGCCATCCTCCCAATTTTTTCCCTAGCCGCCTCCCCTCTTGCCATCCCAACAGCCGCCGGTCAGCCACCATAGCCGCCGGCCTTGCCCCCACTTTCCTTTTCCCTTGCCATAATTTTTTCCTTATTTGGTTGTCTACATGAGGAAGGAATTTGATTTCAAATCCTTAGAAATTTGAAATTTAAAATATTTCCTAAACCTTTTAAGCTTATTTTAGGAAAGTTTTAAATTAAGATTATTTCAATTTTAAATTCAAATAGGACTAATTTATTTATTCCTAAACCACAAGACCAAAAGAGGAAGGCTTTAATTCCTCTCTCCAATCCCCTCTCCCCTTTAGGCAGCCGGCCACCTCACCTTCCCACCGCCCTCTCTCTCTCCTCTCTCTACCCGCCCCCACCTCCTCTCCCTTTTTAATTTCTTTCCTTTGGCCACTCATCTCATTAACGGAAGAAATCCCCTCCTTTTTCTAAATCCCATATTAATTGAAACATGAATTTAAATTCAGATTTCAATTAACCTCCCTAAACCTATTTTACTCCACCAAAAAATCTGAACCGAATATTCCTCAACCTTAACCCACTTGGCTGACCACCTCCTTCGCTCCTCCACCTTCAACTCTCTCAAGAAAAACCCTCCTTTCTCAAGAACAACCATAAGGACAGCAAAAAGTTGTCTTTTCCCACCTTCTACTATCATCAAACCTATGCATGGCCGATCCGGAACTTGACTCCGGCTTTGTGACGACAACCACGGCTTTGTGGACCTTCTCAATTCTCCATTCTTCGACGTGAATCCAAACATTGATGGATCCTTAGGAGAGTACATCGACCGCATCTTGTTCACTTTGATCGAAGCTATCGAGGAGCCACTATCGGAAGTCTAGTGGTATATCCAAGCGGGTTCCCGGTGAAGGTTAGCTTCTCCCTTGCTTCTTGTACTTCCTATTCTACTTACTTCGAAGAGAGAAATTTCAAAGCAATAGATTGTGTTCACTTATCGCCATCCGCTCAGTAATCATAGGATTGTTACTTCATGCTATTAGAACTCCTTGTTATTCTAGGGTTTTTTGAACTTACTACTTGCGCATAACTTTGAATTTCTTAATTGTTTTACATTTGGTTTAGCCTATGTATGTGACTGAGCCTAAACGGAAGTGACCGCTTATTATTTTTATTTTGTTGTTTTAATTGCTTATAACAAAAATCCAAAATTGCTCTTTGGATAATTTGTGCAATTTTCCTTTCTTGCATGTAGTCCTACATCATCTTTCTTCCTCTCGGTCTTCTTTTCACTTCTTCTCTTCACAGTTTTTCTTCCACCTGTATCTTTTTTCTCTAAACTATTGTTGAGTTATAAGTGGTGTTGTGGCATGTTCTATTGGTATTTGTCGGAGGAGCAAGGTCTTGTGTTAGAACCTAGTTCCTGGGAAGATCGTTCGTTTGTCCTTTCCTTGAGCATCTTCCCTAGTTTGTATTTGCATGTGAGGTGACCATTCATGGTTGATTTGAGGGTCAATAGTTTTTGTTTTATTATTTGTTCTATCTTATGCGACTTCCTAACAAATTTCTCATATTAGTTTGCTACTACGTGTCCATCATTTTGGTGTTTGTTTATGTAATATGGAAAGGAAATATCTTAATTTGCATTCCTTATATTCTTCAACTTTATTTAAGAACTTAGGTTGCATCAATTTGATGTTAGAGCCATAGGTTGTAGGACAAATCTTCCTCTCTTTAAAATAAAAAAAAAATGAATAACCAAAATAATCAAGCGGATTGATAACATATGATTATGCAACAAATGGCTAACCTACAACAACAAATGGAAGTAATGGCTAATACCCTGGCTGTCCTAATTATAAACAACGCTAATGTCCAACTCAATGAAGAAGAAGATAAAGTTCCACAAAACCAAAATAGAAATAATAGATAGTGAGACCACGGGATGAAAATTGACGTAAATGAATTTGAGGGCAAACTACAACCTGAACAACCTTGAATGGGTAGAAAAAATGGATCAATTTTTTGAATGGAAAGAAATTCCTGAAAAATAAAAAGTTAGGTTTGCTAATTTAAAATTGACTGGTCATGCATTAACTTGATGGAAAAATCTTCAAATTAACAGAGTAAAGAGAGGCAAAGAGAAAATTCAAACATGGGGTAGAATGAAAGAGAAAATGCGGGGAAAGTTTTTTCCTTCTGACTATTCCTGAATCTATTCCAAGAATGCAATAACATTGACCAAGGAACTCGATCCAAAGAAAAATACACTAAAGACTTTTATAAACTACAGTTCATAAATGATTTAATGAAACTAAGGAATGAATTATAACTAGCTATATAAATGTACTAAAGTGGTCAATTCAAGATCAACTAAATCTTCATTACGTAATCAAACTCGATGAGGCCTATTGCGTGGCATTAAAAATTGAGAAACAACAATCATAAATTTGATTCAACCAAACCTAAGCAATCTTTAGGAAGTAAAGCTCAAACTTCACAAGCTGTCATAGGGTCAACTTCTTCAAATTAAAATCTTCGCCAAAACCTAACGAAGCTCAAGTTAATGAAAAAGGAAAAAGGAAAAAGGAGTGATTAAAAAAAAGGAAAAAGGAGTGATTGGAGCAATACTAATTGAACCTTGTTATAAGTGTATCTTGTATGGTCATCTTTCAGTAGCCTGTAGGAAAAATAACCCGCCTAGAACCAACTACATTGAATAAGAGGATAATCATGAAAATTCAAAAGAGGATCAGTCTAAAGAAGAAAATGAGGAAGAGTTGGAATCAATTAATATTGAAAGTGACCAAGGAGATCATTATTTAGTTATCCGTAAGGTCTTGACCACCAAATCAGATGCTGGAGATAAATGGCTTAGACAAAACATTTTTCGAACATGTACTATAGGAGGAAAATTATGTACCTCATGATTGATGGTGGTAACTCTGAAAATTGTATCACAACATACCACCGCCTAGAACCAACCCTGTCATATTCTATTAGGTTGACCTTGGTCAGGGTATTAGTGTTTTTCTCCCCATTATAAGTGGTCTTATGATCATTTTGCCAAAATCAACCTAATAGAATATGACAGGCTTTGAGTGGCATGTTGTCACAAAATACTTGGTCTTTCTAAAATTTTTCGATTGAGAGGTTGACAAGGCATTGCTGGGTGATTGATACCTCTACTCCTTAAACCATTATATCTTGTAAGGCTTAGCAAGAGATTTTGATTTTATTTTCCAAACAACCTCAAATTCACCCACTCCTGAACTACTTCTCAATACCAATGAACTCAAAAACTCTGAAGTAGTCTATATTTTGGTAGGAAAAGAGATTGATGTAAACAAAATAATTCCTAAAATAATTCAACCTCTGATTAGCGAATATGAAGACATAACTCTTGAAGATTTACCTGATTCACTGCCTCCTCTAAGAAATATCCAACACCATATTGATCTTGTACCCTGAGCAAACTTATCCCACTTGCCTCACAATCGAATGAGCCATGTTGAACATGATGAACTAAACAAACAAGTAATTGAACCCTTAACTAAGGGATTAATCAAAGAATGCATAAGTCCATGTGCCATCCTAGCCCTGCTTACACCCAAGAAAGATAAAACTTGGAGAATGTGTGTCGATAGTTATGCTATAAATAAGATAACTATCAAGTATAGGTTTCCTATCTCCAGACTAGTGTCAAAATTTTCTCTAAGATTGATTTGCAAAGTGGCTATCATCAAATTTGAATACAACATATTGATGAATAGAAAACAGCCTTTAAAACAAAAGGACTCTACAAATGGCTAGTCACGCCCTTTGGCCTATCAAACGTCCTTTCATTAGAAAATTTGTGGTGGTTTATTTTGATGACATCCCAATATTTAACTTATGATGTCGAGTTCTATACGATTGTCCAAGCCCTAAATTTCGGAGACATTATCTTATTCAGAAGAAATCTGTGTTAAACTCTGATCACGAAGCACTATGATATTTATGGTCTCAAGAAAATTAAAATCGTATACATGCTAAATAGACATCTTTCCTATTAGAATACACATTTCATCTCAAATACAAAGCTGGAGTTATAAATAAAGTTGTTGATGCCCTAAGCAGACGAGCATACTTGTTGGTAACTCTTCACCTGACTGTGGTCTCTTAAGATTCTTTGAAAGATAGCTACACTATAGATCCAAATTTTAAAACCATTTGGGAATCATGTTGTACTTCTGGAATTGACCCCACTGCTCAGTTTACCATTCAACAAGCATTTCTATTTAAGGGAACTAGACTATGTATCACTCAAAGCTCTTTACGTGAAAAACTCATCAAAGAACTTCATGGTGGAGGATTAGGAGGATATTTTGGTCAAGGAAAGTCTATAGCCTTGGTTGAAGAACGATATTACTAGCCCCACATGCGAAAACACATCAAAGTTTGTAAAATAATATAAAATCTATCAATCATTCAAAGGAACAATTCAAAACACTGATCTTTATACTCTGCTCCCAATTCCAAACAAACCATGGGAGGATATCACCATGGATTTCATTATAGGATTACTTGTAATAGCCCAAAAATTTGATTGTGTTCGTTGTCGTTAACCGATTTAGTAAAATGGGTAATTTCATTCCTTGTGTAAAAAAACCTTTGATTCATCTCATGTTGCTCATTTATTTTTTAAAGAAATTATGCAGTTGCATTGTATACCTCGAATTTTTATCCTCTTATAGAGATACTAGGTTTTTAAGTCATTTTTGGAGAACACTTTGGTTTAAATTAAGAATTATTCTTCAATTCAATAGTGCATATCATCCATAAACCAATGGACAAACTAATGTAGTAAACCAAAGTTTGGGAAATTTGCTTAGACAGTGTCTTGCAAGAGAAAGACCTTTCTAATGGGATTTGATTTTATCCCAAGCCTTATTTCCTTATAATAATTCCTTTAATGGAACCATTGGAAAACATTCATTTGAAATTATTTATGGTCAACCTATTCCCCACATCTTATACTAAACTTTTTTACCTATGCTAGGTCGAATAAGTACTGAAACTATAGAAATTGTTGATCACATTCAATCGGTCCAACAACAGGTTCTACAAGAACTCCATATGGCAAATGTGAAATATATGACTGCGGCCTATAAACACCGTAGAGAATGTTATTTTCAAGAAGGAGATTTGATTTTGGCTTACTTTCGACGATAATGCGCTTCCCCGTTGGCACATTTGGCAAATTAAGCCGAAAGAAATTTGGTCATTTTCGAGTAGTACGAAGATTGGGAACAAATGCTTATTTGTTGGATCTCCCATATTTATTTGGAACTTCTCCAATGTTTAATATTGCTGATCTTATTACATATGATGAAGAACCGATTTATTTTGTGTACATCAAATTCGCATCTAATAAAAGTAGACTAACTGTTATATGCGCTCAGCATAATCATCCATAATGTTCGTTCTTGTTGTGCCTTCATACTATGCAAAACAAGAGATTGGATAGTCCATGGAAAATAACATTGAGCAGTCCACTACACACTTGCACATACCCGATATTGGCAACAAGTCACCGCAACTATACTTCAAAATTCATTTACACTACATCACTGATATCCTTCGCCACCAATTAGATATAAAGCCACATAAAATAATTGCAAAAATGGAGTCCAAGTTTTACATAAAAGTGTCATATATAAAGGCTCGGGATGCACAAAGGGGTGATCCAGTCGATTTTTAGTAGTTATGAGGAGTCATATTTCTCTCTATACCATTTATTGGAAGCTATTCCCAACGTCATATCTCGAATGATTTACAACATTCAATTTACTAGTAACTTTTATTTTAAAAGAATTTTTTAGGCATTCGGACAGTCAATCAAGAGATGGCGATTTATTCAAGATGGGGCTCTTTACTAGTCAAGTATAGGGGGGCAATATTAGCTACAATTGTAATGGAAGGAAATGGATGTTTTTAACTAGTTGCATTCTCTATGGTGGATGCCGATTGTCACAACCCAATCTGATCAAGTCAAGTCTTATCATGTTGAGCTATGACAGGCAAATCCCAAGATCTAATTTTAGAATATTCAGATTCTCTTCCAACATTTATTTTAAATAACTACATACTACAAAACTATTAACACATTCAAATACTAAAAATAAATTTATCAACAAGATTTCTTTTATTTCATCAAAATGTATCTACATTATATTATATAGCTACACACAAAAGCTACAGAACAAGATTGAATAGTAAACTAGCTAGCCATGACTGTCCTATAAACTCATATCTGATCCTAAACTTCTAATCTAAAATCTTCTTCCCTTTCTCAGATCCTGAAAAGCATAAAAAATCACAATGAGTTACAACAGCTTAGCAGGCCACATAAATCAATGTAAATTTCCAAATTCTTAACGTCTCGAGAGAGAATTGGATTTGGTTTATTAAACACTTTATTGAATATTTAAAAGCAGTTAAATACAGTCTAATACATCAATGTATTAAACTATAATAAGAGCATGATAGTTATCCAATTATTGAAATAACAATACTAAGTAGATAAATAAATTGAAATGTACATTATAAAGTAGTTCACATCACATTTCTCAGACTCAGATAAAACCTCAAAGGTTTTTTTGCCTCTTATGACACATTTTTTTGTGCTTATAACACTAAAACATATCACATGTATTTTTCTCAAACAGAATCTCAAAGGATTCTAGCACCTCATAGCATCTAATGAAGGCACCAAATGACTAAAAGATTTGGCCAATTCAAGTGAATGTGCCAAACCATTTAAATTAAATATAAAATTATAACTAAATAACATATTAAAAATTTTATATTTCTAGAAAAATATCTTTACAAATTAAATATAAAATCATAGCTTAATTACATATTCAAAATTTTATAATTTAAATATTTACATATATAGATTAATTACATCCATATAATTACAATTGAATTTTCCATCTAAGTTACTTGCGTTAGAGACTTTGACTCATTCACCTAAATGCGTCAAATTATTTAGTGCATTTACTATTTTTTAAAATTTTAAGGAATTCCTGCTCCTGCTTAATACAACTTTCATCCGACTCTTTTCTTTTAAATTTGTCCTGCAAAAGTTATATTGAAAAAGTTTACTAATTCAACAAAGTTTAGAAAATTGATGAATTCAATCTAGTTGTGATTATTCTAATAGAACCATTTAGAGTAAATTGTTGAGTTTCTTTTTGGGAAAACGTTGTTAAGTCATTGTCATATCACTTTCTCTTTATTCACTTGTAAGGGCATATTAAGCAAGAATAATTAATGATCTAACCATAAGCAAGATCGGAAAATAGTAAATAGTAAACAGTAAATAAGGATTAATTGAAGTTAAAAAGAAAACTAGCAAATTTATTTCTATTTATCTATCCAGTGAAAACAGCCGCTAGAATCATCCATGGTGGACAAGCAAAACGCGTGCTTAGAGTTTAGGGAACTCTATATCCACAAGGCAAACTTAATCTCAAACTACTTACCGATCAGTAAAGATATGATAAAAGTAAATGCATTTTTTAATCTCAGATTAAAATCAGAGAACAACACTACGAACAAGAATAAATGTAGACAGAAACTTACAGCTCTCCAAGCTAGAAGAAAACCAAGAGACCAATCTCCAAACCCTCTCTCATCTTAAGTACGGTCCAAGCATCAAACCACCGCAATCAAAAGGGCAAAAAGATACCTAGGAGAGGAAAGACTAAGCAGCCCAATCGTGGCGATCTGCACACTGACGGCCACTTCTTCCTTGCGGAGACTCCCCGGCGTATAGCGTCTCATTGCTCAGGAACTCAAGCCGAAAGGCCTCTCTCTCTCTCTCTCCTCTCTACTCCGCACCCGCCAGCGCCCATCTTTATGTGTTTTTTTTTTTTTCCTTATGTTTTGTTGGGGGCAGCTAACAATTAGAATCTGGAGGTAAATCTATAGGCTAAACATTTCAAATAAAATAAATGGCAAATAATATTAGAGAGAATAAGCTAAAGGTGATTTGGTCACATAAAATGTCAGACATACAAATTCATGCAGACAACGCATACACATAGAGTCGAACCCTAGACCTCTTAGTTGGAAGCCTTAGCTCTCAACCAATAGGCCAAGGAGAGCTGTGTAAAGAAAAAAAGGTGGAGTTAGACTTAAAAAGACTTTATTAGAAAGTATTAGAAATGATATTTTTTATTAGATTTAAATAAGAATTTAACTATTAATAAAACACAATAGAAAAAATATAATATTCATGTAGCCGACCCCACATAGTGGATAAAGACTTGATTTATTGTTATTATACTTTAAAGAAAATAATTAATTGTAATTAATGTCTTGAAATAAGTATTGTAAATGATTTTTATAAGAAATACATAAATCATTTTTTTATCATTCGCCTTAATTTATAGTTCACTCAAGACCAAGAACGACAAAATGATCCAAAATAGCTTCATATGCAAGTCGACAAATTTCAATAGAGGAAAATTATGATTTTCATGTGCTGAAGATTGTCATAAGGTCATTATTTGATACTTTCATCAACTTATCTTCACTTGAATTCACCAAATATTTTAATAAAATGAAATCTCAGCTCCAAGTCTTATTTCAAAAAGTGCAAGTATTTTGACTATTAGCATAAAAAATAATTACTACATAAGAAAATATTGAAGTCTCATAAAAAATATTGCAACAAAATTACTTCCTTCATTGTTTTAGTAGAAGCCATAGAATCCACTTGATAAGATTTCATGACCACAAGCTACAAAAATATAAACAATAGTATATCTTCTCTTATCCAAATTTCCAAGGAAATATGTTAAGTAAAAATAACCACTAATATCAACGAAATTTAAACTTGATCTAAACTTCAATCCTTTGTTCGAAGTTCTTTCAATTTACATAAATAGTCATTTAATAGTCGTACAATGTAATATTCCAGAATTTGACATATACTTGCTTTAAAATACTAACAAAGAAAACTCTATTCGATCTTAAATAAATCATAGCATAATGACCCGCTCATGTTGCATAAGGAATACTTGCTATTTTTTAAATATCTTCAAGACATATAATTGAAGATAGCTTGAGTTGACTTGTAAGAGATAGACTAATAGCTTTCGAACTAATTATCAAGAATCGTTTGAGGATCTTAAAGATATTGTTTTTTTTATCTTGAAATAGTTTTTTTTTTTTTCTTGTCCTTCTGAATTTTCATTCCAAGAATCTTTTTAGCATCACCAAAATACTTTATTATCAAACCCAGGCTTGAAGGAGTATTTGAACTTTTTTATTCCAAGCTTATCTTTGTAGGCTAGCAATGTATAATTGACATAGATTAGGAAATAGATCATGTTTCCACCTTGTAATGACATGAAGTAGAAACACTATCATAACTATTTTTCTTGAAACACAAGTTCAACATGAATGTTTCGAATCTTTAATCCTAAGGATTTTTTCAACAAACAAATATGCTTAATCTTATTAGGAATTATAGAACCCCTAATTGATCAATTGAAATTTTTTATTCTTACTCACCATGCAAAAAAATGTTTATATCAAGTTGTTGCAATTTTGAATTAAAGAAGGCCACTAGACTCATCAATATTCTTATTAACTTTTGCCTTATCACCAAAAAGAAGATTAATGTATAGTATTTACCTTCCTTTTGAGTATATCCACTTGCCAGTAGTCTAGCCTTGAATATATTATATTCACTTTCAAGGTTTCCTTCTTTAAGTTCAAAAAGTCACTTACATTTAATTTTTTGTGATTCTCTTTATTATCATATAAGAACTTAAGTATTATTCTTTTAAAGAGAATCAAATTCATCTTGCATTACATAAAGCTAGTTTTGGGAGTACTTGCTTGAAATTGCCTCATTTATTACAAGAAATTAGATATTATTAATAGAATTTTGAAATTGAAATAATCTATCTAAAGCTATAATGGACTACTAACATGCAATCCGTCATAAGCTAAATAGCATATCATTGTCTTTTAATTAAACCTTCAATCAAGTTTAATGTGGCCTAGGATTATGCCTCATAGTAGTGAATGAATTCGACATGGATGGCTTCAAAAAGACATTAGGGATAGTGCGGTATCCTTAGAATGGTTTGAGAGTAGTAGTGCAAAGTTTCCATATATAGGACATTGGTTATGTAGTATAAAAGTAATTGATAAATTTTTAAGGCTTGATGTTGAAATAGATGGGATATTATTAGTAGAAATCAAGTTGGATGGTTTAACTAGAGGAATGCATCGGACTTGTTGTGTGATAGAAAAGTCCCCTTCAAACTTAAGGGAAAATTCTATTATGTGTGGTGAGACTTGCAATGATTTATGGTGCAGAATGTTGGCCATTAAAGAGAAGCATAATATTAAGTTAGGTGTTACAGAGATGAGGATGCTCAGGTGGATGACTGGTTTTACTCTTAAAGACCTTATACTTGAAAAGGTTGGTGTAACTCCAGTGGAAGATAAGATTAGAGAGAGTCGCCTTGGATGGTTTGGTCACATAAAATGGCGGCCTTTCGATTACTTGGTTAAGAGAGTAGATGTATTAGATTTGGCTTATGTTAAGAAAGGTAGAGATAGACCTAGTAGGACTTGGTTAGAAAATATTATGAATGACATTGCTTTATTAGATTTAAATAAGAATTTTACTAATAATAGGATATAATGGATACAAAGGATTCATATATAGTGGGATAAAGACATGATGTTTTTGTTTATAAAATTTCAAGGTGCTTTGATCAACTAGATAAGGGCTTGAGAAAAACTAGATCAGGTTAGGGCTAATCTTAGTTGAGAGCTCCTATGGGCCTGTTATGTGTAATTTTGTGGAAGAATTGTTAGATAACTGATATGAGAGTGTGAGGAGAGGATAGTAGAAGAAATCTACAATAAGATAGAGGTAGGGTTTTTTTGGAGATTTTGAGAACTTACCACTCACAAATGTGGAAAGGCTTGAAGGAATCATCAAGGTCCTCTGATGGTGAGGTTGTCTACTAAACCCCTCTTCTTTCAAAATAAAATCAAAACTATAGCTAGAAAATAAAATCTTTCATTTCACATTCTAGCAAATATATATAGTATTTAGAGATACTAATTTGAATTTCTTAAATAGAGGGAAAATGAGAGGGGGGCAGCCACAAGTGTGATTAGAAGAGATCGTGTGTGGTGACCACTAAGTGACTACCCCATCCATTTTTCTTTGGCCAACCAACCATGCATGGACAATATTTATTTGATATTTTTCTCCAAATTAATATTTTTCATTTTAATAAAGATCATTTTCACCTAAATAATTGAAAACAAAAAAATTTCAAATTTTAAAAATATTACATTTTTAATTTCAAATTTATTCACATTTCCAAACTATATTTGCAATCATAAATTTAAAATTATGAATACATAGTGTTAGATAGTAATCATCACATATATATTAAACAACCCTCACCACCTTATTACCACCCTCATCCCGCCACCCCCCCCTATATATATATATTATAATTCTTCTGTCTTACATTGAATATAATGGTGGATTTTGGTAACCCAGTGGGTTTTGTAAGCTCATCATATGATTTTTATTGATTTTAGATCTAGGAAGGGAAGAGAATCCTATGGAGTGAGCCTGATCAATATTTTTGGGCTTTCTTTTATTTTCGTATTTTAGTTTATTATTCTGTAGCCATGAGCTTTAAAAGGATAGATTGATTTTTGATGTGATCTCCTAGCTATTGTAAATCAAAGTTTGAAGGAATGAATATATAAAGGTTTTGATATATATAATTTATAGTTATTTTTATTAGATTTATTTTTTTCTTATTAATAGATATTTAGTGGCTTTGGCAAATTTATTAAAAGATAAAATATATAATTCTTCCAAATTTAGGTATTGGGGTATTACAATTGGTATAGCTAAGTTATTGAAAGAACTAAATTTTTTCTAGGGTTATGGGATTGATTATGAGTGGGGTAGAAGTTGCATAGTATATATTTTTCTATTTACATATTTGATTCATTTATCTATATCTATATATATGTTGAGTTTATATACATGATTGATTAGGAAATATAATTATATAAGTGGACAGATAGACCTAATTTAGAAAATTATAGCAGTAGCTCCAATGTCTTCTAATAATGTGTTACAACTTGCTAGTATGGATGCTCAAATTATAAGTGACATTCAGAATAGAAAATAAGGGATTAGAGATAGCGATGAAGATACGCACTTACAAATGTTTTATAAGTTAAAGCAACCATAACTTAGGGTGCATGTAGCAAAAGACTGATTGTTAAGGATAGAGAAAATATTCAACAGTATGTAGTGCCCTGAGAAAAAAAAAAGTGTAACTATCAATATTCTTGTTTGAGGGTGAAGAAAAAAAGATGGTGGTAGGATAATAGCAGGAGAAATTCCATAGAAGGATGATCGTAGAGATTATTTGGATAGAGTTTGTTGTATTTCAGGAACTAGTTTGTACCTCCATCAGCTCGATAGGAAATGCAAGAGGTTTTTATGAGATTGGAGTAGGAGAAAAGATAGTGATATATTATAAATCAAAATTTATAATTATGGTCAGGTATGCCCCACAGTTGGTTAGCACTGTAGAAGATTAATGTTATAGATTTCTAAAGGAATAAAGGATGAGTTGAGACACCCATTGGTAACACTAAGAATTCAAAAGTTTTTAGAATTGGTTGAGAGAGCACGGTTAGCAGAGAATGATTTAGTTGTCCCATTGTTTAGGCATGATATAATTAGAAAGAGGAGTGCTGAAGACTTGAGTACAAATAAATTAGAGAATTCTAAGAAAAAGATGAAAGCGACAAAGAAAGAAGTACCAGAGGATGTGGAAAAAAGCCATAATGGGTAGTGTTTCTTAATCATTGGGCAATGTTTTAGATGTGGACAATGAGGGCATCAAATGTTCAATTACCCATAATGAAGATAGGGAGAAGGACCTGTGTCAAGGGTAGGACGTTCTAGATAGGCTTATAGACAAAAGATAGTTGGTTCTTGGATGTACAGTGAAGGATCAATGAGTAAGGCTGAAGCTTTTAAGAATATAATAAATGGAAGAGGTCTGAGTGGGAGTCGGAGATAGTCTACTCATTTTGTCATGAAAACTCTAGTATGACCGAGAGTTCAAAGTTTGATACATCAAGAGAACAAATAGTTATATGAGAGATCCGCAGGTAGAATTCTTTATCCAAAGAAATTATTGAATGACATGAGTGGTGAATTAATGATCAATAATCAATTCAATGTGCTAATAATTTGTACCAATTTGGTTTATAACTTAATTTGATCCTAATGAAATGATTTTATTGTATTTTCTTTTAATTGCTTTTGAAGTGATAGTGTAAATATCTAGAATGATATTTTTCCAAGGTGGAGATAGAATAATAACTCAAAATTCCATAAAATAAATTGATTTAAAAAATATGAAAATCTAGATTGCATTGCTATGACGCTATGTTGGCAAGCACAGTGGCATGGGTGCACTATAAAGCAAGAAAGTCCCACCGCGATATTGAAGCTTCTATTTTATAGTAACTCTGGATTCATCATGCAACACAGTGGTGCTAGGATTTGTATTTTGTGGCATCGTGGTACTGGGAACTAAATCATATTTTTTAAAATATTTAATATTAAATAGCCCTCATTACCTCATCAAAAAAGCCCCCATTCCCCCCCCCCCCCCCCCCCCCCTCATTTTGTTCAGCTTATCATGGAAGGAGAGAGAGAGAGAGAGAGAAAATTACTTGAGGCATTTTTGTTTGTTAGTTCTATTATGAGATTTCTTCTGATCTTGGTAGTTGACCCAAATCTTATTCCTATTTTTGCTTGTTTTGATTTCTTAGATTTTATTCCTCTTAAAATTGATAAAAATACAAATTCTCTTGATTTATCAAATTTTTATCATGTAATTTCTCGCATGTTATAGTTTATGGGCATTTTGGTTATAATATTATTGAATTTCACCGAGCAAATTGATAGTTATGATTTTTTATGTTAATGAATAGTGTATAAATTGTCTTGCATTTCATACATGATATTGAATTGAACAAAAAAACTAAAATAACTAATATATAATAAATATGATATTTGATTGTAAGCAAGACAGACTAGTTGTGAACACTATAATTAATAAAAGTTAGCTATTAAAATATTAATATGTTATATAGAAGGGCGAGCCGACAGACTTTTCCGAAAAAAAAACTTTGCGGTATAATCTTGTATGTTAGCTTTTAATTGATTTACTAATTAAGTGTGTCATTGGGCAGAGAATGATGACTCTTTATTAATTTATTTAAAGCCACCTTTTAAAAACCGATTAAAGTAAATAATACTTGAATAGAAGAGGGGCTACAATTTTTTTTATATATAATTTTTAATATTTTAAGAGATTTCTTGAAGCAAGTAAGGATTATTTATTCAAAAACATTTATTATGTGTTTGATAAAAAAATCATTCAACATTTCTTAAAGAAAAATATTAAATTGGCCTCAAATGCACGCTCTCTGTCATGTAGGCCTTGCATGCTAGTAATATTGGTGCCATCGATGGCAGTAGTGCTCGACTAGTTGACCAAACTCTGATAAATACTTCTAAGCCTGATTTTAGGCATGAACATCATACTTGATATATCATCAAATTATCTTGATCGGGCACGAATCTTGAGGCAAAATCAAGCTGGGAACTTCAAAAATTAAATCTGAGATTACATAAACTCCGATTTTAGCAAACTTATAGTCAAAATGAGCGTCTTGGAAACACGAACCCAACGACATTAAATTCGACTCAATCCGAGCACAAATGAGTCCAAATCAAGGACCTAAAGCATTACTGGAAAGTTCGAACCACAATTTGAGTTACCAAACAGTTTCCAAACATGACGAGCTTATAGTCGAATCGAGCGGCTTGACGAGACAAATCCAACGAGCTTAAGATAGTCGAATTTTGATATCATTAAGACCTTTAAATGTCTGACGAATTGTACACAATCAAGGGTTTCAATATCGGCCGTCCATCCAACCACTCCCTATTTACCCTTGATCTCTCACCTATTACAGGCCATGCCACTCCAAAAACCTATAAATAGACCCCTCAGGACCCAAGCAAGAAGAATAAGAGAAGAGAAGAAGAATATGAGGGAAGGAACTCCTCCTCGACCACCGTCGCCCGGAATTCTGCCGGACTTCCACGGAACGTCAGAATTCTGCCCGACTTCCAAACGATGTCAGAATTCTGCCCGATTTTCAAATGACGCCAGAAGTCTGCCCGACTTCCAAACGACGCTAGAATTCCGCCCAACTTCCAAACGACGCCAGAATTCTGCCCGGCTTCCAAGCGAAGCCAGAATTTTGTCTGATCTCCAAGTGACGCCGGAACTCCGCCGACTTTGTAACTGAATTTCAATCCAGAAGTGCATGTTTCATTGTAATCTGATCATCCTAAATTTTAAGGATGATTCAGTCTCTTGTATCTCAAGCAAACACTAGTGGAACTTTTTCAACTGGGCGTGCCCCGTGGTTTTTTTCCCTTTCTAGGGGTTTCCACGTAAAAATCATGGTGCTTTTTTATTTTTCTCCTGTTTATGTGCTGGATATCCATACAACACTGAGATGGAAACCTTCTAACTCTATTGTTGCGTATATTCTAACCCGTAACAATACTTCTAATATTTGTTTAGGTCTTTGGACCATTTTTTTTATTTTATAAGCTCCCATTTGGCTAAAAGCCTTAATGAAACCTCAATAATCAATTTTGAATTTGAGGTTTAGAGAAAAGTTTTTCAAATATTTTCTTCAATTTACACACCGACTTTATTTAAAATTAAAATTATTTGTAAAGAGATTTTACTTAATTCATGGAGTTAAGGGGATGTCCATATTGATGTCCATGGAGTAATTACAACTTAAGTATGGATCTTGATGTAATAAATCTTCAGGATTAACCTTAGGATAATCGAAATTGTAATTTCAACAAGCATAATTGAACTAAATATCTTGATAAGATAAATTTAAGGACACAAAAAAGAATCCAATTTGAGTCCAAATGAGTCCAAATCAAAACCTCGAAACATGTTTAGAAAGCAGCAAGAAAGCAGTCCCAAATAAAAACTAAGATTTCGTTTGAACAACTTTCTTATTGCTTTTTAAAGTAGTTTTGTAGTATAAAATTTTTAATTTTTGTATTAAAAAATTGCTTTATGAAATAGCAAAAAATCCGTCTTAAACGAAGCCTAAATAACAATGACATTAATTAATATATATCTATTTCATATGAATACATATTAATAATTTAGTACAAACTACATGTGACTCTTAAATTCAACGAAATTCAACGCCCCCCCACCCCGCGAATTTTTTTTAATTATGTGATTCTTTAAGTAATTTGTTCCTTTCATTCTTTTTTTAATCTTTATTATAAAATTTTTAGACAATTGTCCCTCCTAAATTTTTATTAAAATATTGTGGTCTTTAGAAGTTGTCCCCAATATAGTTAAACACATTATGTAGATGTGTTAAAATTATGGCTAGTTCCGCCATGTTCTCCACAGTATATATATACACCATCAAGGGCGGAGCCAGGATTTTTTTTTTTACGTGGGGGCACAAATTTTTAAAGTAATTAAAAAATCCTCAACATTAAGAAGCTCGATTATGCCTTAATACTCGACAGCTAAATAAACAATCTTGAGCAACCTGACGTTTAATGAACAACATCGTTTAGAGCTCGTGAATATGTTCGTTAAGAAGCTCGATTATCCCTTATTTAATTAAAAACAAATATTAAATTATATATATATATATATATTGATGCAGCGCATGTTAGGCTCAAGCACATCATATCGTTATTTTCCCATTCCCCACTCATACCGTACTAATTCTATTATTATAATACTATTATTATTATTTGTTTGTTGCCATATTAATAGTAGAAGTAAAATATCTCATATTAAGGAAAGCAAGCAATTTTTGATATTATTCAATAGACATTTCTCTGTTCTGAGGCAAGAGTCGTCTCTAGTTCTAGTTCTTAAGTTTTCTATTTCAAGTTCCCTTTTGAAAGTCCTTGTTGCTATTGTCGATCCTTGGACTACATCAGATTGGTCTTAGAGCCGAAGCAGCGGGATGACGGACAAATGCAAGGAACTGGCTACCGAAGAAGTTCGAAGCTTGAAAACATTGTGGGCAAACCAAGTTAACATTGTCCGACAAGTTGAGGCATTGTCTACCAATGTACAAAACCTTTCCCTTGAAATGAGCCATGAGTTCAATCTTAACTATGCAAGGGATGCTTCCCATCAACCCCGTCGAGATTAGGCACCAGCAATTGTTTCGGCTGTTAGGCAAGGTGTGGGCTTTGACCGTCATTGGCGTTGAAACCCTCAATCCACTCAAGAAGTATATCTTATTCGGAGGAGGACTCCAACTACCGCGTGAAATATTCCTGGTGAATTCTGATGAAGATGACGAAGGTCGAAGGCATTGAATATCAAGATGGAACTCATAGACATCGTAGAAATCCTGTTCATTATAGAAGCTAATCTGAATTCAAAGTCAAGGTGGATATTCCTTTTTTTCATGGGCATTTTCACATAGATGATTACTTGGATTCGGGGAAGGCTGCTGACATTTTTTTTTATTACATGGAAATTGATCCACCCGAACAGGTAAAATATATTGTTTGATGCTTGAAGAGTGGGATAGCACATGTGAACTCAGTTGTTACATATGAGGCAAAGGGAAGGATAGTGACCTCTATGCAGTTGGGTGCGGCTGAAGCAACTCCTGTGTGCTCATTTTCTACCAACAGATTATGAACATATTTTATATATGCGGTATCAACACTGTGTTCAAGGTAATTATTATATAGACGGCTATACTAAAGTATTTCATAAACTTAGTGCACAAAACAATTTAGACGAGTCAATGACTCGGCTAGTAGCTAGATACATCGACGACTTTAAAGATAATATCTAGAAAAAATTGGAATTGTATTCGGTATGGTCACTTTTGCAAGAAATCAATTTTGCTTTGAAAGTGAAAATGCAACAAATTAAAGTTGACCTCCACGTTTTCATTATCTTCGATGCCCCCTTCGAATTTTTATTCCGTTAAGTTACCTGATGTAGCTCTACATCAGGTAGCAAATAATATGTCGTCACGTGCTCTTACTCTTTACCGCGCGGACCGACAACCCGATCGACTCGGAACGGACCCGGGAGTTTGCGTATTGCTCGGTATTGCTAGGTATTGGTCGATTTTGCTCGACAAAAATGAAAAATACCATTCTATGAAGAGCAATGCCGAGCAATACCGAGCAATACCGAGCAGTACCGAGCAATACCGAGCAGTACCGAGCAATACCGAGCAATACCGAGTTCTTTTAGGTATTACTCGGTATTGATCTTCATAGAGTAGTATTTCTCGTTATTGCCATGCAATACCGAGTAATACCTAGCAATACGGAGCAAATACCGAGCAATACGCGAACATAGTAATCCCGGATTCGGTCCGAGTCTGGTTGTCGGGCCGCACGGTAAAGAGTAAGAGCAGGTGGCGACATATTATTGGCTACCTGACGTAGAGCTACATCAGGTAACCTGACGGAATAAAAATTCCTTCAGGATACATCATATGACCATGCAAAAGGACGTTCCACTCCTTCAAAATTTTCTATTAATGTTCCATCTCCTTCACAACCCGCCCAACTATTTAAGCAAGTCGGGCCTACTATTGAAAACAAAAGCCAATCCAAATTCAAAACTACACCTCATAACAATCTTTACGCCAAGCCCACTACCCTTAACTGCTTTTACTGTTTTCAGCCAACCATAAATCCAATGAATGCCCTCAACGTTAGCAACTGCAACTGTTAGATAATGAGGATGATGATAATTTTGTTCATCCTAGTGAAGAGAAGAGCCTAGAAATTGAGGATGTTAAAGGTGATGAGGGAGAATAGTTGGTTTGCATCATTGAGGAATTAGTTATAGCTCCTCATCATTCCAATGCCTCCAAACATAATGGTATATTTAAAACTAGGTGCACCATTAGTGGTAATGTGTGACATTTTAATTGACAGCGGATGCACAAAAATATCATTTCCCAGACAGTTGTTCAACCACTTCAACTTAAAACCATTAAGAATCCTCAACCTTACAAGATTAGTTGGGTTAAGGAGGGCATTAAAATTAAGGTTAGCGATATTTGTCAAGTTGCCTTCTTTATTGGGCGGCAGTACTTTTGTGAGGTGTTATGTGACGTTTTGGGCATGAATGTGTGCTATCCGATTTTAGGCTGCCCATGGAAATTTGACGCATGTGTTACATATGATGGCAAAGTTTATGCTTACTCTTTGGATTGGAAGGCAACACCTCAAGTTATTATCCATCCTCCCACCAGAACAAATTGCCAACTTCTAGCAACATATCTTCGACAGTTATGCACCTTGTATTAGACCTAAATTTATTGCTCACTTGGCAAGATTCTGCTTCAAAGTTGGCCTTGGTGGTTACTAATCCCAAAAACACATAAAGTGCTCAAATTCCTAATGAGATCAACAACCTGCTTTGTTAGTTCAGGGATATATGTTCTCCAAAACTTCCTGTTGCACTGCCATCTTTAAGGAAAATTCAACACCAAATAGACCTTCTACCTAATGCTACTTTACCAAAATTTTCTTATTATCAGTTTAATCCTAAAGAGCAATAGGTCCTACAAATAATCAGTGTTATCCAAGTTAGTATTAGCCCGTGCATCATGCTAGCCTTACTTGTCCAAAAAAAAAAAACGAATGGCGCCTTTCTATAGACAACAGAGCTAAAAACAAAATTATTGACAAATACCATTTTCCATTACCTCGGTTTAATGAATTAATTGACAAGCTAGTCAGATCATTTGTGTTCTCCAAGTTGGATTTGCGTAGTAGTTATCACCAATTTTTCATATGCCTTTGTAATGAATGGAAAATGACTTTTAAAACCCCTTTGGGCCTCTATGAGTGGAGAGTAATGTTGTTTGGCTTGTGCAATGCACCTTCAACTTTCATGAGAATGATGTAAGAAATTCTCAAACCTTTTGGGGCAAATTTTGTATTGCTTACATTGATCACATTTTGGTTTCCAGTGACACTTTGGAGCAACATAGTGAACACCTCAGGTGACTCTTTATCATCTTACAGGAAAATAAATTGTTTCTCAATCTAAGCAAATGGGAATTTGCTACCTCTAAATTTTATTTCCTTGGTTTTTTCATCTCCATGGATAGTGTCCAGATGAACCCAGACAAAGTAATTACCATCCTTGATTGGCCCAGTCCAGGTCTTTCTATGAAGTCTGGAGTTTCCACTGACTAGCTAACTTTTATCACAAATTCATTAGGGGATTCAACATTCTCATGAGCTTGATTACCAAGTGCTTAAAATCAAAGATCTTTCAATGGGGTGATTCTCAACAAGGCAGTTTTGATGCTATAAAAAAGGCTCTTACTTCAACCACCATTCTTGCTATTCTGACAAGTTGTTCACCATCGAAATGGATGCTTCCTCTATAGGAATTAGAGCTGTATTATCCCAATAGGGCATACCAGTTGCTTATTTTAGAGATAAACTTTGTCTATCATGACAAAGTTGGTCAGCATATGAGCAGGAATTTTATGTGAAGATTTGTGCTCTTAAATAATGGGAGCACTACCTCTTACACTAAGAGTTCATCATTTGAAAAAAATAATGGAACCCTTTAATTCATTAACAGTCAGAAACATGTCAACCACATGTATGAGCACTAGGTCTCCTTCCTTTAGAATTTTCTTTTGTTCTTAAACACCAATACAGTCAGCACAATACAGTTGCCAATGCTCTCAGCAGAAAGATGGTTCTCTTAACTCAGGTGTAAAATAAATTCTCAGGCTTAGGTTGCCTTAAAGAGCTTTATACAATTGATCCTGATTTTATAAAAATTTGGAATCATTGCTAGCAAACTGGACGTGTTTTCGGTTTCACTATTCACCATTGCTACCTTTTGCAAAATAATTTGTTGTGAATTCTTATTTCAACTTGGCAACAACACCTGTGAGTTACATTCTGGTGAACTCGCAGCTCATGCTAAAAAGACAAATCACTGGCAAAGTTGTAGTGCAAATTTTATTGGCCCCGCCTCTGCATTGATATCTATCGATTCATTGACCATTACTCCGACTGTTCGAGTTATTAGGGGGGGGGGGATCCCAAACAAAGATTTTTATTTACCATTACAAATGTAACATCATATCTGCTCCAGGATCGTCCGGGCCGATCTGGATCGTCCCGGGACAATCAGTGCAATTCTGTTCCAGTTTCTGTTCAGAAGTTACAGGAATTATTTCCTGTAGGGATCGTCCGGGCCTATCTGGGATCGTCCCGAGACGATCAGTGTATGGCAAAAGTCAGAGAGTAAATCATCATGGAAATTAATTATCGTCCTAAGAAATCGTCCCAGGACGATGCAGTTTTGTTCAGATCGTCCAGGACGATCGTGCGATCGGCCGGGCCGATCAGTGCATTATTTAGCTGAAATCAGCTCATTTTGAAGAGAGAGA
>NW_021318688.1:824601-834236 GCF_001605985.2 Dendrobium catenatum
AATTGATATGATTTCTGATTTCTGATTTCTGATCTGTATTCTGATTCTGATTCTGTCTGTTTTGATATGATTTGATTTCTGATTTCTGTACGTTTTGTCAGCTCTGATGTGATGTATTTCTGTCTATTCTATTCTGGTTTGATTCATTCTGTTCTGCTCTGTCAGTTCCGTATTCTGATTTCTATTCGGATTTTTGTCTGATGTGTTTGATGTAGACTCTGAGGATTTTGATTGGAGGTTTGTTGTCTTGCTGATCTGTTGTAGCTCATCCTTGTTTTCTGCGTGATTTTCAGGTTCTGAGAAGGGAAGGAAGTCCAGGAATAGAAGTTCAGAGTCTGATTCCGTATAGGTATTTTTGTCTTTTTGATTTTTGTACAGTCATGGCTTTTCTGTTCTGCTTTTTTTTATGTCTGAAAGCCATGAGCTGTATTTGCATATGATTCTTTTGAGGAAAAAGATAGATGATCTGTTCCGCTGTCTATTAATTTTTATAGTAGCTCTGTGTGTCTGTTTCTGTGTGTAATGTTTGGAAGAAAGTTCTGAAACAAATTCCAAAGCCAGATCCTGGAATCAGTTCAGTTAGTCTGAAAGTTCAGGCACTCATGACCCGATGCGAGCGGGATCCGTCCCGGTCGGGTTTGGTCGTGACAACAAATTCCCAACTCCATATCGGAAGACCTTAGCTTAGACTTCATTCTTGATCTACCCCAAACTAAAAGAGGCAACGACTGAATCATGGTTGTCATCGATCGCTTCTTCAAAATGGTGCACTTCCTATCATGTAAGAAAACCTCAAATGCTCTTCACATTGTCCATCTTTTTTTTTCCAATAAATTGTTCTGTTAAATGGGGTACCCCAAAGCCTCACCTTTGATAGGGACATCAAATTTATAAGTCACTTTTGGCACGAATTGTGGAAACGATAGTTCAACATATCATCCACAACTAGATGGAAAAACCAAAGTTTTTAATTGCACATTGGGAAATATGCTTCAGTGTATAGTCAAAGATTATCCTAAATAATGGGAAGATATGTTAAGCTTCATCGAATGTGCCTACAATTTCATAAGGAACCGCTCAACCGGTAAGTCTCCCTTCAACATTGTTTATACTAAATTATATAATTTTTCCTTGGATGTTTTTATGCTCCCTAAATGCAAGTCCGAAATTGCCACAAAATTCATTAGCAACTATTCCCAGATGCTTAATGAAGTAAGCCTGCAACTCGTCTAGGCAAATCGATCATATAAAACATATGCAGATTTTTCACCTCCGGTAGAAACTTTTTCAAGTAGGCAATCTCATCATGGTTCGAATGCATCATGAACATTTTTCCCTGGGCACATGCACAAAATTTAGTAGCCAAAAGATTGTTCATGTTCCGTTCATTGCCAAAATTAATGACAATGCTTACACTGTGGAATTGCTGGCTAATCATCATACATCCCCTACTTGGGATATCTGGCCATACAACCCTCCCGATGACTCCAATTACAATTGACTTGTCAAAGTCGAGCTCTTCTGATGCTAGTGAGGACTGATGTAGCACATGTTTGGCTCCAATATATTATACCGTTATTTTCCCATTCCCCACTCATATCTTACTAATTATGTTTTTATAGTACTATTACTATTTTTTATTTGTTGTCATATTAATAATAAAATTGAAATATCGAATATTAAGAAAAACAAAAGTGAAATAAATATAGGAAACAAGTGTCGAGATGAAACAATTTTTGATATTATTCCGTAGAAATTTCTCTTTTCTAGTTCTAGTTCTCTATTGAGTTTCTTGTTTCAGGTTCCCTTCTAGAAGTCCTTGCTGCTATTATTGATCCTTGGACTGCATCATAAATGAATAACTTGTATTTTACTCGATAAGTTAATGAGTTGAACAAAATAAAAAAAAATTGACTTGCTCGCTTAACGAGTTGAGCCTAAGGGATGCTACTTAAAAGGTTCTATAAATGCCCTTCTATGCATTAATTTCAAGAAAATATTTTGTAAGGATATCTTGATCAAAGGATGCAACTCCTCTTGATTTATTAGTTTGGAGCTTTGGCTTTCAACCATGAGATATTGGGTTCGAGGCTTGTGCATATGATATGTGTTTGTTTGCCTTAATTGTCATAGAAAAAAAATCTTGATCAAAGGTTTACAAATTCATAGCACACTGGTTGAAAATAAATTTGAGAATTCTAGTGGGCCCTATTCGAGTGCTCACTTTGTCACCAAAAAATATATATATATATATATATATATATCAAAATTTAGTTAGAATAAATCAAATAATTCTTAAATTTCTTTGAATTTAAGCAAAATATATAGATAATTAATAAAATGTAATTTGCATTTATAGCATATAAAACTCATAATATCCAAAAATTTTAAAATCCAAATATGCTATTTGGTAACCATTAACAATAAATACTAGTAATCAATGATGATTATTAGAACTTTAATTCAATTAATTTGCATTTATAGCATGTTTTTTTTTCTTCTTTTATATATTAAACAGCTTTTTCACCCAAAAAAAAAATAAAAATTAAACAGCTATTATTTAAGAATACAAACCACGCTCATTAAAATGCTCGTCAAAAAATGGTAAAATCGGTTTGTATATTTATTTGCTATAAAGATCGATAAAAGAGCATTATTGTTTTGTACGTTTGCTCATTCTGTATTAAAAGTTTTAAATTATGCAATTATATATTTATTTATATAAAATTGCCCCATAAAAAAAATATTTATATAGTATTCATAAAAAAAATCATAAATTCATCAATCCTAAATAGATTATATAAATATGCTTCATATTATTCGAATATTTAAAAATTAATATTTATTTAAATGATTCATCTCAATTCAAATAAAAAGGAACTTGACAATCTCGAGTGCCAGAAAATTTCATAATAAAAAATATTAAAATTTACTTTCAAAATTTTAAAAATTTAATTCACTTGTATCAAATAAATGCCCCAAGTAAATAAAAATAATATTATAAATGTAATTTTTAAGTGAATTTAATCTCAAATTAATATTCATATATATCTAATACTACGGTTGTCAAGAAATGACCCGACCTAAGCTCAATAAGGAAATTTTGGGCTTGTATTGGCCTGTTTAAAATGGTCTAGTTCAGTTCAGAATTTTGTCTGATTATTAAATGAGTTAGGTCTATATTGACCTATGAACCCAATTTTGATCCAAAAATAACTAATTTAAATTTTATAACTATCAAGTTACATTTTTTTATTAAAACAATTTATCAACTAGGATTCATTTTATTAAGATTGCGAGCCAGTCGAGCTCGAGTTTATATTTTAAAGTTTGTTAAAAGAGTTGGATTCCAATTGATCAAAATTGAGTCGGTTTGAACTTGACATTTAACATGACTCCCCTATTTAAGAAGGATTATTACGCGCGAAGTCTGGAAGGAAAATATGTCAGGATTTTGTGAGTGTGGACAGTAAAAATATAGTGTGCATAATATTTATGCTTTTATTATGCATGTTAATAGAATTCGTACACAACTCCGATTCAAACTTTGCACGGAATAATCCCTCCTATTTAAGGCCCTAAAACCAAAATTTATTGTTAAAAATACAAGCTCTCTAAATTGGGCTAAGCCCTCATATTTTCTTTAATATATATATAAGTTTGATTGATTAAATATTTAAATTAAGCGCTTTGAAAATCCTTAACTTCCAAGACAAAAATGGCGAAGCATCATTATTCTTCTGGTCACGCCAAATTAATGCTGGTCCTCTGAATGGAGAACAAAGCACCGCCTTAGCCATGACTCCACGCATACATAGTCTAGCCATGTCCTCTCCATTCCCAAGCTATAATAAAACTTTACCGTTTTACCCTCACTTTATGTCCCAAAGTAGACTGCTTGTGAAGGCTTAGACCACAAAAGGCCGTAATTTACCCGACCCGATCCGCAGGTACGCTGCCCTTGCCTCTCCATCCCACCGCTCAGCTCATCAAGTAGGACAGACCCCACTCCCAAAAGCCAGATCTTTACTTGCTTTTCTCGTGAAAGTGTTAATGCTTCGTACTCTCCAAGCCTTCCCTCCTTCCCATGCCTACAACTTAGGTCTCGCTCTTTGTATATAGATATATATATATATTTAAAATAAAGGCTCTATATCTAGCGTTTGTCCTTTTAGATTTATTTTTTTTTTGAGATATTATTAGGTCATTTAAGGTAAACTCACACACACAACGCATATACATAAACTCAAACCTTGGACCTCTTAGTTGTAAGCCTAAGCTTTCAACCAATAGGTCAAGGGGAGTTGTGTATTTATTTAACAATAAATTTTGGTTTTAGGGCCTTAAATAGGAGGGATATTAATAATAGCACTGATATTATCAGCAAAGTGACAATTGGCAAGTAAAATGATAGAGCTTTTCCCAAAGTTAACTTTCAGACCCGAGGCTTCAGAAAATTTATCAAGCAACTTACGAATAATACCATAATTTGGAATGTCTGCTCTACCAAAGAGGAGAAGGTCGTCGGCATACATAAGGTGGGAAATTTTATTTCCAGCAACTTGAGGAGCCTTAAAAATCTCCCTATTAACAGGATTATCTAATAGGCATAATAAAGCATCCATGACTATGCAGAAAAGGTAGGGGCTTAAGGAGCACCCTTGCCTTAGCCCAATAGTGGAGGGAAGAAGCCGTTAAGAGCGCCATCAATGTATAAGGAAAACCATACATCCATAATGCAAGCGAAGATCCATTTAATAAACAAATTAGGAAAGCCTTTTTGAGCAAGTCTTGCAATGAGAAAATCTCTTGACATACTATCAATAGTTTTTTTTATGTCCAGTTTGGCGCACATCAGATTGAGCTTAGCATATTTTCTAGAATGAAAAAGGATTTCACGGGCTAGGATTACATTATCTGTGGAGATCCTTTTATGAATGAACCCAGACTGATTACCTTGAATGATAAAAGGCATAAAGGGTTTCATCCTAGTAGCAAGAATTTTTGCAATAATTTTGTAGATTGTATTACACAAGGCAATAGGACGAAAATCAATGATAGTCTCGACAGGTCTAGTCTTTGGAATGAGAGTAATAGAAATAGCTTTAGCTGCACGAGGAATGTACGCATTGTGATAAAAAGACTTGACAGCTTTGCATACAATAGGTCTCGTCACCAACCAAGTAGCTTTGTAGAATTCAAAGTTAAAACCATCTAAACCCAGAGTGGAGTGGGAGGCCCTAGAGAAAACCGCTTTTTTAGTTTCAGCCTCTGAAAAAGGAATGGTCAGAGAAGAAAGATATTCAAGAGGAATAGAAGTACCCACCAGAAAATGGTTGATGTCAAAAGCCTACCAGCTAGTAGGATTGAAAAGCCCGTGATAATGATTGATAGCATCATTGACTGCATTTTTATAGGAATTGGTGGTATTGGCCATGGAGAGAGAGATTGCAGTACTTTTATAATTCTTCCTCAAATGGATCTTTGAATATAAAAATTTAAGATCATCTTCGCCATTTGAAATCCATTTGATTTTTGCTCTTTGAAATATCTAGGATAGCCAAAGAGAAGAGACATCATCAACTTGCTGATTAATGCTTTTAAGAGACAAAGATACCTCATCAATATTACAACCCGAGTTCAAAAGGCTAATACAAGACTCTTGCTTTGCATACAAAGAGTTCAGTTGATCAGCCATAAGTTTTGAATTTGCCCAGTCTTTGCCTTTAATGGCAAGCTTTAGTTTCTTAAGCAAGAGCAAAGAGCAACAAAAGGCTGCTCTCTAAAGTTCCCAGTGAAAATGGAGAGAAGTAGATACCAAAAATCTTTGGATTTAATCCAATAATTTTTGAAAAGAAATCTATGATGAGTGACTTTCTTATGGCAAGGCATAAGGATAATGGGGCAATGATCAGAGCATTTAGGAGGTTTAACCACATAGTGAGAGTTAGGATAGGCCTCCATCCAATCATCGTTTACAAGCATTCTATCAAGCTTAATATGAATGGGATTAATAGTTCTCTGATTAAACCAGGTGTAGGAGGGACCAACAGATGCCAACTCTTTGAGATTAGCATAAAAAATGAGACCATTGAAATCACTAAGTTGATTTTGATGAAGAGCATTACCTCCCAGCTTGTCAGAAGGGAACTGACAACATTTAAAGTCTCCCATAATGATCCAAGGAGTTTTCTTCAACGAAGTAAGAGTTTTTATGACCTCCCAGAGGGTTTTTCTCTCTTTCTGATTATTAGAAAAATAAATATTAGAAAGCAAAAATGGCTTAATTATTCCATAAATAATGTTGCCAGTTATCATTTGGGAAGAGATGAAAGTAGGTTGAAATGAAATCTTATCAGGCGCCCATTTTACCCAGATCCTGCTGGCACCAAGCAATGAAAATTGTTACAGGTATCCTCCACATCAAAAATCCTATGTTGGTTTCGAAAGAAGGGTTGCTCAAGAGAAGAGTTTTGAATTCAAGATTCCAGAATGCATAGCATATCCAGCCGGAGAGTTTGTTTCAGATTTTTGCAAACAAATACCTTATAAGAGGAGTTAAATCCTATGATATTCCACACTGCTATGGCGAGATTAATCATTTGGATTTGGAAGTGGGTGTGGGAGGCTTTTTAGATCCTTTACCCCTGGCAGATTTGGCTTTTTTGAGTTAGAAGAGTGAGGGGGTTCAGTGTAAGAGCTCTCAGTTGCATCCCCAGGAATTTGGATTTGCTCTTCACAATTTTGGAGAGAAGAAAAATTATTATTTTTATTTGATATTAGAAAGATCACCTATAATACTTGGAATAGTATCCAGGTTGCTAGAACATTCCTCGGTAGGTGAGTTGAGGTTGGGTATAGTGATGAATAGGGAGCCAGCAAGCACAATCACATACGGCTTTGTTTAGAATTAAGGGAGCTAATGGAGTTAGATTCCAAAGCCACCTCTTGAATTGAATTCTTATCAGGATTTGTCTGGATACTAAGGTTATTGACTTTGGGTGGAACAAATACAAGAGAGGAGCTGGCGGGGTTCTCAGTAGATTGGGTTAAGGTAGGAATTTTTTGAATAGCCTGGAATGAGGCAGATGCCTCAGCGGAGGTTTTCCCCTGTGAAGGTGGAGGACGGGAAGACTGTTTCCTGCGAGGTTGACGGGATGTACTGCGGCCTCTGTAAGAGATTTTCTGATTCTGTAGAGTTTTGGGGTTTGAGGGGCAGAGTGATGAGGGATGAACCAGGGAATTAAAAGATGAGCATGGTGAAGGTTTCCATTCATAGTGAACCTTAAGCTTAAAAATATCTTCTTTTATAGCAATCAGAACTATTTTAGGAAAGGAAGAGGTGATGGAGACTTGTATACATATTCTAGCATATATAAGCCTAGTTTTAGCGGAAGTTAATGCATCGACAACAATGGGTATCCCAATTTTGGAAGCTATTTTGGAGATCCCTTCAAAATTCCAACACACCAAGAGTAAGTCATGAATTCTAACCCAGATAGGTACAATTGTGAAGTTTTCTCTGGTTGGGTGAAAATTTTTTGTCCATTTTTGAAAGATAAAGGGTTTACCATGAAAAAAACATGCTCCTTTAGACCATACCATATCATAGTCTTATCCATTGGAAAATTTGAAAAGGAAAAATCCATCGCTAAGTGCAATAAGCTGAAAGTACATTTGAGCTTTCATACCCTCTTAGCAGTAGAAAGTAGAGATTCGTAATAGGGATGTTTAACCAACAGAATACCCAACTAATGAGAGATTCCATTCCATACCAGTTGCATCAGTGAAACTTTGTTAAAGGGCACAACATCTTTAGGCATTTTATAAGAGAGACCATTATAGAGGGCACATAAATTTCTGGAGTGGAAATGATGTTGGTCCAGAGATGATCCAGGAGATGCAGAGTTGCGGGAAGGGACGCGAAGGAGGAGCCAAGCGGGGGGAAATGAAGAGAGGAGGTGGAATCCATGAGGTGATGAGCGAGCGGTGCCACGGGCGAAGGCTGGTGGCAGTCCAGAAAAAGGTGGCTAGGGAAAAATAAAGGGGAGGAGGCTAGGGTGAAAAATGAGCTCCTGTCCGTCTTAGGTAGTTCTCAGTACAAGTATTATTAAATCATAAATTGCATTTCATTCATATACAAATTTTTTTCAACAACAAATTTATATAGATAATAAAACAAAGACTTAGCTAATAAAAGTAAGATATGTTAAGAGAGTTGCTATTTGCATGTTTTATATTCTTGCAACTTGTATAGTTTTGATGATTTCAAATATTATTATTTTATGTATAGTTATCTCCTAACACATTTTGGAAGAGTTGTTTTTGCTCTTGTGTGTACTAACATTTCAGGAAAATCAAACTCCAGACTACAAAGACTTCAAATCAAATTCAGCATGAGATACTTTGTGTATTTAAAAATTTGTATTTTTCTTTGAATTAAATTTGAGAGGGAGTGATTGTAATTGAGTGAACATACACACAACTTAGGAGATTTTGAGAAATTTGTATTGATCGTACAGGACGAACATAGTTCGTACGGGATGATGAGATTAGTTATCTCCTCTAAAGAGCAATGGAACGAACAAGAAGTGAAGAAAATTTTTCTAAGTCCTGATCGTCCAGGACGAAGTGTATTTTTCCGAGGATGAAATATTCTTTGGAAAATTTTTATTCAAGAACGAAGTGTATCCATTTCAGGACGATTTGCTCTCTGGAGTACTATTGTCCAGGATGAAATGTATTCCTCCCGGGATGATTTGCTCTCTGTAAAACTTTTGTTCGGACGAACCTTAACTTCGTCCCAAGACGAAGTTAACCGACTCTAAAAATTAAGTGTCGTTCTGCAGTTTTTAGGAACCGACCTATGGAATAACCTTTCGTACAGGACGAACCTATTTTGTACGGGACAATGTGTGTGTACGAAGTCATTTCGTACCCATATATATTAGGTTCATTTCCAACGCATTTAAATAAAATTGTCCAGGACGATCCAAGATCGTACGGGACGATCCAATCAGTATTGACTTGAAAATTTGTAGTTTTTGGATGATTTTTTGTGTATTTCCTATAAATAGTCCAAACTAAACTGTCAGATAATCTTTTTGCCTACAGATCTTCGTGCCTATTGAAAGAAGAGTCAATGAGAGAGTGTTTGAAGGAGATTTCTAATTGCCATTGGAGCATGAAGGTTTCACTTGGTACTCAAAGGTAAGAGTCTTTACTGTTGGTTTGTGATTACTTCACTCTTTTCTCTTTTCCTTATATAATTCTTGTAAGAAGATCTGTCAAGGAGATCCGGTTCTCTGCCGACACTTGGAGAGTGTGAACAGCCGAAGGGTTCTCTGCCCACTCTTGGAAAGTGTGAAAGGATGAAGGATTCTATACCCTCTCAAGGAGAGTGTGAAAGGATGAAGGGTTCTCTACCCACACTATGAGAGTGTGAAAGGATGAAGGTTCTCTGCCAGCACTGGGGATAGTCTAAAAGGACGACGGTTCTTTGCCGCACCGGGTAGTGGTGGAAAGAGTTTTTGTAAAGGCTTCTCTGCCTTGCTATGGGTGCAAAAGGAGAGTCACTATTGGTATTATTGTAATACTCGGAGGGTGCCTCTGGGGAGTGGATGTAGGTCTGGTTT
>NW_021318688.1:835564-840936 GCF_001605985.2 Dendrobium catenatum
AACCCCTCAGTAGAATGGGGTAGTCGAAAAGAAAATAGAACATTAATAGAAGCCGCCCGAGCAATTTTGGCAGAATACTCACTTCCTAAATACTTTTGGGCTAAGGCGGTTAGCACTGCATGTTATGTTATGAATAGGGTGAATGTGAGATCTAAACTAAATAAAATATCCTATGAGTTGCTAAAAGGAAGAACGCCTAATTTGTCTACTTTGCATATTTTTGGTTGCAAGGTGTTCATTCATAACAATGGAAAATCTGCCTTAGAAAATTTTGATCCAAAATCTGATGAAAGAATTTTTGTTGGATACTCAAGTGTTGGAAAATCTTATAGAGTATTCAATAGAAGAACTTTGGTAATTGAGGAGTCCACACATGTTGAATTTGATGAATCAGGAAATATGGAATAGCCAAATATTGTAGAACATGAGATTGAGATTAACTCCCAAAAGATTGATAAAATAAATTTGGAAGAAAATTTGGAAGAAAATGTGGAAGAAAATTTGGAGATAGAAAACCCTTTGCCTAGAGATTTGAGATTTTTTAAAAACCACATAAGGGAATTGATTATAGGTGAACTAAGTGAGGGTATAAGGATTAGAAGTGGATTAAACAAAGATGAATGATATCAGTACCAATGTGCTTATGATGAGTACTTACTTTAACATCTTTGGTGCTGCACCTCCTCCTCCACCAGATCAGGGTACTTCTCAGTGATTGTTGGACTTAGTTTTATGTATTTTCTGTAGTGTGTGTTTTAAATGTGTTTTAAGTAAGTTTGTTGTATTTTCTTTACTTTAGATGATTTATTTATGTATTGATATCCTGACCTTAAATTGTAATATCTTCTTAGTGATATCAATATATGTTCATGTGTTTTGGATTTAATTGTATTGAAATGTGTGTTACCCTTTATGACAATCATTAGATTTTTGATCTTAATAGTGTTATACTTTGAAGTGTAAGTCTAAATTAAACTCATTAGAGAATCTAATTTTTTTAAATTTAAGTTATGCTTATAACTTGATATAATTAAAATTGTCAATTTCATGTCTCTTATTTAGACTACATTAATTCTAATATTATTATTGCAACTATGATGTTTTCTTATTTTATATTTCACTTATCAATAAATATTTATGCACTTAGAAAAATTTGAAATTTTTTATTATTGATTTTGGAAAGATCAAAATTACTCTTGAAAAATTTACAAATGTACAAAAATCAAAAGGAATGCACAATGGTTCGCAAGTAGAAAAAGAGGCACAAATTAAGCCCAAAAATAAAAGCGCCACATGTGGTAATTATTTATTTCCATTATCTTTTAATCTCTTAATTCAAATTGATCTATTATACATTTATATTCTATATTGAAATTTAAAATATACAAGTTTTCTATTCATTCTTTTGCAATGATTTTCTTTATCTTAGTGTCTAAATTGACTCTTGCTTTTGATATATTATTTATATTATCAATGTTATATCTCTTCTTAAATTCTATGAATTAATATCATTTTCCTAACGTTTTAATTTTATTTGCATAACATATTTTAATCACTTTCAAGATTGAATTATTAAATGATTTTCATATGTCTGCTTACATTTCAAGTCTTTTTCTTCCTTACTTTTTGCTGTTGTCAAAAAGGGGGAGAAATTATCTGTATCATATTCCTTGGTTTTGTTTGATCTGTTTTTATTTTTTTTGTTTTGTATTTTGTGTTTGATGTATACGTTGTGTGTGTTTGTTTTATCTGTATATTTCTAAAAATGCCTCATTATTTACACGTGTTCATCAATTCAGGGAGAGTTTAGGAGATTTTTTAAATTTGAAAATTATATAAACAATAATTGTTTTGCTATCATAAATAAGGGGGAGATTGTTAAGAGAGTTGTTATTTGCATGTTTTACTTTCTTGTAACTTATATAGTTTTGATGATTTCAAATATTATTGTTTTATGTATAGTTATCTCCTAAAACCTTTTGGAAGAGTTGTTTTTGCTCTTGTGTGTACATTTCAGGAAAATCAAACTCCAGGCTACAAAGACTTCAAATCAAATTCAGTATGAGATAGTTTATGTATTTAAAAATTTATATTTTTCTTTGGATTAAATTTGAGAGGGAGTGATTGTAATTGAGTGAATACACACATACACCTTAGGAGATTTTGAGAAATTTGTTCTGATCATACAGGACAAACATAGTTCGTACGGGACGATCACATCAATTATCTCCTCTAAAGAGCATTGGAACGAATAAGAATTGAAGAAAATTTTTCTAAGTCCTAATCGTCTAGGATGAAGTGTATTTGTCCCAGGACGAAATGTTCTCTGGAAAATTTTCGTTCAAGAAAGAAGTGTATTCGTTCCAGGACGATTTGCTCTCTGTAAAACTTTCGTCCGGATGAACCTTAACTTCATCCCAGGACGAAGTGAACCGACTCTGAAAATAAAGCGTCGTTCTACAATTTTTGGGAACCGACCTATGGAATAACCGTTCGTACCGGACGAACCTATTTTGTATGGGACGATGCGTGTGTACGAAGTCATTTCATACCCATATACGTTAGGTTCGTTTCCAACGCATTTAAGTAAAATCATCCAAGATGATCCACGATCGTACGGGACGATCCAATTAGTATTGACTTGAAAATTTTTAGTTTTTGGACAGTTTTTTGTGTCTTTCCTATAAATAGTCAAAACTAAACTGCCATATAATCTTTTTGCTTACTGATCTTCATGCCTATTAAAAGAAGAGTCAAGGAGAGAGGGTGAGAGAGTGTTTGAAGGAGATTTCTTGCCATTAGAGCATGAAGGTTTCACTTGGTACTCAAAGGTAAGAGTATTTACTCTTGGTTTGTGATTACTTCACTCTTTTCTCTCTTCCCCCCCCCCTCTTGGTTAGCCGCTGGGACATAAGCTTAGGTTTAACAACCTAATTCATAGTGAACAAGTTTCAACAAGATACGTGTTAATCAAGATCAATAAATATATGCGATGACTCAGCATGCATATCTTGACAGGCCCGCTCAAACTGTTGCGTCGGGAGAGGAAACCAGTTTGCTGGTTAGTAGTTCAAACTGTGTAGTTGCAAGAGGCTTCGTTAGAAGATCAATGAGATGATCTTTAGTGGAGATGTGATGAACTTGAATGGCCTTGTCTTTGATGTAGTTTCCCATGTAATGACAATCCACCTCGATATGTTTTATATGAGCGTGGAAGACAGGATTATTGGCTAATACAATAGTTTATGTGTTATCATGCAGAAGAGGTGTAGCAGTAGGTTGATGACAGTTGAATTCTTAAAGTAAGCGTCATAACAAAATGTCTTTGGCAGTAGCAAAGGTTAGAGCCTGGCACTAGGCTTTGGTAGATGAACGAGCAACAACATTCTGTTTCTTGACACTCTATGAGATAAGGGATGAGCACAGAAAATTGTAATATCTGATAGTGGATTCGCGATCAGTATAGTCCCAGCCCAATAGAAGTCCCCATAGTAGTGTAAGTTGAGTTTTCAATTGCAAAAAAGAGGTATAACAAGATGTAAGGTGCCTTGAATGTATCTCATAAGACATTTAAGAGCATCAAAATGAATAATTAGAGGATTTTGCAAGTGTTGACAAACCTTATTGACGGCGAACAAGATGTTGGGGTCTTATTAAGGTGAGATATTGAAGTGATCTCGCAAGTTGTTGATATAAGGTGGGATTAGATAAGGCATCAGAATTGATATGTTTGGAAGTAGTTTTTAGTTGGCAAGGTGTGGAAACCGGCTTACAATTTAGCTTGCCCCGCCCACGATAAGATGGTTTGTGCGAAGCAATTTTGATTTAGATATAAACCATATGATGTATGAACAACTTGGATGCCAAAGAATTAAGAGAGAGATTCAAGGTTATGCATGGTAAATTTATATTTGAGGTTTTGAAGGAGAGTTTGAATGGATTTATTGCAGTTGCCGATAAGGAGAATTTCATCAATGTAGACTAGAAACTACATAAAAATTCCACTTTTTTTATAAATGAGGAGCGAAGTATCTGAAGAGCTGAAAGTGAATCCTCGAGTTTGTAAGTAGCCCGAGAGGGTAGAATACCATTCTCGTGGTAATTGCTTAAGCCCATAGAGAGCCTTTTTCAAGCGGCACACATAGGTGGGGTGTGTGGTGCCTTTGAAACCCATGGGTTGTTTCATATAGACGGTGTGATTTAAGTTACCATGAAGAAAGGCATTGGATACATCGATCTGATGGATGGGCTAGTGGTGATGAGGGGAAACAACAAGAAGGATATGAACGGTTAGTATTTTGGCTACAGGACTGAATATTTATGTGTAGTCCAATTCATATTCTTGATTGAATCCCTAGGCGACTAGTCTAGCTTTATACCGAGCAACAATACCATCATCTAGGTACTTAGTGCAAAACATATATTTACATCCAATAATATTTTGATTTGGCTGAGGAGGGATGAGATCCCATGTACCTTGAGATTGAAGTGCTTGAAATTCTTGAGACATGACAGTACGCCAATGGTCCACTTTAGCAGCTTCCGCATAAGTAGTGGGGTCAGAAGTAAGATTATGATGAAAGAGGTTAAGAATAGTTTTGGGCTTTAAATGATTGGTTTTAAATCTAGTTTGCATTGGGTCAGTTGGAATACAAATGGCTGAAACTGTGGTAGATAGCTATTTTGAATCCAAAGGAGTTGGTGATGATGAAATGTCTTGATGATTGTGCGAGACCAAAGATGAAACATCAAAAGTGTTGATAGGATGGGCTGAAACATGTCTTGAGGCTCCCAGTTTGGAATTGAGATTAGGCATACTATTGAATGTTGAAGTAGGAACAAGTGTGAGTGGTGAGATGAAGCTTTGAGTTGAGTGAGGCGGAGTGAGGGCTGACCCAAGTTGGTATGCAAAAATAGATTTATTAAAGATAATGTGCTGAGTGACATATATTTGTCTAGTTTTGAAATTAAAATAGTAATAAACATTTTGAGAAGGAGCATAGCCTATGAATATACATGGTGTGGAGAGAGGATAGAGTTTATTAACAGAGTATAGTTTGAGCCATGGGTAGCACAAACAACCTGTTGCAACCCATGACCCCGAGTTTGAGATTTTGATGATGCCAAATAATGAGTGTTTTGGAACAGCTTTTCATTGAATATTATTTTATTTGCTATTTTCCTTGAGCACTAACATTTCAGGAAGATCACAAGTGACTCAGGAAGAAAGGAAGACTCAAGACCGGGTAGATTAGGAGTATGAGTCAAACATTGTATTTTCCATTTATTGTATTTTTACTTTATTGAGTCTGGCCACAAAATACGTAAGAGTAAGAGCAACCATGCACACACACAGGGGGAGAGTTTTTTTT
>NW_021318688.1:841826-972422 GCF_001605985.2 Dendrobium catenatum
TTTACAATTCACCCCCCCCCTCTTGTCGTTCAGTAACTTCACAACCAAAAAATTTAAGATGATTGTAGGTAGGAGTTTTTTGGTATAACATAGAATATGGGCTGCGATTATCAAGAGAGGATGTGGGCAAATAATTAATGATATAGACAGATATATGAAGTGCATCATCCTAGAAAGATTGAGAAAGATTGGCTTCAACGAGTAGCCTACAAACTATTTTGATAATGTGCCTATGCTTACGTTCTGCGACTCCATTTTGAGATGGAGTAAAAGGACAAGTATATTGATGAACTATTCCTTGTTGTTTGCAAAATAGTTAAAAGCGAGGATTGATGAATTCACCTCCATTGTCTAAGCTGAAGGTTTTAATATGAGTATTAAATTGATGCGTAATCATTTTGTTAAACTCGATAAATTTGTAGATTACTTCAGATTTATGGATAATGGGATAAACCCAACAGTATTTAGAAAAATCATCAATAAATGAAACATAGTATTTAAAGCCATTCATAGAAAAAGTTGGGGATGGACCCCAAACTTCAGAATGTGAAAGACTGGAGTGAGAAGATTTATTAAATGGTAGCCGATGACTTTTTGCCACTCGACAAGAATTACAATGCGAGCTATGGGCAGTAGTACATAAACAAGAAATGTATTTTGTGAAATATTTTAGTGTGATAATAGTCAGGTGACCAAGGCATTTATGCCATAGATGAGGAACGTCTTGCGTCGAGAGGATATCAAGATGCTAATTAGTTGGATTCGACCGAGTCGGATAGAGACCATTAAGGCAGGTCCCTTGAGTAGAAGACAACCCGTCGTCGAATCCTATATTCTAAACTCATAAGGAAAGAGTTTGACAATACAGTTATTATCAGATATGAGCCGATGAATTGAGATAAGATTAAATGATAGATTCAAAACATGATAAAGATTGTAAAGATTATGATTACCTTGCATAGTAGGTAGAATTCCTTTACCTGAATGTTGAATGGATACTTGGTAGCCATTATCGAGAATGAATTGATGAATTCCGACAAACAATTTTATGGACTGAAATTGAGACAAATCTGAGGTAAGATTCGTAGATGCTCCACTATCAAGATACTAATTGGGAGAATTGTTGGATTTGGAAGGAGATAATAGAGTGGTTTTCTGTGATTCTTCTATGTAGGATAAATCATAGTGGTAAGGCCGAATGGCCTGATTTGGAGCAAATTTGACAAGTGATCGGATTTGGCATGGATTTGTCAAGATGGCGAGAATAAGATTGAGAGGGTCGGTTTGAATAAGGAGGACGTCCGCGACTTGAATTGTTGAGACCGTGACCACGTCCACGTGAAGCAGCAAGAGCGACAGATGGTTCAGAGATGTAAAAGTTTTGAAGATCAGTTGTTATTTCTTGAGCAAGATTTTGTTCTTCACTACAAAAAAGGGTGTATAAGATATCAATGCTAATAGGTTAAAGATTTGTGCGAATGGACATTTTGAAGGCTTGATATTAAGCCGGAAGGCATTTAAGATGTAGAAGATGACCTCTTTCGGATTAAGAGGTGATTCCATAGCCGCAATTTGAGGTTAGGCTGGACGGGTTAGGAATTAGAAGAGACAATGAACTATTTTTGTTCTTCTAGTGTGGCAGTGGCAAGAGATGCAATGGATGCCTTCATGGATGATCGTAAGAAGATCTTGAACAGGGATGCATAACTTCCTGCTCTAATACCATGAAATAATGGTTGCAGTAGAGCTCAACCGAGATCGCCAAAGAGAGGGGAGGAAGAAACAGTAAATTGCATTTCATTCATACACAAATGTATTACAACAATGAGTATATATAGATAATAAAACAAAGACTTAGCTAATGAAAGTAATACCGTGTCAATCAAGATCAAGAAATGTATGTGATGACTCAGCATGTATATCTTGGCAATAACCCCCAAAATGAAAGTAAAAATTCTCACCCAACTGCCTAAAAATCAACATCCCTAATGCTTATTTAATATATATTTTATGTACTAAAAAGTTATCGACATTAGTTAAATATATACTTCGACATATATCACAAATTCTGGTATAAGTATTCCGAGTCTTTAGAAGTTCAATGATCATTGATTATTGGAGTTGACATTTTTTTTCTCAACGATGGTTCAAAATTTCATGACTTTCTCATCTATTATTTTTATATTTGATTGGATGAAAAAGAAATACAAAATAGGATGAAGTCAGTTATGACTTCTCTTAGACTCATCTTGTTGAGAGGTGATTGGATCTAGTTGCAATTATTTGAGATAAATTAATTTCAACAAGGTGCCCTAATTTGTATAGAATTTGTTGGAATTAAATAGAGACCAAATTTATTATACTTGTAATGACCTCTAAATGTAAAAAAATCCTAGAAAAGATAACACTCATAAAAATAAGAGAGTTTACTACTATTTTTTATCAATTAACAATTTGATTCCAATATCTTATCAAAATTATTATAACTGTACAATTTAAATAGTATTGATTTTTATTATCATCAAGATGAACATATCCCTGAAAGATAACATGTCAAAATATGTTTGAGATAAAGAGAGGAAGAGATAAAGGAAGAATGAGAGAGAGAGAGTTAGGGAGAAATAAATAAATGAATATAAATTTTTTTTTCATGGGCAAGTGAATTGAATCACTCTTGTGGAAAGATCCTTTAGTCAATTTTGATTAGGTTAGGGCACCTATTGTTGATATAAAAGAGGAATATTCTAAGATATTTTTGAACAATGACTAGAAAGCCCTTGAAATTTATAAATATATCACATTTATCTTATTTTTTTCATATTCATAATGGATAATTCTTTAGAGCTATAAGAAAATCTAAAGCTTAGATTAGTTATAGAATCATAAGACACCCACTATGGTGTTCACTTAAAACTTCTTTTAATTGTTTTCATCCAACTTTGCTATTGATTGTTATCATGATTATGATGTCCTAGTCTTGACATTAATAATATCTTTTTGTTTTTTTTTTGTCAATGTCCGCTAATTTACTATAACAATTTGAAAATTTTGAAATAAATTAAATATGAATTTCAGTTTAAACCGGAGCTTTGGACGCTAAACTTATGAGCACTGCAGTGCTGAGCATGTGTGCACAGCATAGCCAAAAGTTGTTACCATGGCATTTAAGGTTATGTTTTATAGTAATTCTTAATTCAGCATGTAGCACTACGACGTTGGGTAGTGGTGTTGCAGCACTACACACTAAAATATATTTTTATTTATATTAAAATCCATTTCTTTCTACTCACTCACCACCTCACCCTCTAGCACTGGCTTGCCGTGGATGGAAGAAACAAAGAGGGAAGGGAAGGAGGAGAAATGAAAGAGAAATTTTACATTTTGGTCACTAATTAGTTTCACTACTTTTGTGAAATTTGTTAAGATTTTGATATGTGACTTTTATCCAATTTTTATTTTCAAATATTTTGATTTTGACCATTCAATTTCTTCCAGACTAATTTTATTGCATTTTTTTTAGATTTAGTGAACTTATGCAGCAAGCATTTTATATATTTTAGTACTTATTATTCTAAATATATTTTGACTAGTTGATTTCATAACATTATCAAGTAAATTAAAGTTAATGCTTTTGTACGATTTTCAAGGAATATAACTTTTATTATTTTAATATAAGCATTGTGAATAAATATGAGCATGTGATTAGATAATAGATGTATGTTGTTATTATTATTATAATACTATAATAATAATATATGCGATGATAAGTAAATGCTAGTTTTACTATCATTGACTTGAAATTGATTGAGTTATATAGGATGTTGGGCTAACAAGTTTCCTTTAAATGTTATTATTTCATCTTATCCTCTACTGATTCACATAATTCATTGATTGGGAGTTATAATGAGTTATTATTGTGCCGTGGGTAAGGAATGACAACTATTTATTGAGCCAATGATTACTTATTACTGATTATTGACAATTTGAAAAATATCATGCAAGCCAGAACTCCTTACTTATTTAATGTGATTACCATAATGCATGTTACTGTACTGATCCACTGTATTGTTTTACTATTTTACTGATTACTGTTACTGTAATATTTTACTATTATTGCCACAAATTTTACTATAATATTTTATTATTATTTCCATAAGTTTTTTGGATACTGATACTTTTATTGATGATACTGATACTAATATTGATTCACTTTTACTAATACTATAATTGATTTACTATTTAGTGGTTAGCACATGATTGTTATTATTGAGCATGTGATATAAGATACTGATTGGCACATGATTCATATTACTAAGTATGCTATATATGATATTGATTGATTATAATATAGAATAGCTAAATATAATGCATATACTCTTATATGATTTTACTATACATATATGGTTTTGACAATCTTTATAAATATTTTTATTTTACTAATTTATATGATTTTCTTGAGGATTTGATAATACTGCTACAACGGTTGCTTTATCGATTCGACATCTTTACTAGCTTACATATTTCACTTTTTTGTATTGAACTATTTCAATAGCATCCATATCGTATTGTTCTACTATTTCATAGATTTTACTATTATTGTATATTGTTTACTATTTTTGCATAGATTTATGATCAAATTGATTGTTATTACTATGAACTGACAGACAACATGTATACTAATTCTTTATCATGCTTTAAGCTCAGTGGTAGGATTTGGTGTTCTTTTAGGCTTTTTAACTCATTATATGTTGTTTAAATAATTTTGGTGAGGAAAGAGGATCAAAAGTTTGAGATTGATCAGTTATAGGATCCTCCAGGTTTTTTATTAATATTTGTAGTTATTCTTTTATAATAAGTAGAAGATAAATTTTATATTATAATTGTACAGCTTTTGGCTATTGTATATTATTTTTGGAATTTGAATATAGATGTATACTGATTTTTTTTTTCAATTGAAATAATTTTTATGCTATTTTATTTGATTGATAAGAGAAATTAGATATCTATGGTGGTTATTATTAATATTAATAGATACAAGAAAAAATTCTTCCAAATTTAATTTTAGGGCATTATAATTGGTATCAGAGCACTTGTTGGAAGAATTGATTGTTATCGGTACTATATAAGTTGATTGTGAGTTGGGTGGATTAGATAGATTAAGGTGCATTATTTCTCATACATAATTGATTGCATGTGTGAATTATTTAGATATGATTTTTACAAGTGATTATTTAAAATGGATCTACGAGAGAAAAATATACCAAATGAGTAACATATTGCAGCTCCAGTACTACCAATCAATTTTATATAGTTGGCTAGTTTTTTAGCACAAGTAACGGGTAATATATATAGAGCAAGCCATTTAAGTGTAAGGAAGAAGAGGGGGATAAGCATTTATAGATATGTCATGAATTGAAGCCCACACTTTTCAAAGGTGTTGTAGTACCCTAGGCTACATAAGATTTGTTATTAAGGATAGATAAGATCTTTGACAATATGTAATATCCATAGAATAAGAAAGCACCCCTAATAACATTCTTATTTGAAGGACAGGCTGAGAGATGGTGGGTCAGATAATTTTAAGACAAAATTTTGGGGAAAACTAATATTAAGATCACTTAGGATACATTCACTTAAACATTTAGGATGTGGCTTGTACCTCTGTCATCTCGATGATAAATACATGAAGCTATCATCAAACTAGAACAAGCATATACTATAAAGTTGAGTTTACTACATTAGCTTGGTGCGCTCCTCATTTTATGACTATTGCTAAATAAAAGTGTTACACATTTCTACAAGAATTGAATAGGGAGTTGATACATCCATTAGTGCCACTACAAATTCAAGAGTTTTTTGAGTTAGTGGAATGTGATATATTGATAGAGATTGATTTGACAGTATCGATATTTATGTATGATGCGAACTATAGGTATAATTGAATGAGGACCAAAGATGAATCAAGCTGGGATAAAGAAAGTATTAGTGATAAGAAAAGTAGATATAGTGATTCAAAGAGATATAGATTGATAGTATATTCCAACATCTACAACAAATGTATTCATTATGGAGGAAGATATTCATATCAGTGTTAGCTTCTAATAGGATGATGTTTTTTTGGTGCGGCCAGTAAGAACATAATGTAGTGGATTATTCTTAGTCATTTATTATACTACATTTAACTTCTTTTAAATATTCTAAAAAAAGATTAATAAAAGAATTTAAAAAATTCAATATCGATTTATGTGACTTACTTAACTAATATAGCTCACTGTGATTTTGCTTCTAGTTTTTAAGATCTGGGAAAGGGAAGGAGCTTGTTGATTAGCAATTTAAGAACTAATAAGAGTTGATAGGTATTTTTTGTTAATTTTTATACAATCATGACTAGTTTATTATTCAGTTATATAGCTTTTATTTATAGCTATATACTATAGTTTATATATTTTAATGAAAAAAATGAAATATTGTGGATGAGTTTATTTTAGTATTTGGATGTTTTTTTAGCTTTGCATTCTGTTAAATATTTAAAATGAATTATGAAAAGAATATGAAACATTTCAAAACTTGATCTTATGATTTGTTTGCCACATCTCAACACAATAAGACATGTCTTGATAAGGCTTGGTTGTGACACTACCAATTATTAGTTTTAATGATAAGTTAATCAACCTCTCAATCTATCTTTATCATTTAATCAGTCAATCTTATCATTAATTCAATCACATCATTCAATCAATTATTTGTAAGGTAGATGTATCAATATTCTTATCATATATAAGTACTATCTATCATATATAAGTACTCTTATTGTTTATCAAATGTTTAGATAAGAGTCTTGATCTTAGTTCTATAACTCTCAATCAATAAATTATGTGGATCAGTTGCCCCAGCTCCTAATGATTCTCAATTAGTTTCCAGCTCCTTGTAACTCACAATAAGTGAATAAGGTGCAACTTTAGAATATCATGTGAGGTTATCATATACATTTGATTTCAATCAATAGATCAATTTACAACACTTTATGGTGTTTCATATCAGCATTTTGGCTTCCCAATTCAATACACATTTACTAAATATTCCATTATATCTAATTTGATTCCTAACAATATCAGTATTACATTCAAGTACAAATAAACAATATATTTAGCACATGTTACATTTCACTACTATCATATCAAATCATAGTGCATCATTTTTCACCTATTCTAAAGAAACTCTTTTCCTGCTCATTTCATGTAGAAATTTCTATACATATATTTAAGTAGTGAAAATGCAATAATATCATATCAAATGATTCAAAATGATCAAATATATAATATATCAAAAGTTACACGGTGAAACTTATGAAATCAAGATATAATGTAATTTTTTAAAATTTTAGGAGAGATAAAATATGTAAAACTAAAAACCATAAAAAGTAAAATGAAAGAGAATATTAACTTACTTTAAATGGAATGAAATATGTAACAGGAATGATGAATGAAAATGACCCAAAGCAGCTTTCTCTCTTATCTCTATCTCCTTTTCTTCTCCCTTCTCTTCTCCCTGTTTTTTCTTTCTTCCAAGCAAAGCTAATTGAGTGAGGGTGGGGGTGGATCGTGGTGAGGTATATTTAGAGTAAAATCTATTGAGCTTTTATATAGCTAAGATGATGATTATGTTTGTGTTAATTTTAAATAATTCACTATTTATTATATTTAAATTCAATAAAAAGTGTTATTATAATTTTATTTATGTAGAAAATCTTAGAAAAAGGAAAAAAAAAAACAAGTGTACAATCAGCGCTACAGAGCCCATAGTTACAAAACCACAGCATCATTACTCACAATGCCCCAGTGCCTTATTCAAACTTTGCATCACCGATCACTCTAAAATTTTAGGAAGATTAGTGCTCAAGTAGTGCCAACGTTAGCATAATAGTGCTTTATAACACCATTGTGTCAAAAAGCAATATCATAGCACCTAAGTCAAGGGAAATCGAACGTCGGGATTCCTTACACCGCAATGCTAAATTAAACAGTCATGCACCATAATGCTTAACTTTTACAACACCATAGTGGAGAAGTTTCTAAACTTAGGAGCCACACCAATTTAGTTAAAGCAACGTCAATTCAATGAATAGAGGCATCGAGTCAATGCAGTGCTGCAATGAGGCAAGCCCAATATTGTTGAGGTGCTAATTCATCTTATAATACCTTAGTGCCACCATTTAGAGCACTACGGAGCCTAGAACTATTTTTGTACTTACTATAAATATTTTTTTAGCTCTTTTGTTTAGCAGTTCTGTCACTTGCAATAGAGTTTTATATTTTTACTATAGTTCTTTAGTTCCCTCTTAGAGTAAATTCTAAGAGAGGCTAAAGAAGTGCAAGATACTTTCATTAGAGATCTTAGCCAATTTTGTGTAAGCAATCTTATCATCAGAGGAAGGAGTGTGGAGAAGTTTATTTGTACAATCCTAGTAAAAAATTTCCTTATTATTTATCTTGTATTTTTTCTTCTGTGATTGAATTAAAGATGTGTATGCTTTCTATCTTTATCATGTCTGGCTAATTTTGGAGTTTTGGGTTAATATAGTGAACACATAGTAAGAATTAATGCAAACTCTTATGCCTTTAATGAAATTATGGATATTTTTAATATCTCTCATTCCTAATTTAATTCATACAATAATCATGTGTGCAACTAATATCTAGTGTGATATATTACCTCGATGGAAGAATATTAGAATAAATAGAAGTATTGGAATGGAATATTGGCATGCTTAAACACAAAGTGATAAACTTTTTAGGTTCTATAGAGATATTAGAATTACAGGAATTCCATAAACCTTCCTTTTCACCCCTACAAGCTCTATAAAGATCTAGGGATGCATGTGCTCTTATCTACATTAATACTTAAGAGTATCATTTAGAAAACTTTATTATTTTACATATATTACTCCAACATAGTTTAAATATCTGGTATCTCATTTATCTTTATTCTTTTTCTCTATAAGTAACATAAACTCAAAACCCTTAATTTTCATTTAGTAGGATAAATCATGTATATGTAGCAGACAATATTAATTTAATTATAATATAATAGAATACTTTCTTGTGGAATCATCACTCTCTCAATCACATTATTACTTTACCAACATGTATACTTATGTATTTAGTGAGAAATTCATATAAAAAAATTAAGCATATTCACATTCATGCATGCACTATTCACAAGTGTAATAGAAGCAAACACAAGCTCACACCCTTCCCGCACATTACGTTTTAGCATCATTGCCAAAGAGAAACATGCATGTAGTAATTTTAAATTATATTATTAAACGAGTTGCATATTTAGACCTACTTGTATTTATATCTTTAGTTTATAGCATTTGTTAAAAATTTTAAAAGAAAATTTCTTATTTTTTTAAGTTTTTGTTCTTTAATTTTTAGTGCATTATTATTGTACGCTTAGTAGATCTAGTAACGTGCCCTTATTATTTAATGGTTAAATTGAAAGGACTCTTACAGAAATTAAAAAAACAAAATAGATTTTAACTTTAAATATGTTTGAACTAGCATAAGATTAGGACCATCCTAGACTTGTTAAGGAGTGTGTCGATCTTGTTGTAGATGGAATCCACTAGAGTATCAATAAACTTACTATCCAGGCCAATAATGTTGAGTTAAAACCTACCATAATTCAGATAGTTCAAAATTCTTAGTTTGAGGGAACTCCTATTGAGATGTTAACCTACACTTAGCAAGCATCTTAGAAATCTATGCAACATTTAAGTATAATGGTGTCAGTGATGATACTATTAGGCTTCATTTGTTTCCATCTTCTCTAAGGGAAAAAACTAAGATATGGATGAATTTCTTGCCCCCAAGCACTATAACCATTTAGAATGAGTTGACACACAAATTTTAAGATAATTTTTTATCACCTTAAAAAATTTTTATGCTTAGGAATAAAATCATATCTTTTACCCAATTTAAAGGACCCAATTTGAAGGAGAGTTAATATATGAAAGTTGGAAGATATTTAAGAAAATGATTAGGAAATGCCCTTTTGGGCTTTACCCAATTAATTGGTTATTTAGACCTTTTATAGTGAACTAGTAGGATCCCCTTAGGTTAATATTGTACAAGAGTTGGATGGACTCTAATGTCTAAGCCATTTGGGGATGCTTATGAATTAATTGAGAAAATGGATATAAGGAATATTTAGTGGCCTTCTGATAGTGTGAATTCTAAGAGAGTAGTTAGAATTTATGAATTTTATACTTTATCCATTTAGACTGCTCAAGTACTTACAATTTATAAGAAATTGGATACTTTTGGACTTTATTTAAGATCAGAAACATTGATGCAATTAGAAAAGCATGATCTAAATTTTATTGGTGATGGTAATGCTCAAGGGATTGAGAATGTGAATTTGATTGAAAGATAAAATAATCTATATTTCAATATATACAATCTAGGTTAGAGGAACCATTCTAATTTTATTTGTTCTAATAATAATATTGATGGTAATAATCAAGGAAATGTAGGTCAGTTTAATCAAGGAGGAAACTAGAATATTCCTCAATATTCTGTATTTAACCCTTTACCTTATTATCCCCTAGGTTTTAATCAAAATAGTGAGTTCAAAAATTGAAAGGCACCTTTAAAAGAGATTGTGATTCAATTAGAAACCCAATTATAAAGTCATGCTGCTTTAATTAAAAAATTCAAAAAAATTAAATAGAACAGCTTGTTATCTCTTTTAGTAGTAAACCCCAAAAAACTTTGTCTAGTAATATTGAAATTAATCCAAAGGAGAAAGAAAAAGAGCAAAGTGGAGATCACTTAAGAAGTAGTGGTGATTCATTTAGCCAAAATGACATATATTGGCAAGTTTGGATGAAGACTATAAATTTAGAACTATTTGGGAGGAAACCCAATTATGTTTTATTATTTATTTATTTTTTTGTAGTTTGTATTATGCATGTTGTGTTAAAGATTGAGCTAACATCGTAGCATTTTCCTGTCAAGTGATGCAACATTCAAAAATAAACAAACACTATTGAGATCTTAGGAACGTTTTCTAGAGTGCACTATTGTAGCATTATATCTTTAAATGTTAGAGTGCTATTAAGCCTTATAGAGTGCCTTAGCACTACACTTTCAAGTGCCACAGTGTTTGGTTAGTTATTTCTGCAATACTGATGGTAGTGCAGACAACATTTCATACTTTCATAACTTTTTTATTATGAAGCTTTATTGAATGGCATAGTGTTATACTATACATAGAATTGTAGTGTTAAGTCAAAAACATAATTGTGTTAGTTAGAGCATCATAGTAATGGTCTTTCTTAGCAATATAGTTCTCACACGTATCAAACACCACATCATTTCTCTAATAAAAAAGTAAGTGTTTCATTTTCCCATGCTTGTGCCACAACACCATGTGTCATGCACCACTCTAATGCCTATCAGTTTGACCATTTTGTATTCTTGAGCATTGCAACACCATTATTTTAAGTGCTGCATTACTATACTATCTGCAAAATAGGATGTGTGTTTTCATGTTTTCTTTACTTATTTTTTATCTCCATTTTTATCAAATTTCTATATAATTTATATTTTCTTATGTTTTGTTAGAAATGGCCCCAAAAATATTTGGCAATAATAAGAGAGAATCTTCCTTCTTTGATAAAAGCATATTCATATATGTAGAAGCTAGGAAATAATATGGGATAATTATTGTGAATAAATAGTTAATTCCAGTGGGAGGCTTTCAAAACCTGTGTGGAAAACAGATACAAATAATAACAAATCGTGGCTGGGAGCTTTTGAGTTAGAAATCCCATACTTTAGTGGTAAATGTGATAAGAGAGTTCTTTGCTAATAGGAATGAGGTTGTGGACAATATGTGCTATGTGAGAGGTAAGTGGGTACGATTTGATTGTGTGACTATTAATCATAATTACAAGCTAAGAGATTTTAAGTTTGATGAGTACACTCATTTTTCTAGAGCCTATGATCTTGATGAGATTCTGAGAGTTCTTTGTGGGCCCCATGGTGGGGTTATTTGGAAAGAGAGAGAGAGAGAGAGAAAGATTATTAACTTTCTTGTATCTTACTTAACACAACTGCTAAAATCTTGGCAATATCTTCCTTTATTACTAAAAAAAATTATTATTGAGGAAACTAGAGACCGTGATGTACTTTACTATGTTATTTATGTTGGTTACACTTATTGATGTAGGAAAGCTTATTCACTCTTCTTTGAATTACATTATCATGGTATTACTTGGGGAATCCTTCTCTTATCTATGTTTTATGAATAAATGCTAGTGTTTTGGGTGACTCTACTAAAGATTAACTTTTTTCCTAATTCAACCCTCACTAAAAAAAATTGAGTTTTAAAAGCTAGATGTATATGAGGTTAGTATTTGTGAGCCTCATTTAACTAGTAGGACCAACATCAAAAGTATGAGTTTTAGGACTCTAAAGTCTTTAGGTGAGCAGGTGGCTAATTTGAGGGAGCAAATAGATAATGAAAGTTCATGAAGGTTGTTAAACCTTATGGAATTAGTCCGAGACCGGGGGGGGGGGGGGGGGGGGGGGGGGGGGGGGGGGGGGGGGGGGGGGGGGGGGGGTGAATTGGTGCTTTTAAAATTTTCTTGACTTTAAAGTAATAATAAAAATATTTTTGAAAAACTTTTTAGTGATTAAAAATATCAAAATCTAAATGATTATGTGTGAATGAGTGTTGACCTCATTTTTGTATGAGGTCATTAGGGACCCATCCAGATCAATCCTGACCCTACATCAATCCAGCCTCTAGATCCTAGGATCTATTTGATCCATAGGATTCTTCCAGACCTCAGATCTTAAGATTCTTCTAGACTTTAGATCTTATGATTTATTCAAGATCCCAGGACCCTTCTAGATCTAGACCCTATGATCCTCTCAAACCTTAGGACTTATTCTAGATCCTAGGACCCTTATAGAATTTAGACCGTAAGATCTTTTTTAAGTTCTAAGATCCTTCCAAACTCAAGGCCTTAAGATCTACTCTAGGTCTTAGGACTTGTAGACTCCATTCCCTAGGTCATACTCTAGACTCTAGGATTCTTTTATACAGACTTAAATCCTAGAACTCTTCTAGATCCTAGACTCTAGGATTTTCTTAGGTCCTAATACTCTTCTAGATTCTAGATCTTAGACTCTATTCTAGTTCCTAGGATTCCTTCAAACAAATCTAGATCTTAGGATTTATTTTAGATCTTAAGACTCTTCCAAACCTTAAACTTTAAGATCTTTCCTAGACCCTAGAATCCCTTTGGGTTCTATCAATCCAAAATCCAAACCAAATCCATAATCTAGAATCAAATCTTAAGTCTTAAGGCCCCGTCCTAAAGACCTTTTCCAGGGAATTTTCAAACACTTTGAAACCCAGCCAAATGACCTCCGATTCAGAGTCTGTGAGTTTCATACTGATGTGATACGTCTCTGGAGGAAACCCTCCAAATTTGAGCCCATTTTGAGGCCCCTAACCTCAGAAACTAAATAAAAATCCAAAGGCTGTAAAACCTTCAAATATTTATGGCCTATGCCACTGGACCTGCAACCTAGTGGATTCTGACCTTAGAGCCTTCACCAAAGCCTCTAGTCACTTCCAGACCATTAATCCTGATATGTTGATCAATAAACTATGTTTTTCTGGACTCATTTCAGCCCCTAGTGGCCATAAGCCCAAAATGACCAAAATACCCCTATGGGGTTCAAATGTTGATTTCAAACCAAATGACCACCAAATCGAATACAACCACCTCCAGCAAGTTTCTGAAAGTTCGTTAGGGATGTTAAGCCCTATAGAACTGGCCCAAGCTAACAAAGAGGGGGGAGAATTGGTATTTTAAAAAAATTCTTTTCAACAAAAGCAATAAGATCAAAACCAAATCACACCACAAGACAAAAACAATGCAAAAATTAAAGTGCGGAAGCAAGAAAACAATAACACAGAAATTTATAGTGGTTTGGTCAACTTCACCTACGTCCACTCCTTGGAGGCATCCTCCAAGTATTGCTCTACAAAACGTGTCTCTCCTTTAGTCCCCACGGCTAGGCCGAGAAGCCCTCACAAAGAAGTCCTTTTTGCCACCCCGACAAGGCAGAGAACCTATCTCCTTTTGCTTCCTCCTGAAGCTGGAAGAGAATCGCAATCCAGTGCTGAAAACCTTACCTCTACCGACCCTTCCACGGACAAGAAACTCTAGACGAAGAAGAAGCAGAGAGATCCTTGAAGCACCCTTGTGAATCCCCTCACAAGCTCCCCCTCACAAGATCCTCTCTCTCTCCCTCTCTCTCTTTCTCTCCTCAAGGCCTTCTCAGGTCAAGGCAGCATCAAAAGATTATTCAAAATGTTGAACAAGAGCTCTTAAATATAAGAGCTTCAAAGGAGCTCATTAATTGCAAGTTACTGACAATATCGTCCAGGCCGATATGGACATTAGCCTGGCTGATCAGTACAAATCTCAGAAGATCGGCCAGAGCATCGCTCTGAATGCAAACTGGATGATTTAAAATTGGCTTGCTCGTCTAGGCCAATCTCAGGATCATCCCGACTGATCAGTTCAAATCAGAGGAAAATCGTTCAGAGCAACCCTGAATTTGAGCTGGCCGATATTTATCATCCAGAAGTAACTAAGGTTTTTGAATAGATCGTCCTGGCCGATACTGCGATCGTCCAGGACGATATGATCGTATCAATCATCCTTAATTACTCCCTTGATTTCCTGATCAATTAAGGCATAATTGTGAATATCGTCCAGGCCGATTAATGATTGTCCTGGTCGATTATTATTATAAAATACAGAATACCTTAATTGTCTATGGCGACAACTTCTTTATGTTTTGAGCTTATCATCCTGGCCGATACACGTATTGTACAGGACGATCTTTTAATGACAGTTGCCTTAATTAAGAATCCTTATTTAGACTTTCTATTTTAAGCCTGATCGTCCAGGACGATGTAAATATCGTCCTGACCGATATGAGTAAAAATAGAAATTCTAAGTCTCTCAAGTGTGTGTAGGGTTACTTAGCATCAGTCTCTTTGACCATCACAATTAGACTCAAGAAGAGAAAAATAAAGTACAGACTGACTCAACCCTAGACCTACGCAATCTTGAACTGGCTTCGTTTGTTCGTCCGATCTTCGATTCCTAAAAAGTTAGAAGTAACAGGCAGTCCAAGAGAATCAATAGTGTTTGTCAATCATCAAAACATAAGTCATGAAAATAGATTTGGAACAGTTTCAAATATCAAACCAAACCTATTGGACCCATTCCCAGGCCCTGGGTCAACCTGGTTGACCAAGTCAACCTAGTTGACCCAAATGGCCCTTTAAGGGTCCAAATAGGTGTTTTGACCTAAATGACCTATCTAAGCCATGGAACCACTTCCATTGGTCTTGAAATGTCATTTCAAACCTGTTGAGCCTGATCCCATACCCTGGGTCAACCTGGTTGACCAAATTCACTAGGATCGACCCAAATGACCCTTAATGGGCCCAAATAGGCCCATTTGATAAAATCAAACTCTCCAGACCTTGGGACCACACCCAATGGATTCAAAATGTCATTTTAAATTCTTTGAACCCATTTCCAAACCCTAGACTCATCTAGTTGATCAAATCAACCATATTTGATTCAAGACCCATTAAGGGCCCAATAGGCTTATTTGATCTAAATAGCCTATTTAATCCCTCAAACCACCCCTACCAGACTTCAAATACTGTATCAAACCTGCCCAACCTGGGCCCACCCCTTGGGTCAACCCGGTTGACTCAGTCAACCTAGGTTGACCTAATGAGCCCTTAAGGCTTTGAATGGGTCACTTTAACCCATTTGACCAAATCTAACTCTTAACCTCTCAAAATTCTTTCATTTGACATTTCAAATATTTCTAAACCCACTTTGAGTTAGAACCTAGCTAGTTTGATCAAATCAACTTTTCAATTTTTGGTCAGAGCTCTCTAAACATGTGTTGATTCAAATCATGTTTGGGCTCTAGTCTTTAAGACCAATTGCAACCTTTCTTAATGACTCCTAACCATTATGTGGCTGCCACCTCATCAAACATGAAGGTTAGTTGACTGGTCAACCCAGTCAACAAGTCTTCTAAAGGCTTTAAGGGGTCTAAATGCTCAAGCAAGCTCAAGCCATCCCAACCCCTTTGAACCTAACTCACTCAACCAACACTCAAGACATCCCTCTATGCCACCTCAGCATCTATGGGCCCATTGACTGGTCAAACAGTCAATGGGTGGTCAAATGAGTTCTTTAAGAGGCTAATTTCACCTCTTAAGCTAATCCACTCAAATTTAAATAACTCCAGCCATTTGAACAGTCACTAGAAGCTTCCTAAGACTCATCTTGACCCTTGGATCCAGATCAAACGACCCCCATTGCTCCTATGCCTAGGTGGGGACCAAAAGCCCTTTCCATGTGGACTGTCCTTCCTTTGTCCTCTCCCTCAGCTTTCCAACAACTCCCTGGACATGTGGCATCATCTGGAGGGTTGGTGAGTCAATCCCAACCATTGATTTAATCTGGAGACGTTTGAATAGGGAAGAATGCCCTAATGAGCCTCCATTCGATCCCTAACATTCTCTCACTTTCCATAGCCTCCCAGATAGAACTCTTGATTCATTTTAGCTCTCCAGGCCCTTCTCTACTTTCCCACTACAAAATCCAGGTGGTTGCACGTCACCGGAGGTGAGTTCTCCGGTGAGCCCATCACCTAACCCGTCCCAACCTTGTAACAGTCGATCCAGACGTTCTCGGGCTCGATTTTGTGATAGGGATCTTCACTTGGATAGTCTACAAGCTCATCCATCCAGAGACTTTGAAGATCCAACAGTATAATCCCTCAAAACCTTTAGATCTAGCTCACTTTAGATCAGTCTATTTAGCTTCGTATATAGGATGTTTTAGGCCAAAAGAATGCTTCCCCACTGTTTCAGTTCATGCATTCTATTTGAGTTTAAAATTTCAAGTCTTTTGATCCATCCGATCGAAAGAACGAGACCAAAAATGCTTCCTAGGGCGTTTTTCGTATTAGGGTTCAGATGTACATTTTCTGGACTGTTGATCACTCGATCAACGGTCCAGATCGAGTCATCCCGCCATTTGATTCAACTGTGTTTTCAACCTCTAGTTTGATTGACCGTCCGAATTTTGATGGCACACAAAGGTGGTCATGGCAGATATTTCTAGGTTTATTCTAAGATTGGCCAATAATTCATAAAGAAGTTTTGAATTATAAGGAAAGGCAATTGTAAGAAGAAATTGAAGAGTCGTGGAGGTAACGATGTTCATCACCTTGAAATTAAGGGTGGGTTGATTTAACATTTGAGATGGAGTGATTTTGGCCTCTTTGTACTTGAGGTAGGCTTCTTCATCTCTAGCAGAAAGGAAATGATCGTCAAAATGATGTGAGGAGGAGGAGCTCCCCTGAGTTATTCTACCTCATTTTCTTCCACTGATTATAGAATAGGAAGGTTTAGAGAGTAGGATTGTGAAAGAGGTTGAGTGATGTGAACCATTCAAACCCTCCAATTTATATATTGTTTTGGTAATCATACAGTACAATCATGTTCGCATAATATAATCAAGGTAGTTAATCCGTCTAGTCGACTTGTAAAAAAAACAATCAAATTATACAGTACGATCAGGGTATCATACTAGATGATCTTAAGGAATTTCATTTGTCTAGAGGGGTCGTTAGTGTGGGCTCAAGAAAAATGGCACGAATGCATGAATCCCACTTCACAATTATAGGATTCCATTTCCCTTAAGTTAGAATATAATTAACCAGATTTTCCCTGAGGGTAGTGTGAGGGTTTAATTACAATTGGGGTCCTTACTTCCCATGAATGCAAGAACTCATAGTTAATTACCCCACTTAACATGAAAGAGAGAACTCTCGATTAAGGGTGAATAAATTTTATATATTTTTAGTCTCAATAGTGGGGAAAATGGAGGTAGTCCCGATCAAGATCCCATGGTTTCATAATCCCAAGTATATCATAGTTACAGTGTACCAACACTAATAATCACTAACTATAGTGTCCAGGGAATATGATTAGCAGTAATGGGTTGCCTCCTCTCAAGGATCTCGAGTAGACTGAAGTGGTTAGATATGAATTTTAATTTTATTGGGTGTTTTGGGATTTATATCTATTAGAATACCCAAAAAATAATTTAGTTTAAGATTTATGACTTCAATTTTTTTTGGATTGGAGCGGGTCTTATGGATTCTTTAGGAAGTAGCCCAAGTATTTAGATTTAGATTTGGACTTACAGCTTTTGTAGAAAGTTGCCCGGGGATTTGATTTTGAATGTGGCTTATTGCTATATTTATGAGTTACTCAATGATGTGTCTTACAACTTAACTCTATAGCAAAACTGTCGGGGAATTTTTAATTATTTAGGTAGGTCTTATGACTTTCCTTAGGAAGTAGCCTGAAAAGCGAGACTTATAACTTATTCCCTTTAAATTAAGATGTCCTATAATTTATGTGTTTTGTAGACGATCTTATGATAAAAATCCACATGTTTTTGACATGGGATTAATATCATAATTATTGTATTTCAAAGCATTATTTAAAGATGAAATTATCTCTTGAGGCTTTTTGCATTGATTTTTCAATAAGAGATATCAGTGTGATTAGATTTTGGTAGGAACTTATGGCTCTCATTAAAAAGTAGCCCAATTAGTTGGACTTACAATCTCTACTGAAGGTAGCCCAAATATTTTAATTGGATAGGTCTTAGTGTTTCCTTAGAAGCTGCATAATGATGGGTCTTACGACCTAGCCCTTTAAGCTAAGTAGCCCGAGCTTTTGGTCTTACAACCAAGTTCTATAGACTAGGATGCCTAAGTGAGGAGTCTAGGGTTGTATTATCACCTAAACATTTTCCTTAGGGGTTGGACTTGCGACTTCTATTAGAATTGTCCAGTATTTTAATTCGGGGTTAGGGGTTAGGTCAATTTTACCTAAAACTTTCCCCTAAGGCCGGGCTTACTATTTTTCTTTGAAAGTTGCCGAGTAGTGGGTCTTACAACCAAGTTCTTATAAGTAAGTCTACCCAACGATTTTTTAATTTTATTGTGTTTGTTGAAAATATGTCAGTTATTTAGGATTTGTTACTTTGATAGTTTGAGAGATTTGAGAGTTGGTTTTGAGTTTTTTATTTTGACACTTTGAAGTTTTGACATCGGTGTCAGTGATTTATTTGTTTCATGCTTATAATCTTTACTTACCGTAGTAGTCCACTACTCTAATCATTTTCTGGCACTGTTACTTTACTAGTTTTTTAATACTTTACTTGTAGTAGTTAGATTTACCATTTTTTCAGTATTGATTTTTATTTTTTATGTTGCTAACTTTTGTTTATTTTCTTGCAGGTGTTCATTGCTAAAGTTATAGTAGTCAGGGTTTGCAGTTGTAAGGGATAGAGCCCACAGGTAGCTATAGGAGCACGTATAATAGAGACTTTGGAGAATTCTATAGAGAGACTGAGAGTTGTTGAGTTGATTGTTGAGTGAGTTGTTGTTGGAGAGTTGGTTGAGAGTTGTATATGTCAATTATTAAAAACAAAATTCTTTTCATGCATTTTCTTTCACTTTTAATTAATTAATCAGTTAACTAAAAAATCAAATTTCTACTTAATTATATTAATTTTAGTTCTTAAAACTCTCGTACTTTAAATTTCTCGGATTTTAAAACTATCAAAATTTAAAATTCTTGTATTTAAAATTTTCGTTAAAAACGCTTTTATATTTTAAAACTTTCAAATTTTAAAATGCTCTTGTATTTTTAAATTAACCAATAAATTTTAATTGATAAATTAATTTTGAAATGATTTATCATAATCATTGCTACCTCATTAGCTAGAGGAAGAGAGGTGATGCTTTGACAATCACAGACCCCTAAAGTTTTAAAGAGGTATAGTATTTGACATGCCACAACAATTAAAAGTCGTCTATCTAACATTACTTATGTCGGAACCTTTTAAAGAGAAATCCCATTTAGACACATTCAAGGCACCTTAAAATAATCTTTAGGTTGGAATGATATTTAACAAGTTTTTACTTATATTAAATAACATTTAGGAGAAAGATGAGAAGCAGGATAATTTTCATTCTTACTTGTCACAAGTTCAAGTATAAAGGGATTAAGAGAAGCCATCATTAAGAAGATGATGATGATATATATTGAGTTATACGCTTGTCGTGAATCCATTCGGAACTTTCATTTATGATGTTAGTTATTGTCAAATTAATTAATTATTTTGATTAATTTAATCAATTAAATATTAATTAACTAGATTAGTTAATTAATATTAAAAATTAATTTTAACATTTTTATCAAATTTAAATTGAATTGCCCTATAAAATTTTTAGGAAATTTCGTTAGCCTCCCAACATCCCCTCCCCACCAAGGGAGAAATAGAGATGGCATCTGCCATAATTTCTTCCTTCCGAACCTAAGATCGATGGTATAAGGCCTTTGATTTGGAATCATCCGGTCTGGATCTAAGATCGATAGCCCAGGATCTTTAAATTTAAAATCTTTCACCCAGATCTAAGATCGATGGTGTGAGTCTTCAAATTTTAAATCATCCCACCACGATCTAAGATCAACTACATGGGGCCATCAAATTAAAACCATCATGGCCTGACTTAAAGTCAACGATGCGTGGTCTTCAAGATTGCTCCTATTTCTTATTTTATTAATTATAAGTTTTAGGGCATTACGAAATCTCACAGTGAGTTAAATCTCACTTTCCTTCCTTTTGTTGAAAATCCTATTCAGATTTACTAGATTTGGCAGAAGATACGAGCAAAAGGGAAAGAATATGGCTACCTTTAATGGTAGTAAATTTGCTTTTGATTGATATATTTATAATATCTGATCTGATAGGAAGGGATAGTCGTCGAATGAGTAAAGTTGGACATCCACTAAGGAATCAAAGGAGTGACACGGGCAATCTCTACACCTCCTGGAAAGCAAAATTCTGACATAAACGATGGAGTTGAGGAACCGACTTGCATGATCTCTATTCTCCTGCAAGGCATTGAAGTTAGACATCAATGAGGAGTCGAAGGAGCGACACATATAATCTCTATCTCCTATGAACCATCAAAGTTGGATAATAAAAAGGAGTCGAAGGATCAACACGTGCAATTTCTATCTCCTATGAAGCAATGAAGTAGAATAATGGCGAGGGAGCCTAAGAAGATACCATGCAGTCTCTTCACCTCTTGCGAAGCAACAAAATCGAACAACAATGATGAAAAGAGAAGATGAATGGCGAACCCTAAACCCCTCTTGTCTTTGCTTCCAACCAAATAGATGAATAGCAAAATGATCTAAAATGAGCAGTCTTTGGGAGGATTTGTACCATGTGAGAAGTTAGAGAAGTGAAGCAAAGCATCATTTTGGCTATCAACGGCTCACGGTGGGGTTTGCTTGGAGGCAGGTTTGTTACTTTACTTCTTTTTTGTTTCTATTTTTTTATTTTATAGTCAACAGTTGATACGAACTTTGACAAAAAGTATTGTATAATACAATCATGTGTTCGTATAATATGAAGTGCAATTATTATCATACCGACTGAGTTGAAATTATCCCAATCTAGTTTGACACTTATTATTATTATTATTATTATTATTATTATTATTATTATTATTATTATTATTATTATTATTATTATTATTAAACACAAATAATACATAAACAAACAAGTATATGATCAAACACTTACAAGTTAAACACATATGAACGAATGCTTTTAAAAAAACTTTTTTTTTTCATTTATCTTAAATTAAACAGGAATGTCTATAACAACCAATTTAGCCCTCAAGGTGCTAAAGTGTAATAGGCTAGGGGCTTTTTGTGAATATGTTTGCAAAATAATTTCTTGTAGCTATATGGTGCAATTCTATCTCCCTTGGCTACATGATCTATTATGAAGTGATGCCTAATGTCTATATATTTTATGGGGGAGTGTTGAATTAGATATGCATTTTATACTAGTGTTGTTACATATAATTGAAATGATTCCTACATGTAATCCAAGATCTAAGAGTTTCTACTTTAGCCATAAGTCTTGGGCCACACAGCTCCTTACTGCTATATATTCTGCTTCAACTTTGGAGAGGGCTATTGAGTTCTATTTTCTACTGGACCATGAGACTAAAGATTATCCTATAAATTGACAAGTTCAAGAAGTACTTTTTTTATCTACCATACATTCTGTAAAATCAAAATCTGAATATCTTATTATTTCAAAATAAGTGTTGTGTATAGGATACAAAATTCTTAGGTTTTGAGTGCCTAATAGCTATCTAAGAATTACCTTAATGGAAATCAAGTGGAATTCTTTTGGATTAGCTTAAAATCTATCACAAAGGCAAAAACTAAACATAATATCTAGTTTGCTAGCACTTAAGTAAAGAAGTGATCCAATTATTCTCCTATACTTTTTCTGATATACTAATTTTCCATTTGGGTCTTTGTTAAATTGAACAATGGAGCTCATGGGGTGTTCATGGCCTTAGTATTTTCTATTTCATATTTTTTAAGGATGTCCTTGATGTATTTATATTAGTTAAGGAAGGTTCCATCATCCATATGCTTTACACTAAATGCAAGAAAGTATCTTAGTTCTCCCATCATACTCATCTCAAATTCTCTACTCATTATTTTTAAAAATTCATCACAGATTTTTATTTGATGATCTAAACAAGATGTCATTGGCATAAATTTGAATAATGAGTAAGTCTTATCTTTCTTTTTTTAGGAAGAGGCTGGTGTCTAAACTATCCTTAACAAATCCTCGTTATAAAGGAAGGTGCTTAACCTTTATACTAGGCTCTAGATGCTTGCTTCAATTCATATAAGATCTTCTTCAGTTTGAATACATGATTAGGAAATTTTGATTTTTTTAACCCTGGAGGTTTCTCATTAGAAATATCCTCTTGAATCACCCCGTTTAGGAAAACACTCTTAACATCCAATTGATATAGCTTAAAACCCTTGAACCAAGCAAAAGCTAATAGCACTCTAATGGCTTCTAGTCTAGTTATAGCGGTAAAGGTTTTCTTATAAGTTATTCCTTTGATCTGGTTATACCCCTTAGCTACTAGTCTTGCCTTATTCCTCACTACTATTCCATAGTCATTCATCTTATTTTTGAAAACACACTTTGTTCCAACCATACTCTGGTCCTTTGGTCTCTTGATTAATTCTTATACATCATTCCTAACAAATTGGTTTAGCTCTTCTTGCATTACTACGATCCAGAATTCATCGACTATAGCTTGATCTATATTGGTGGATTCTGTCATAACAATAAAGGATGAATGATTAACCTTATCCTAAGTCCATCCCTAATTTTAACACCTTTAGACGGGCCACCTAAAATAAGTTCTTTAGGATGATTAGAAGAATATTTCTAATCTCTAGGAAAATTCTCTTGAGATTCTACTCTATCTCCTATAGTAATGGTTTTTACCCTTTAAGTGACATCCACTTCTTTTTCTTTAGGTTTAGATTCAGATGTCTTATCTGATTCATCAAATATACCATAGGCAGACTCTTCTACTACCAGGGTCCTCTTATTGAAGATTATATAAGCCTTACCTATATATGAGTAACTTAAGAAGTCACCTTTATTAGCCTTGGGTTCAAATTTTCCTAAAAGGGATTTTCCATTTATTAAGATAAATCATCTACAACCAAAGACATAGGTGAGAAAGGTTGGGTGTCCTACCTTTAAGGAGTTCATATGGTGTCTTATTAAGTTTGGATCTAACTTTAACCCGAATTAGAACATAACATCAGTATTCACTACCTCTGCCCAAAAATACCTAGGGAGTGAATGCTCAGTTAACATTGACCTAGTATCTTCCACCAAGGTTCTATTTTTTCCTTTTAGCTAGTTTCTTATACTAAGAGGTCCTAAGGGCAAATAAATTATATTATATTTATATCTCAAGATAGAAGGATTCAAACTTATCATTCTTAACTCCACCATGATCACTATGAATTATTAAAATTTTACATCTTAATTTCCTTTGAATCCAAGTGGAAAAAATTCTAAATTCCTCAAATAATTCACTCTTATGTGCTAGGAATCTAACTCGAGTAAATCAAGAGTAGTCATATACTATCACAAATCCAAATATCTTCCATCCTAGGGTGGCTTTAGTATTAGGTCAAAATGGGTTAATATGAAAGATTTATAGTGGCCTAGAGGTGTTAATGCTTTTATTGAATGAAATGAAGATCTAATTTATTTTCCTAGTTGGTAGGCATCACATAGGTGGTCCTAAGTGAAGTCTAACTTAGGTATGCCTCAAACTAGGTTTTTTTGGGTGATATTCCTAAGAGTCTTCATACTCACATGACATAGTCTCCTATGCCATAGCTAATATTCATCAATTATTATTTTTAATCATAACAAATTTGAATATTTAATGTAGTTCAAGTCTAATATATAAACATTATTCATCTATTTTTCTTCTAACATAAGTTTTTTATTTAAATGAATCATGTATTTGTTAGAATGAAATTTTACTTCAAATCCCTTATTGCATTATTGACTAATACCTAATAAGTTATGATTTAAACCATCAATTAACAAAATATTTTCAATCATAAAGTATTTAGAGTTTCCAATTATACTTGAGCCTACCAGTTTCCTAGTGGTGTTGTCTCTTAATGTCACTTTGACTCTTAACCTGGACTCTAGTGTAGTGAACTGCTTCATATCATTAATCATATGCCTCAAGAAGCTACTATCTAGGTACCACATGCTCTCACTAGATCTTTTATGAGGTCACCCTTATAATGTTATTTAAATGTTAAGTTTAGGAACCCAAGTGAATTTAGGTTGCACCTTATGGTTGAATGAATGAAATAAAAGCATTCTATGCAATGATGCATGAAATTTTGGCCTCCACACAAAGTGTGTCCTATGGTGGATAGTCCATGTACGGGCTATTTGTCATAACATGCCACAGGAATAACACCTACCACTAGGGAAGGGGTTTACTAACCAATGTGGGTGATAGTGCCTCTTCCTAGGTTTATGTGGTGCATGTTTTGTTGAGGGGTTGTGCCACTGAGCTATTAAAAGTGGTGATTTATTATTCTCAATTATAGCAATTTTTACTCTTAAATATTTATTTATTTTTTCATAGCTTGCCACTTCTATTTTTAGTGCATGCTCATTACCATCTAATTGACATGCAAGTTCTTTTACTTAAATATTTTTTCTAGCTCAATATGTGATGTTCCCAAGGAATTATGTGCATTAGATAGATCAATATGCTTCTTATTTAATGCATCAAACTCATCTAATAAAGTAATATGATATCTATCTAAAGTAGAGTGCTCGGTAATTAAACTAGCATGCTCTTTTTATAAAGTAAAAAATTTAGTATTAAGACTATCATATCTTTTCTTAAGCTTCTTATACGAATCATAAATTTTTTAGAAATAATAAATAATTTGTTATAAGAGAGTTGACATACCTCATCTAGATCTGATTGATCAATATTATCATTAGCCATTAGACACATGTTTGTAACCTTATCTACTTTTTCTTTTAGTAATTCTGAGGCAGAGTCGGGCCAAAAAGCTTTTTGTGTCTTGTGTTTGCCCTCTTATACTTTGTCTTCTCTTTATTGCAACTTAGTTTTCATAACTATATTTTTTATATCACATGTGTTTTTAATAATTTCAAATATTATTATTTTGATTACTATTTCTCCTAACATATATTGGATATTTTGTTTTTGTTGTTTGTGTGTACTAACATTTCAAGAAAATCATACTCCAAACTGTTGAAGACTTCAAATCATATTAGAATAGGGTTCATTATAAATTGAGTCTGTATTTTTTATTATTTTTTTAGTCTAAGAGAGTGTGATTGTAATTGAACCACACACATACACACTAGGAGAGTGTTTAATTTTTTTTTAAACTAATCATACTGTATGATTTCAATTCATACGAGATGATGTGTATAGTTATTTCCTCCCATGAGAAGTTGAACAAACCATGGGGAAGAAAATTTTCTAAGTATTATTTATACTGTAAGATGAGCCCTTCATACAGATGATGCCCAGCGTATGAAATAGATACGCACAAGTTCATCCCGATGATCATCAAAATTTTTTTGAATTGATCATACTGTATGAAATGACCTTCATACAGATAATGTCTAGAGTACGAAAAGATTGGGTCTCCTTTCATCCCGATGATCTCCAAATTTTTATGAACTGATCGTACTATATGAAGACTTTTATAAAGATGACGTCTAGAGTAGAAAAAAAATGGATCCCTTTTCATACAGATGACATCCACAATACAAAAATGTGGGGTATCTTTTCGTCCCGATAATTCTGAAAATTTCCTAATAGTTCATACAGTAAGAACATGGTTCGTACTAGATTAATATCATGTTAAAAAATGGTTCATACAGGTTCATATGAAGCAATTTTTGAACTGTTAGTACATACGAATATCGATCGTAGTATATGATCGTATACGCTCAAATTGCATTTTTTAGTTTTTTGGATGATTTTTTTGTGTCTTTCATATAAAAAGTCCTTAGAAACTGACTTGGACGAATCTGGTCTTCATTATTTCTTTGAGAGTAAGTAAACGTATGATTTGGGAGAGTTTTTAAGAGAGAGTTCTTTTAAGTGGAGTGTGAAGGGTTCACAAGGTTACTCAATGGTAAGAATCTCTTTTGTGTTTGTCTCTTTCTTCCTTTCTTCTTTCTAGTTGCTTGAGAGAAGATCTTTGAAGATCTGGTACTCTACCAACACTTGGAGTGTGTGAAAGGATGATGGTACTCTGCCGACACTTGGAGGGTGTGAAAGGATGACGATACTCTACCGACACTTGGAAGGTGTGAAAGGATGACGGTACTATGCTGACACTTGGAGGGTGTGAAAGGATGACAGTCTTTATAGCACTGGGGATGCCATCTTACTGTAGGCGAAAAATGAGAGTCACTTTGGTAATAGTACAATACATAAAGAGGGAGTCTTTAGGGGGTGGACGTAGGTCATGTTGGATCGAACCACTATAAATCTTTGTGTTCTTTTTATTTCCGCATTTTAATTTTCAACATTTTTTCTTTGTGGTTGAAAAGATAATTTCAAAAAGATAATCAAATTGTGAAAATTATTAAATCGATTTTCTATTAAAAATCCAAGAGATTTTTTTAAATTACCAATTCACCCCCAACCTCTTGGTTACTCTTGGGACAATTGTTTAGGTTTAACAACCTATACAGTCTTTTCACTCTTTACCCTTCTTCTTATTTAGGTGAGTCTTCAAGTTGGGGCAGTTATATCGAAGTTGACCTAGTTTCCTACACTCAAAGCAAATTATATCAGATAAAATTTTAGTATATTTGTGACTTTTACCTTTACTCCAATTGTTTTAATGACACCTCTATTTTATTTTCAAAAATCACTTAAACTGGCGGATTATCAAAGCTACTTTATCATCATCATATACTACAAAACTGTTACTGTTAGAATCATTTACTTTTAGTTCTATAATTCTCTCTTTCTTTTCTCTTGCATCACTTTGCCTTTGACTCACTACTTGCTTGTAAGCAATGAGTGACCCCAAAAAATTGTCAATGGAATAAACATTTAATTTTATAGATTCAGTGTTTGCAGTTATCTTGGCATCATAATAATTAGGTAAACAATGTATAATCTTATTAACTTTTTTTAGAATTTGATAGTTCTCTACATAGTGCATGTAAGGATGTTACTATCTGGGCGAACCTATTATATATTTCAGACATACTCTCATTGGATTTCATGCGAAAGTGTTCATAGTCATGTAAAAGAATGTTTAACTTAGATTGTTTAACTTCACTGTTCCCCTTATAGGTAATATATAATCTATCCCAAATCTCTTTCCTGGTAGTGCATGTAGAAACTCGCATATAGTCTTTAAATTTTAAAGCACAAAAGAAACAATTCAAAGACTTAGTCTTTAACTGTGCGAGTTCCCTATCCTCATTACTCCATTCAATAAATGGAATATTAGTTTTAACACCATTAACTACATGTAATGGAAGTTAATAGCCAGTTTGAATCATATGCCAAATTCTATAATCAATGGATTGTAAAAAGGAAGACATGCATATTTTCTAGAAATTAAAAAGGATATTTTCAAATAGTGAAGGATGGGTTATAGAATAACCCTCCATAGTATTATTATTACCAAATTGAGCCATTTATTGATTTTTCAAATGTTTTCTAAAACCTTAGTTTTGAAATCTCGCTTTGATATCACTTAAAAGTGCGTAAAGGTTGTTAAACTTATGGAACTAGCTCGAGGCTTACCAAGAGGGGGAGGATGAATTGGAGCTTTAAAAATTTTCTTGACTTCAAAGTAATAATAACAATATTTTTGAAAAAAAGAAGTGATTAAAAGTACCAAAATTTAAACAATTACAATGAGATGTGATCTTTATAAAAAATATAAAAGTTATTATGATGAAATTTTGATCTACGTGACAGAGGAATAATTAATGTTTTCCTAAGTAGTAATAAATGAAAAAGAAATGCAAGAAATGTAAAAGTATGAAAAGGAAAAATACATCAGAGATTTTTATAGTAGTTAGGTCAACCTTGATCTGCGTTCACTCCTCGAAGTCCTTCGCTCCGAAAGTTTTCACTAAATCAAAGTGAATCTCCTTTTGCTTGAAGTAAGGTGGAGAAGCCTTTACAAACTCATTTTCACCAAAACTTTGATATGGCAAAGTGTCGGATGCTATGTCATCCTCCCTGTGATGGAAGTGAATCTTGACTCATTTTTCTCCCTCCTGAAGAAGGTAGAGAACCTCATCATCTCTATCTCTCTCCAGGAGAAGGCAGAATACCTGGATGAATGGACTAAGAAGCCTCTCTCCCTAGAGAGCTTCCAAAAGACCCACTAAGGTCACCGGAGGAGTAAGGCTATAGCTAGCTTGGAGCATCCATATGATCCCCTCAAACTACTTCTCCCTCATGCTCACGCTCACATTCTCCTTCCTCTCTCAAACCATAATTTTCTTCTCAAAAGCTCCTCTCTAAGAGTTCCTACTTCAGTCACACATTCCTCTCTTGATTCATAAGTGAAACTCATATTAGGCTTCAAGAAACCCAAAAAAATTAATTTAGTCATTACTGTTCATATAGTACAATTCTAGTTTGGACAATATGATCAATTCAAAAATTAGTCCCGTACAGTACGATGTGAATAGTTATTCAAAACAAACCTTTCAAACTTTATGAACATATTATACACTAGGATCAATAAATTGTCCAGTATGATTTGTTCAATTTTCTCTATTTGTATGGAATAATTCTTGGGATAGCAAAAATTCATCTTTTTTAATTGTCCCAAACTATTCAATTCATATATTATGGTTAGTTCATTTTAGGTAGGTTGTTAAGTATGATATAAGTATCGTACATTATGATCAATACAAAAATCATGGTTTCAATTGATATGATCTCTAGGACTACTAGATTTCATCTTCGTTAATTGTTTGGTACGATCAATATCGTACAATATGATTGAATATTATTTATTAGACCATAATTTGATTGACTAATTATGGGGGTAAATTTTAGCAAAATTTTAAATATTCGTAGAGTACGATTGATATTGTATAATATGTCCAATTTAAAAATTATATTTTAAAATCTTACTTAAATTAATCTGGCGGCTAGGTTTTTCTGATCATAATGAATCATACGGTATGATCATGATCATACAATATGATTAGTTCATAAAAAACTAATTTTACCAATTAGCCTTTAAGTCTATTTCTAGATAACGTATCATTTAATATGAATAGTTTGAAAAAAAAAATAAGCACTAAAATATTTCTCTCCCCCTATGTGTATACATAGTCACTCAAATTATATACACTCTTATGTGGCAAGACTCGAGAAGTAAAAATTAAAGAAAAAAAATAAACTATTTTACATCCTATTCTGCCCAATCTTGAGTCTTTAGCAGTCTTGAGCTTTGTATATCTCACCTAAAATGTTAGTGCTCACCAATAGAAGTAATATCTAAAATGTTTAGTGAGAAAAGAAATAGTTCAATCAATAAAGTTTGTCATCATTAAAATCACAGAGTAGAGATCTTGGATTACAACAAATACTGTGATTAATTTCTATGAGAAGAGTAAGGATTGACAGTCTCATTACTCAAGTATGTAAGAAGAATATTACCACTACACAGATGAATTTAATGAGGCTTTTATAGGGATATTTAAATAGAGCTATTTTGTTGAGAATCTGGAACAATTACATTTCCCTATTGCTCCAAAAAAACATTCATTTGTGTAGCATAGTAGTGAAGTTGATGAGGAGGATGAAGAAGAATCTAAATAGTTATTAGTGGTTGTTGTTTTAATTTTTGTTTTGTGAGTAGGCTGGTGGGATATTCTTTATTTTGATATTATTTGTTGTATTTTTTATTATTTTCGTAATTTTCCACTTATTTTTAGCAGGCTTGTGGAGATCCCCATTTTTGAAATAATTGTGATGCAGTTATGAGAGCCATTATATTGTACTAATGAGAGCATAGACTACAAGGTCTTAAGTGGAACTGGATTGGGAGGATATATAGTGCTTCATGCACTAGTTATCTTATTATATTTTTTTAGTAGTTTGTATTACATTGACTATGAGTTTTGTATCATTTGAACAAAAATAGAAGTTATCTTGTCATATTTAATTATATTTAATTACAACAATAGTTTACATTATTTTATTTTGTCATTTATATTTAATTTAAATTCCTGTAAATGCTTAACTCTTGAAATTTATCCTCTACATAGCGCTTACCCTTTGATTGTTTATTTAGCCGAAATAAAAATAGTAATTAAAAATTATCTAAAATTAAGAATAATAAATAAAATAATAAAGTGTACTATACGCTACTATTTGTGATTTAGCTAGCATCTTGGAGTGAATCAAAGAAATATTGATGCAGGTGAGAAAAGAAAGGAGAAAATGGTGGCACTGAATGCATACAAATCAGAATCTGACTCTTTCGGGCTGAAAGCGATGACATTGCCTTTATCACAAGGCAATTCAAAAGCTTTCTAAGGAAGAAACAAAAGCATCATCAAAATTGGAAAAGAGGTAAAGATTAAAAATATTCTAAAGGATCTAATGATGTGGCGTGTTATGAATGCAGGAAGCCTGGACATGTGAGAGCTGATTTTCCTACACTTAAGATGCACACAAACAAGGAAAAGTGTGAGGAGAAATCCAAATTCAGAAAAGACAAAAAGAGACTTCAAAAAGCATTTTGGGCGGATTCTGCATCGGATTCATCAGAGACGGAACCAGAAGATGAGACAACAAACTTGTGCTTAATGGCAGACGAAAATCTTGATCAAGAAGAGGTATGTGAACTTTCCTACGATCAACTTCTTGAAGTTTCTGAAAAAAATTCATGCATCGTATAGGAAACTCAAGAAAACACATGCAAGCTTAAATTGAAATTTTTGGAGTTATAAAAAGAGCATGCAATTATGACTAAAGATCATTCTACAATTGATTCAAATCATATGGCTCTACTTGATGTTAAAAAAAAGGGTGTCTTGTGGTTTGATTTAATTCTTAATTCCCTCCTTTTTGAGATGTTAAAAGGGGGAGTAGTTTTAGGATGTTTCTTGCACTTTCGATTCAGTGTGTTACACTGCTATTTTTTATTTATTTGTTGTAGTGTTTTGCCATCATCAAAAAGGGGGAGATTATTATAAATTCAGGTTCATGAACCATGTTTTGATGATTGGCAAACACTTGTACTTATCTTGGACTGCCTTTTTCTACTAACTTTTCAGGATTCAAAGATTAGACGTAAATTAGAATCAGCTCAAGATGGGGTAGATTAGGGTTGAGTCAGTCTGTAATTTTATTTTTCCCTTCTTGAGTCAATTGTAATCTTTGGTGTGATTGATGCAAAGTAATCTTACACACACATACTTGAGAGACTTAGAATTTCTGTTTTTACTCAAATCGGCCAGGACGATACTTACATCGTCTTAGACGATCGGGCTTAATACAGAAAATCTAATCAGGGGTTCTTAATTAAGGCAGCCGTCATTAGCCAATCGGCCTAGACGATACTTGTATTGGTCTGAATGATAGGCTCAAAATAGAAAGAAATTGCCGCCATAAACAATTAAGGTATTCTGTATTTTTAGTAATAGGCCAGGATGATCTTGGATCGGCCTGGACGATATTCACAATTATGTCTTAATTGATCAGACAATCAAGGAAGTAATTAAGGATAATTGATACGATCACATCGTCCTAGACGATTGCAGGATCGGCCAGGACGATCTAGCCAAAAAACCTTAGTTACTCCTGTACGATTTGGATCGGACAGCTTGAATTCAGGGCGATTCTCAGGATGATTCTCCTCTAATTTGAACTGATCAGCCGGGATGATCGTAAGTTCATCCTGGATGATCAAGCCAATTTTTTAATCGTCCAGTTTGCATTCAGGGTGATGCTCTGACCGATCTTCTGATATTTGTACTGATCGGCCAGGACGATGTCCATATCATCCTGGACGATATAGTCGGCAACTTACAATTAATGAGCTCCTTTGAAGCTCTTCTATTTAAGAGCTCTTGTTCAACGTCCCCCCCGTCCTCTTGGTTAGCCTTGGGCCAGTTCTGTAGGGCTTAAAATGCCTAACGAACTTTCAAGAAGAATGTGACAAAAAGGGGACTTCTTGAGAGAGAGCTACTTGGTTAGATTTTGGGTTTATGAGAGGAAGGAAAAGGTGAGTTTGTGAGAGAGGAGTGTGAGGGGATCACACGGTTTCTCCGAATCTGCTGCACGCTTGCCCTTCATGTGACCCGAGAAGATCAAACGGGAAGCTTTCTGAGGGGGAGATCCTTCAAGGTTCATGTCCTATAAGATACTCTGTCTTCTCCAGGAGGGAGAAAAATAAGAAGGTTCTATGCAATCATTGGGATGTTGATATAGCATTCGGTACTCTGCCACACCGGGGATGGTGAAAGTGAGGTTTTGTAAAGGCTTCTCCACCTTGCTATGGGGGCAAAAGGAGAATTACTTTTGAGTAGTGAAATTCCTAAAGTGGAGGACTCCGGGGAGTGGATGTACGACAAGTGACCAAACCACTATGAATCTTCTGGTGTGATTTTTCTATATGCTACACTTTATTTTTATTTTGCTTGTTACATTTGCTATAACTGCTTGGTGAAAATTCTATTCTAGATCTTTGTTGTGTTAGTTAAAAATTCACCACCTATTGTTGCAATCATATTTTAATTATTCACTTCAGCATTAAGTTAAGTTTTGCTTAAAAATTTAAACAAATAAATTAGAACTCTTATTTAGGTTTGTTTATTTATTTCAAAAATTTCCAATTCACTACCCTCTTGGTGTATCTCGTACTTTCAATTGGTATCAGAGCAGGGTTTCAAAATAGTGTTTTAAAAAACCTTGAAAAATCGATCATGGCTCATTTTAGTAACCGTAATACTACGGAAGGTTATTATATAACTCGTCTACCCCTATTTGAAAACATACCATTTGGTTTTTGGAAAATTAGAATGTTTACATTTTTATAGTTTATAAACTATCATATGTGGATGTTTGTTAAAAAAATATGTGGTTGTTTGTTCAAGAAGGTTACACTGCACCTTTTAAACTTGTGAATGGCATGAAAACTCAAGTACCTTTTAGTAAATGGAGCAATGAGGATAGGAATCTAGCATAATTAAATGCAAAGTGCTTAATTTATTTCTTTTGTACTTTAAAATCTAAGGACTATATGAGAGTATCTACCTGTGTTACTGGTAAGGAGATCTAGGATAGATTGTGTATCACATACGAAGGAACTAATGAGGTTAAATAGTCTAGATTAAATATTCTATTGCATGATTACAAACTTTTTCGTATGAAACATTATGAAACTATACCTGCACACTAGGTTCACCCAAATAATGACATCCTTGCATGCACCAGGTAGAGAAATTTCTAATTCTGAAAAATTTTATAAGATTTTAAGTTGCTTACCAAGTTCTTATGATGCTAAAATTACCACAATTATTGAATCTAAAGATTTAAACATTTATTCAATTGACAATTTGCTTGGCTCACTCATTGCTTATGAGCAAGGAGTGAGTCAAAGGTAAAATGATGTAGGAGAAAAGAAGAAGGAGCGGATAGTGGATTTAAAAGTGAACAACTCAGAAAGCCAAAGCTCTACAGTAGACGAAGATGATGATATAGCCTTGATGACCAGGCAGTTCAAGAATTTTCTAAAAAAAAAAATATAAATGTGTCTTTAAAACAACTGGAACAAAGGTAAAAGCTCAAGAACTACTAAAGTTTCATCTGACATGATTTGTTTTGAGTACAGGAAACTAGGTCACCTCCGAGCTGATCCAACATAAAGATCTAGCCAACTAAGGAAAATGGCAAGGAGAAAGCGAAATATAAGAAAGGGAAGATGAAGACATAAAAGGCATTTTAACCAACTCTGCCTCAGAATCATCAGAAGTAACAATAGAGGAGGAGGTAACAAATTTATATCTAATGGATAACGATAATCTTGATCAATCAGATCAAGACAAGGTGTGTAAACTTTCATATGAAGATTTATTGATCATTTGTGAGAAAATTCATGATTTGTTTAGAAAGTTAAAGAAAATATATGCTAATCTTAATGCTTAATTTAGTACTTTATAAACTAAGCATGCTAACTTAGTTAAATAAATTTATGATTTAGATAGAGATCACATGTCCCTACTTGATGAGTTTGATGTATTAAATAAAAAGCATATTAAATTATCTGATGCACATGAATCCTTAAAGACATCGCATATTGAATTAGAGGAGTAAAAAAATTAGGTGAACTTTCTTGGGAAATAGATAGCAATGAATATTGGCTAAAAGTGGAAGTTGTAGCATATGAATATGAAAATAACACATTCAAAACAAAAATCATAGCATTTGAAAAAGATGGGATATCATCCATATTAGCCCAACCAAGAAAACCCCCGGAGTTTCATGCATCACAAAACTTTAGGAAGAGGCATCACCACCCACATAGGTTAGTGAACTGATTTCCCGGTATTAGGTGCTTTTCTTGTGGCATGCTAGGTCATATAGCCCGCACTTGCACAATTCACCATAGGACACACCTAGTGTGGAGACCTAAATTGCATTCATCACAACATAACATGCATACATCTCATTCAAGAAAGCATAAGGAGGAACCCAAACTCACTTGGGTTCCCAAATCTAACTCTTGAATGACTTCATAGGGGTACTCTCACAATAAACTTAGTGAGAGCATGTTGTACCTGGATAGTGGCTACTAGAGACAAGAAGAAGTTCATTACACTAGAGAATAGGATTGAAGGAAAAGTGATGTTAAGATACAATACCACCAGAAAAGTAGTGGGCTCAGGTATTGTTTGAAATGCTAAAAAATGTTTAATTGAAATTATTTTATTAGTTGATGGTTTAAAGCATAATTTGTTAAGCATTAGTCAATTGTGTGATAAAGATCTTGACATAAAATTTCTTTTTGATAAATGCATGATTATTTTAAATGATAAACTAGTATTAGAAGGAAAATAAATAAATAATATTTACATGTTAGAGCTTAATTGTATTAAAAATTCAAATTCATTGGGTTTATAAATAATAATAGATGACTCGTAGCTATGTCATAGGAGACTATGTCATGCTAGCTTGAAAACACTTAGGAATATCACTCAAAAGAATCTTGTTGGAGGTAGGTGTACCTAAGTTAGACTTTACAAAGAACCATCTATATGATAACTGCCAACTAGAAAAGTAAGTAAAATCATCATTTCATTCAATCAAGGATGTGAACACATCTAAGCCAATAGAAATCCTTCATATGAACCTATTTGATCCCGTTAGCACAGCTAGCCTAGGTGGAAAGAATTATGGATTTGTGACTTTAGTCGACTTCTCTAAATTCACTTGGGTAAGATTCCTAGCTTGTAAGAATGAGTCGTTTGAGGAATTTAAAATTTTCTCCACTTGGATTCAATGAAAATTAGGATGTGAAATCTTAACAATCCATAGTGATCATGGTGGAGAGTTTCAAAATGAAAATTTTAAATACTTATATCAAGAGATAGGAATAGAGCATAACATCTCTGCCTCTAGAACTCCTCAGCAAAATGAAATATCATAAAGAAAAAATAGAACCTTAGTAGAAGCTGCTAGGGCAATATTGGCTGAGTACACTCTTCCTATATATTTTAGGCAGTAGTGGTAAACATGGCGTATTATGTCTTAAATAGGGTGAACATCTGGTCGAAGTTAAATAAAACTCCTTATGAACTCCTTAAGGGTCAGACACCGAATCTTTTGTACTTGCATATGTTTGGATGCAAATATTTTATCTTAATAAATGGAAAACTTCCCTTAAGAAAATTTGATCCCAACGCTGATGAGAGTGTCTTCTTAGGTTATTCATTTATAGGTAAGGCCTATAAAATCTTCAATAAGAGAACCCTAGTAGTAGAAATATCTACCCAAGTAGTATTTGATAAATAAGATAAGTCCTTTGAACCCAATTTTGAAGAAGATGAAGTTGAAACAATTCAGGGAGTAGAAACTATGACCATAGGAGAACGGGGAGAACCTCAGGAAGACTTGCCTAGAGAATGAAGATATTATTCTAGTCATCCTAAAGAATTAATTTTAGAAGACCCATCAGAAGGTGTGTGAACTAGGCATGAACTTATAAAGGAGGTTAGTCATTCCGCATTCATCTCTATGATAGAACCCACTAGTATAGATCAAGCTTTAGGAGATGAATTCTAGATCCTAGCAATATAAGAAGAATTGAGCCAATTCACCAGGAATGATGTTTGGGAATTAGTCAAGAGACCTAAAGAGCATAGTATAGTTGAAACAAAATGGGTCTTTAAAAATAAGGTGAATGACTCAAGAACCATATTAAGAAATAAGGCTAGACTAGTAGCTAAGGGGTATAACCAAATTGAAGGCATAGACTTTGAAGAAACCTTGGCCCCAATATATTGACTAAAAGCCATAAGGGTGCTCTTATCCTTTGCTTGCTTCAAAGATTTTAAATTATATCAAATAGATGTAAAGAGTGTTTTTCTAAATAGGGTAATCAAAGAGGATGTTTAGGTTGAGCAACCCCCGAGATTTGAAAGCTCACAATTTCCAAACCATGTATTCAAACTAAAAAGGTAATGTATGGGTTAAAGTAAGCACCTAGAGCCTGATATGAAAGACTTAGCTCATTCTTACTAGATAGAGGATTTGTAAATGGTAGTGTGGACAACACTCTTTTTCTACTAAAGATTAAATATGAAATTCTCATTGTTTAGATTTATTTGTATGACTTCTTGTTTGGATCTTCAGATAAAACCTAATGTGATGAATTCTCAAAAATAATGAGTGATGAGTTTGAAATAAGCCTAATGGGAGAGCTTAATTATTTTCTTGGTTTTAGTATAAAACAAATAAAAAATGGAACATTTCTTAATCAAATGAAATATATTAATAATATTCTTAAAAAATATGAAATGGATAGTGCTTAGCCTAAAAACACTCCAATGAGCTCTATTATTCAAATAGACAAAGACCCAAATAGAAAATCAGTAGACCAAAAAAATATAGAGGAATAATCGAATATCACCTCTACTTAATTACTAGTAGACCAAACATAATATTTAGTGTGTGCCTCTATGCCCAATTTCAAGCTGATCATAAAGAATCTCACTTAACTGCGGTCAAGAGAATCCTTAGATATCTACTAGGCATCCCAAACATAGGAATTTGGTATCCAAGGCATAGAACTTCCTTTGACTTCTTAGGGTACTCAAATTTTGATTTTGTAGGATGTATGGTAGATAGGAAAAGCACCTCTAGCACATGCTAATTCATCAAACAATCCTTAATTTCTTGGTCCAGTAAGAAGCAAAATTTGGTAGCCCTCTCCATGGCCGAGGTAGAATATATAGCAGTAGGAAGTTATGTTGCACAAGTACTGTGGTTGAAATAATAACTTCTAGATCCTGGATTACCCGTATGAACCTTCCCAATCATTTGTGACAACACGAGTGCAATCTGCATATCTAAAAATCTAATTCAACGCTCTTGAACAAAACACATAGACATTAGACATCACTTCATAAGAAATCATGTAACCAAAGGAGATAGAATTACAACATATAGCTACTAGAGATCAATTAGCAGACATATTCATGAAACCCCTATACTACGACACCTTCAGCACTTTGAGGACAAGACTTAGTATCATAAACATTCATGCGTGATAAAAAAATTGGTCTAGGATATTTCCTGATCGTCACACACTCACCACACTAAACCCCAAAATTGATATTTTTTTCCCGTCATGCTATACGATTCACATTCGTACTATACGATCTATCAAAACTGCACAAATCATATCCCTCTGTTAAATCAATGGTTCAGATTCAATTTCATCTCTACATATCATATTGTACGATTATCATTGTACTGTACAATATAATTGCACTTCATAGTGTATGATATCTCCTCTTCATACTGTATGATCCATATGTAAAAATGGATTGAGATGAATTAAAGTTGGTCGGTACGATAAAATTACAATTCGTACTTACAAACACCTATTTGTACTTTACAAACATTTTCATCAAAGATCATACTGATGACTCCTCGGGATGAACGTAATTCCTTTAGATTATAATATATGATTTGACCCCCTTTTCACAACCATTCATTCAGACGACATAATTTCTTATCGTACTGTACAATTCTCGATCATACTGTATGATCAGCCAAAAAATTATATAAATTGGAGAGGAACTAAGATCACTTCACTCATCATCTACTCACTACACTCACTCTCACCTGTTCTTGCTCGATGGCAAGCAAGTGTAGCCGACTCACCTTAGGAAGCTCTTCTTCCTCTCATCGCCATAACGATCGATTTTTGACCGCTAAGGATGAGGAAGAATACCACAAGTTCAAGTCCTACAAGATTACTGCCTCTTGAATGCTCAATCAAGCCACCTTAAACTTTGAGATGATGAGCCTATTTGCATCCACTACTTCACAATTCTTACTCACCATGGCTTTTCCTTACAATTATGAGCTCTTCTTTGAATTCCTTACAAATCTAACTATGAATATAGAAAACTTGACCCTTATCGCCTTTATTTGCCGACAAAATGTAGAAATCACTAAGGCAAACCTCGCCCATACATTGGGCTTTCTACTGAAGGTTTTAGAGCCCACTCTTTCCTTATAAATGAATTTGATAGGAGTGCCATCAATCTAGTCCTTAGAAATATTTCTTTTCACCAACACCAACCACTTATCAAATCTCTAACCCAAAATGCCTGCATCATTCAACATATTCTTAGAACATCGATCATACCCAAAGCTGGCGATAGGATTCTCATGACCCCAATCCTATCTGTTGTCACCTACCTAATTTTATCAAATAGTAAGTTTGATGAAGTAGACTTAATTCTTGACTATATTCGGAACATGACCCTAGTTCGCCTTCCTTCCACCTGCAAAAAGCTCAACTTAGATCTTGGCCACCTCATAGGTTATATTCTTCATCACAAATACCAGTTAACCTATCATGGTGAACCCAATAATCTACCTATTTTCTATACATATTCCTCCTTCCATATTTTGTTTGATCGGGGCCAAGTGCATGATGAGCCGGATTTTGATGAAGAAGGAGAGGCTACTCCAGCAGGATAAGCTGCTCCAACAAGATGACATGCACCACAATGAGGACATGTACTTGCTTATCCTCATGATGATTTAATCAAATGATTCGACCAACTTCTAACATCCAAGAACAATACCAATATTATGAGGAGGATATGCGATGGATTGGGGATAGATTCTCTTCAATTGATCAGCAATTCACATCCATCCACTGCTACTTTCAACCACCTCCACCACCACTTGATCAGGATCCTATTTTTGACTTATCACTATCTTATGTTTTTCTATATTTTATTTTTTACTCCTCTTTTTGGTGTTACCAAAAGGGGGAGAAGTTTGTTATGTACTTTAGTTTTTTACTTTTAATGAAATGAATGTTTGCTTATCTGTTCTGTTTCTATTCATACTTTTATGTTTACTTTAAAAAAATAAAAAAACAAAAAAATTATGCTAACTTGCTTATAAATTTTATTATTTGACATCAACAAAAAAGGGGAGATTGTTGCAGTCCATGACTCCTAGCCTGAGACTTTGATGATGACAAATAATGTCGATTTGAAATATCTCATTATTCTTTGAATATTTTAAATTTTGCTCTTATTTTTGGGTACTAACATTTCAGGGAGATCACATATTACTCAAGATAATAAGAAGACTCAAGACTGGATAGAGTAGGATGTGAAGTATGCAACATTGTAATTTTCATTTTTTTTGTTTTTTCTTTTCTTGAGTCTGGCCACAAAGTGTATGCACATTGAGCAACCATGCACACACATAAGGGGATAGTTTTTGTTCAATTTTTTTTTATTCTCTTTAGATCATACTGTATAAATTTAGATTATATTGTACGACTTGCTATGGCTCAATGGCTATCTGTGAACTTATCATACTATATGATTATTATCGTACTGTACGATGCATTTCTAATTTGAAACCCTAGCCGCCAAATTAATTTAAGTTCTTAAATCATAAATTATGAACTGATCATACTGTACGATCCAATGGTATAGTATGAATATTTAAATACTTAAATAAACCCTGTGATCAACCATTAAATAAATAATTAATTTATGATTGGTAATCAAATTCTATGAACATGTTTGTACCGTACGATGAATTGAGGCTATTTTTGATTGTCCCTAATATCATACCAGAGTATCCCTTGATTTTTGAACTAATCATACTAGACGATGTGAACATTATATCGGATAACCTGAAGCTTTTAATATATCATATTGTACGAAGTATATTATATGAGATGATGAATAGAGATGAATTTTGGTCATCCCAACATTCATCCTATATAAATAAAAGAAATATAACACATCATACTAAATGATACTCGTATCATACTATACGATGTTGTTAAGAAAAATTACATGTTTGTACTCCATATCAGGATGAAGGCTATTTTGTACTGAACGTACTTTATAATCTTGGATCATATTGTACGAAAAGAAATGGCTAAATTAAAAATTTAGGGTTTCTTGTAGCCTGATTTATATTGAAACTTCTGTCTTTTGAGAAAATATATGAGAGAGGAACGTGACAAGAAGGGGACTTCTAGAGAGGGAGCTACTTTGTGATATTTTAGTTTTGTGAGAGGAAGGAGAAGGTGAGTTTGAGAGGGAGAAGGAGTGTGAGGGGATTACATGGTTAATCCGATCCTGCTGCACGCTTGCTCCTCTTGTGGCCTGAGAAGATCTTATGGGAAGCTTTCTGAGTGGGAGATCCTTCAAGGTCCGTGTCCTCTAAGGTACTCTGCCTTCTCCAGGAGGGAGAAAAAAGAGAAGATTTTCTTCCATCACCGGGAGGGTGACATAGCGTTCGGTACTCTGCCACACCAGGGAAAGTGAAGGTGGGTTTTGTAAAGGCTTATCTTCCTTGCTGTGGGGGAAAAATGAGAATTACTTTTGAGTAGTGAAATTCCCGGAGTGGAGGACTCTAGGGAGTGGACGTAGGTCAAGTGATCGAACCACTATAAATCTTATGGTATGATTTTTCTGTTTACTACATTTTATTTTTATTTTGCATATTATATTTGCTATAACTGCTTGGTGAAAAGTCTATTATAGATCTTTTTTTTGTAAGTTAAAAATTCACCACCTATTTTTGCAATCATGTTTTAATTATTCTCTTTCACATCAAGTTAAGTTTTGCTTAAAATTTTAAACAATCAAATTAGAACTCTTGTTTATGTTTGTTTATTTATTTCAATAATTTCCAATTCCCCCCCCCCCCCCTCTTGGTGCATCTCGTACTTTCATAAAGAAGTATGTAGCTTAAATTATGAAGTTTATTGTAAATATAACCATGGAATTAGTGAGCTTACAAAATCCTTACATAAAATAAATTAGAGATGCTAGAGAGATAAAGGCTAAAGTGACATTTAAAATTATTAATATGTACACCAAATATGAAAAAATGAAAATCATGAAAAATTAAATGAGAATGTTTAAAAGGGAAAAAGATGGGTAAAAAATTGGTATCTACTGATGTTCAATTTCCAAAAGCATCCTATTACGTAAATCAAATAGGATAAGATAAGTGAACTAATGCATATGATGGGGCACTAATGAACATCTAATTTAACTATTAATATAATAATCTCTAAATGATGTAGTATTCATTTTTAAAATCAGAATTCAAAACCTACACATACACAGATAGTGAATAAGTTCAATTCAAGCAATAACAAGGATAATTACTTAGGCTAATTATTTATGATTTTTTTAAATTAGCATCACAACTTTGATCATTTTAAATTAATTTTAAATTATGAGGTTTCATCTTGTATTTTAGTAATTTTAAATTACTAAATTTTATTTGGGCTATTAAGCTAATCGATAGGTGATTACACTATTTTTTGTGGATAAGTATGAACTTAAGTTTAGGGAATTTTCTTAAGGATAAATTTTGCACAGCTTATTGTATTTAAATTCAATAAAAATATATTATTTTAGTTGTGTCTGTGCAAAAACTCTAAAAAAAGTAAAAATTTACAAGTATTGAATAAGCATTGCAGCGCACAGAGTTACAGTGCTGTAGCATCATCATTTATAATGTCCATGCCATAACATCTTATTCATATATTGCAGTGTAGTCCACTCCAAAATTTTATGAAGATTAGTGCCCTTGTGGAGCAAAGGTTACATTGCAGCAATTTACAGTGTTACTGCCATGAAAATAGAATCACAACACATGAGTCTCAAGAAATTGAGTACTGGAGCACCTAGCTTCACAACATCATTGCGCCATATTATAAATTTAATTATCATAGTGCTTAACTTTTATAGCACCATGATGAAGAAGTTGCCAAATTTAGGAGTTACCTTGATTTGGTCAAAAGCCATGACAGTTCAGCTAATTGAAATGTCGAGTTAGCGCAACGTCGCAGTAGAGAAAGTCTAATAGCACCGAGGTGCTAGTTCTTCTTATAATGCCACAGTGGCACCATTTCGAGCGTCGTAGCTCCTGGAGCCATTTATATACTTATTATAAATAATTTTTCAGTTCTTTTGTTTAGGAGTTCTATCACTTTTAATAGAATTTTGTAGTTTTCAGTATGAATCTTTAGCATCCCCTTATAGTAAAGTCTAAGGGAGGCTAATGAAGTCCATAATACTTTCATTAGAATTCTTAGCTTATCTTATGTAACCAATCTTACCATTGGAGGAAGAAGTAGTGTGGAGAATTTCATTTGTACCGTCATGGTAAATTTTTTTTTCTTACTATTTCTCATTTATCTTTTCTTTTATGATTGAATTAAAGATGTGTTTGCCTTCCATCTTTTTCATATATGGCTAATTTCTAAGTTTCAGGCTAATTTAGTCAAAACATAGCTAGTAATAATATCGAATCTTAGGCCTTGAATGAAATTATGGATATTTTTAATATATCTCATTCTTAATTTAATGCATATAATGACTACGTATATAATTGATATATACTATCATATATTGTATTGTCAAAGAAATATAAAAATAAATATGAGTATTAGAATAAAATGTTGGCATGCCTAGATGCATGATGTTTAACTTTTTAGGTTCTTTAGAGACATTAGAATTAAAAGAAGATCATAAACCTTTATTTTTACCCATACAAGTTTGACAGATATCTAGAGATGTATTTGCTCTAATCCATATAAATATTTAAGAGTTTTATTAGAAAAAACTTTGCTGTTCTATATACCGTAGTGATGCTGGCGGTGGAAAAACCTAATGAATTATAAAAATGATTAAATACTCTATCAATCCCTAAATAATGTTGATGTTTTCTTTGGTATAAAATTATAAAAACCCACTTAATATGAAAAAGTATATGAGCCAAATCAATTAATATAATGATAGAGTAGCGTATCGATCCCACGAGGAAGAATATTTACTTACAAATACTAGTATTATCTACTTCAACTATAATAATTATCCTATTAGAAAAAAATAAGATTTGGTGAAGATTCAATCACTTAATTTAAAATAAAAAAACTTAAATGAAACACTATTAAGTTAAATGATTTCATATTGATGAAATATAAATATAATATATTTCCTAATGATTCTCTTTTATATTGATGTTATTCAGAGCATATGCATCATTAACCGCTTAGTTAAGTGTGAAGAGTAACTAAAGCGTGTACTATTAAAACCCAATATCACCCTAAACTCACATAGTCTATCACCCTATAAAAATCTTAGAAGAGTGAGTAAAGTGTACACTATTAAAACCCCCTCATTACAATTTATATTTATAAATTTGATACATGACAAGCACTATGCATATGATTGTATCATACCAATCCAACATACTTGGTTTTGCCTACTTTCCTATTCCTAGGCTCAACATTACACATGATGTTAACTACACATCTGGCCATTATGTGTATTAAATGAATATATGTGTTATTGAAAACATCATAAAATTATTTATTAAAAAAATGCATTATTACTTCATATTTTATTTACACCATCAATTCAGAAACAAAGAATTTAGCCAGACATAAAAAATAAGTGAAACATATTATTTTCATTAATTGCAAAAAAGAAAAAAGTACTGAAGAAAAGATATCATTGAATGGTCAATGATCTCCTCTAAACTCCTCCGTGACTTACAGAATTTCTTCCATAAATAAAATCCAAACACTCTAATGGAATATATCTAGTACTTTTTTGAATTACATTAGTTGTCACCCCTAAGGAAAAATTAGAAAAGAATTAAAAAGACTGAAATTAAACAAGTGACTGTGTTGCCCAATCAATATTATATATAAACTATTTATAGAAAAATATAGAAAATGGATTCAGGCACCATAACGCTCATGACACTTGCACCACAGTGCCCATAAAATAAACTAATGTCGAAGCACTAAAGGGTTTCCTCCACTACTATGCTTGCTAACATGAACCCGCTATTTAATGAATTGACGCATCACTTCGCCGACAGATCATATACTAAATAATTATAATTATAGTGCCATGGCATAACTGACGGTTGAGTGCTATGTCATCAACATGGCACTCCCTTAACTTAACGGTGCTAGAATTTGGCACTATGATGCTGTGCAAAAAAAGACTAGGCTTTGTGGCGCTGACTACTCCAACCCTGTGAAGCTCAGATTGTTAGATGGGCTTTGCGGTGCTGCCTCCTCCGACACTATGGTGTTGTTAAACATGGATTGGGCATGCAATGTTCATATTTGGGTGCTCCGACAGTATCAATGATGGCGTCGTGGTGCTATTATATCCAAAGTCAGGGCGTTGTATCATACTTTAACAATTTTTCCCAATTCTTATATTTTCCTACACAAATATAACTAAAATAATATATTTTTACTAACAAATTAACACATAAAATAATGTATTATTTACACTTATCAAATCCTCCCCAATTTAAAATCATGGTTTTCTTCAAACAAATAAAAGTTTCTAATTCTAGTTAAGTGATTAACCAAAATAAAAAGTGATAATAAAAAATTACTAAAGTATAGGATAATACATTAATATCTATAATTAGTTAAAATGAATCAAAGCTATACTTCTAGTTTGGAAAAATAGCAATAGTTAAACTTAATCAATCATTCTTATTTTTATGTAATTTAAAATTTTAGGTTATAGATCTAATCTATTTCTTTTGAATGTTGAAGTAAATAATTTAGTTTTAATAATTGGATATTGTTGTATTTAAAATTATACTTTTTTTAGTTGACCATCCCTTGAATTAGTTCTTTCTCATCTTATCCTTTATAATTCTTGTATATGAATGTATTTCAAATCTTAAGCTTTCACTAATACCATTTTTTTAATATACTCATATTTTTCTTTTTGACATTTATGATTTATTTTTTTAAGAACTATTTTTAGTTCTTTTACTTTTTTATTTTATGGAGTACATAATTAATAATTTTGAATATGAGCTTCTGCTACAGTCTTAATAATATACTCATTTTATTAAGATTCTCATACAGTCTTAATAATTTTAATGTATGGACTTGATAAGATTACTAAAGTCATCTTCAGGTTAGTTATGAATTAAAATTTTAATATACTCTTATCTAGTTTTTAATAATAATTATTCATTTTATATTTCTTAAAGGTTAAATTAATAAAGGTATAGCTTATAAATTCAAATTAGGATAATATATCAAATGATTGAATGAGTAAAGTATTAGTTTTTCCAACCTATGAAGTATAAACATAGTTCATTTAAATTAGGATCTAGGATTTTATTATTATCCTAATTTTTTTAAAAAAATATATTATTATTTTTATAACAAATAATTCAATAATCAAAATATAATAGTAATTGGAGGACAATTATAATTTATGCATGAAGAGAATTTGCTAAAATATAAATAAACACAAATAAATAGTATAAATGCATGCTTTCATATGAATGATAATAAGTGCAAAAAATATGTGTTGAAATAACCTAACATAGTTATAAGACAACCAATGCACAGCGCACCTAAAGTTTAACAATGGCTCTAAAAGTCGGAATTTTCAATTAAGTTCGACTATAAAAGCCAATATCTCCCACTATTTTCTTTTATTTTACAAAATAATAAAGTAGAACAAAAATAATGCATACACATTCTGAAGAATTCTTCACTCCTCTAAGCACATGGTTTCAATCTATACCCATTAACTTTGATGGCTTGCAAAGTTTTTGTGTATTGTATCCTAATGACACCATTAAGAAAAATTTTAATAATAGTGAAAGAACCAATCCATCCAAATTTGATTTTCCAATGGCAATACTTTTTCATATAATCAAATAGCAACACATTTTTCCCAAGAAAGAAATCATAAAATAAAACTCTACTACTATGCATCTTCCTTATTTTTTCCATATACTTCTTCTTATCATTATGCAACTCCCTTTTTAATTCTTTCAAAATTGCAATAATGACAGAACTTTACATGTGGAGAAGTGAAAAAAGATCATCATTCTTGATATGATTTTCATTTTGGTTCTTTGAAGAAGATAATGTATGCATTATTCTACCCATTACTTAGACTTTTGATTTTGAATAGAAGAAAGTATGATATTCACTCAAGAGTAAGTAAGGACTTAAAAAAGAACTTCCTCCTAATTGGTTTTATAGATTTTAATGGGAGAGAAGTTTGAAAATTTTGAAATATCAATTATTAAGGCCCATCAGGGCATTGTAGTGTTCAAAGGAATGGCATCGCGACTCTCCCTTCTTCTATCTCAAGCTTTTTTTTGTGAAGCATATAAAAAAAACCTAATTTGGAGGATAAGGTTGCCTCCCAAAAAGTACAAAGTTTATAGTCTTCAGTCAGACAAGATAACTGACTAGACCTAAGATTGGGTTGCCTCCCTAGCAGCTCTAAGTTTATAGTCTTCAGCTAGACTTGCCCAGATTTTCTATTTGGCTAAGGTAGATGATTACTATTAGTATATATTTCATTCTCTTTATGATTAACTTCAATTTTGTTAGAAAGAGATCCAATGGGTCTATTACTCAAAGAAATTGCAAGATGACTTAGTTAAGTTTTCAAAATTTTAATTGAAGCAGCTTGGTTTTATAATTGAGTTCCCAATTGCATAACCACAACTTGTAGTGGTAAATTTCTAGTTCCCTACTAATTTATTTGATTAAATCTTGGAGGATATCCTAGTTTTGGAATTTTATTAGCTTGATTTTGATTATTCCATTGTGCCTTAGTTATTTTAATCAGAATTCAATTGATTTCCACCATTATTATTTGACCAATTAAAATTTAGGTGATTCCTTCGACCTGGATTATATATATTTGAATAGAGATTATTTTATCTTCCAATCAAATTTATATTTTTAATCCCTGGGATATCATTTTCTTCCATTGTGTTTTTATCTTCAATATGTAAACATTAATCAAATTTTAAGCCTAAAGTGCTCAATTTCTTTGATATTGATGTAACTTGTGCAGTTAAATAGATAAAGAATCATTTTCATAAATTCCATCCACTATCTTAGGATTCCCTCTTTCAATAGTCCACTAAAAAATATTTGTTGTTATTTCTTCAATAATTCATAAACTATCTTCAAAAGGCTTTGACATCAAAGAACTTTCAGCTGCATCATCAATTATGGCTTTAAGGGATCCTACCATTCCATTATAAAAAATTTGAATTATCAACCAATCAAGTAATTTATGCTGAAGACACTTTCAAAGCATCTCCTTAAATATCTCCCAACTCTCATAAATAGATTCTCCTTCTAATTGAGTAAAAAAGTAATATCATTTCTAAGTTTGACAGTCTTAGAAGGTAAAAAATACTTTACTAGAAATTTATGGGCCAACTCATTCAATATGGTAATAAACCTTGGGGAAAAGAATTTAACTATGTTTTTGCTTTGTCTATGAGAGAAAATAGGAATAATATAAGTCTAATGGCATCATCACTAACACCATTATACTTAAATGTTACACAAATTTTTAAGAAACTTGCTAAATGTAGGCTATGGTCTTCAATGGGAGCCCTCCAAATTGAGAATTTAATACAATTTGAATAATTGTAGGTTTTAATTCAAAATTATTTTCTTGGATAGAAGGTCTATTAATGCTTTGGTGAATTCCATCTACTAAAGGTTTGCAAAATTTTTAATAGTTCTAGAATGATCAAAATTTTGAATAGGGCGAGTCATTTTAAAATCTTTTTTGGTGGGCCTACTTTTAGAAAGCATTCTTTCAATTTCAAAATCAAAATTTAAGCGTGCCTCCCCTCTTTATCTTATAAGCATACAACCATATATATGCAATCAATAAATTAAAATAAAAGAATAAAATGATATAGTATGACTAAATATATAATTGATTCAACAATATAGTAGATTTGTAAATAAAATAAATTCTTCCCCGGCAATGGTGTCAAAAACTTGATGAGGGTGGTAGAGTAACCTAAGAAATTGTGTAAATGATTTAGAGCTCTATTAATCCCTAAACAATGATTAGATTTTCTTTGATATAAAAAGTATAAAAGCTCCCACTTAATTTACACAAGTATACATGCTAAATCAAGTAATATAGTGATAGAGTAGTGTATAGATCCCATGAGAAAGAATGCTTACTTACAAATATTAGAGAAGCACTATATAGACTAAAAATAAGCAGGCGACTGAACTATCATACTGACATTAAAAAATACTATTTATAGAAAAACATAGAAAATGGGTTATGGGCCCGTGGCGCTTGAGACACTTGTAGTGCCAATAAAATGAATTAACACCATAGCGCTGAAGGGTTTCCTTTGTTGTAGTGCATGTTGTCATGAACGCGCTACTTAATTAGTCAAAGCGTCGCTTCACTGGCAGATCGTGGCCTGAACAGTTATAACTGTAGCGCTGCGGTGCTACTGATGGTTTAGCATTGTGATGTCCACATAGCTCTCCCTTGAATTAGCAGCATAGGAATTTGGCATCGCGGCACTGTGATTTGCGGTGCTGACTCCTTTGACATTGCTACGCTGGGATAGTTGGATGGGCTTTGTGGCACTGACTCCTTTGATATTAAGGCGCTGTCAAATAGATATTGGGTGTCGCTATGTCCATATTTGGGCACTCCGGTGATGTTAATGATGGTGTCAGGGTGGTATTGTGTCCAACGTCATGATGCTGTACAATATTTTAAAATTTTTGCACATTTTATGTATTTTGCTTCACAAGCACAACAAAAACAACACATTTTTACTGATAAATTAACACATAAACCATAACATTATTTATAATTATCAATTAGTTCAAAATAATCTAAATATCTAGTATCTTATTTATATTTTTTCTTTTTCTCTGTAAGTGGCAAACTCAAAACCCTTAATTTTCATTTAGTATGATAAATATTGCATCTATAATAGACATTACTAATTTGATTGTAATTAGCAAAACATTTTCTTGTGGGATTGACACTCTCTCATTCACTTTATTACTTGATCAACATGTATAATTATGTATCTAAAGGACAATTCATATAAAAAAATCTAAGTATACAGTTATTCATACATAAATTGTTCACTAATGTAACAAAAGAAAAGACACACCCACACCCTGCTCGCACATCAATAACAATATATTTTCTAAAGTCAATTGTCTCATTAATGGGATAACTATATTTATGAATGACATAAGGTAGGGTCTATATATTTATTAAGAGGCTATTTATTTGGAATATAAGTAGTGTAAAGTATTCCAAATGTAAGAGTTTTCAAAATATTGGTGTTTGATTGGATGAAAAAGGATTGCAAAGTAAAGTAAATATAGCATAAATCATTTTTGTTCATTTTTTAAGTAAACCAAACTCATCAAGTTTTGAATGAGAATTGTTCACCAGAAGCAAGCTCGTTTGACTTGAGGCCACCGCCTCCGCTGTCATCCGCCATCGCTACCCAATACTAACCACTACTACATGTAATCGTTGCCAACTTGCAGCTAACAGCTGCCACCTTGTCCCCAATCACCTCCAACTACTGTAGCCTAGTCGGCGGCTGCCTCCAACTACCACTACTATCTGTTGCAAGCCATGGAGCACCACCACCATCAACCGACTACCTAACACTTGCCACCAGCCACCACCACCAAAGGTTGCCGTCGCCACTCGCCTGCCTCCACCTTCTTTGAACTTTATACTATATTCTTTATTTCTAACTAAACAAAAAAAAAATATTCAACTATATTTATTTTATATTTTTGCAAACAACTCCAAAGTATTTATTTTACATTGTAAACTTTTTACTCTACATTCCTTTTTTAGCCAACCAAACCGTCCAAATATAACTAACATGAAGATTCTAAATGTTATACTTATGGGTATAAACGAGTCGAGTAATGACCTTATTGAGCTTAGATCGTTAGTCAGAAAACCAGCTAGAATGCAAACTCGAGCACGAGTCAAGCTCAAAAGTAGAGCTCGGGCTCGACTTGTCACACTGCAAATAAGCTCACGAGCCATAGTTGTTGATTATGAATAGGTTGTTAAACCTAAGCTATTATCTCAAGGCTAACCAAGAGGGGGGGGGGAGGTGAATTGGTTATTTAAAAAATTCTCTTAGATTTTTAAATAGAAAATCATTTTGAATCTCATAGTAAGTTAATTTAAGTTTTAAAATAAACTTTTCAACCACAGTAAGTAACTTGTAATAAATAAATGCAGAAATTAAAAGACATAAAGATTTATAGTGGTTAAGTAAAACACGACATACATCCATTCCCTGAAGACTCCCTCTTTAGGTATTATACTATTACCAAAGTAACTCTCCTTTTGCCCCTATGGTAAGGCCAAGAAGCCTTTATAAAACTCTCTTCCACAAATCCTCGATGCGGTAGAGAACCATCATCCTTTCACACCCTCCAAGTATCGGTAGAGTACCGTCGTTAGTTCACACCCTCAATATGTCGTGAGAGTACTGTCGTCTGTTCACACCCTCCAAGTGTCGGCAAAGTACCATTATTTTTTCACACCCTTTAAGTGTCGCCAGAGTACTGGATCTTCTTCAAAGATATTTTTATGAGCAACTAGAAAGAAAAAAAGAAGAGCAATCACCAAAAACTCAAAGAGATCCTTACCTTTGAGTAACCATTTGAATCTTTCACACTCCACTTACAAGAAATCTCTCTCAAACACTCTCACATACTCTCTTTCACTTGCTCTTGAATATTCATGATGACAAGACTTTTTCACATCAGTTTTAGTGAACGTTTTATATCAAAGACATGAAAAATAGTCTAGAAAACTAAAATATTCCATTTTGAGGGTACACGATCATATGTTTATATGTATAAATAGTTTAAAAGCTGTTGCGTATGAACCTTATGTGAATCGCTATGAAATACTTTTGTACACGATGATCGTATGTTCGTATTATAAGAAAGTTAGAAATTTTTTTATCTTCATCAGAACGAAGAGGGACCCCATAATTTCATACCCTAGATGGCATACATATGATGATAACATCGTACAATATGGTCAGTTACGAAAATTTTTAAGTTCGTTAGGATAAAAAGGGACTCGTCTAGCTTATACCTTAGACGGCGTAGATACGATGATGACATCGTATGATATGAACCATTTAGAAATTTTTCACATTCATTTAGACAAAAAGGGACCCGTCCAATTCGTACCCTGGACGGCGTACGTACAATGACGACATCCTACGGTACGAACAGTTCAAACAAATATTGAATTCGTTGGGATGAAAAGCGACCCGTCAAATTCGTACTCTGGATGGTGTACATACGAATGATATATCGTACAATACAATCCATACTTAGAAAAATTTTCTACTTTCTATTCGTTTGACTACTCATAAGACAAAATAACTGAATAAATCGTCCCGTACGAAAAGACTTCATACAGTACGATCAATTTAAAAATTGTAGATTTTAAACTCTCCACTGGTATGTGTGTGCACAGTTACTCAATTACAATTACACTCTCTCAGACTTAATAAAATGAGAAATACATACTTCATTTCCAATAAACCCTAAAATGATCTTATTTAAAGTCTTCAATAATTCAAAGTATGATTTCCCTGAAATGTTAGTTCATACAAACAACAAAATAATGCATCCAAAATATGTTAGAAGAAATAATAATCAAAATAATAATATTTAGAATAATAAAAAATATACATGTTCCAAGAATAATAATAAGCAAAAACTAGGTTACAACTATCTCAATAATCTCCTCCTTTTTTATGATAGCAAAATAAATATTATTTGAGTAAACATGTATACCATAAATTTCTACTTAGCTCCCCCTAAAAAAATGAACATGAAAACAAAGGAAAATTCCATGAAGAACACAATCAATTTTTTTTTTTAGCAAATAGCAAAAAAAAAAAAACACATACAACATAAACAAATACATACAACATACACATACAACATAAATAACACATACTACATAAAAACAAAATAAAAACAAAAACAAAAAAATAATATTAACTCCCCTTTTTTATAATAACAAAAAGGGAAAAGAAAATTGAAATGAAAGAGGTCATATGAGAAACCATAGAAATTGATCTTTAAAGAGATGAAAATAGAATTGCAATAACAAATTTAATTACCATTAGATGAAAAGGAAAGATTCAAACCTTTAAATTAAAGTATCTTAGATAATAAAAATTAATCACGGTCATGAAGCACTTTAGACAATTAGATAAGGAGAATTATTACAAAAGTGACGAAATAAGGATTAGTTAATTTTAATTTTTAAAATAAAATATAATTAAAAATTAGATTGATTTGAAATAAAGATAAACGATAGAGGAAAGAGCATTTTCATTGGCGACATTATGCATCTTTTTAAATATTAGGGGCACTTGTACATATTTTTGTATTTGGACTAATTTTATGCCTCTTTTTAATTTGCAAACAATTGTACATTTTTTCAATTTTTGTACACATTATACATTTCTTTTTTTTAATCCTTTTTTTAATTGATCTTTCCAAAATCAATAATCTAAAAAGTCAAATTTCTCTAATTACAAAGATAATTTTATTGAAAAGAGAAATAAAAAATAATAAGTCATCAAAATTGTAATAATAATATTCAAATTATATTTGCCTAAAAAGAGCATGAGATTGATCTCCTTAACTTGATCGAGTAATAAGTTAACTTAAATTTTTGAAAAATTAGATTTCATAATGAAAATAATTTTGTATTGCAGGTTAATTTATAACACTTTTTAGAATAATTAAGATAGGATTATCATATAAGCAAACTTACATTTCAAATAAAGAATAAAAATAACTAATCAAAATAAGATATTTTTATTGATATCAAATAAGAATATGATACATTTAAGCAATTAATATCAAATCATAATAACAAAACAACATAACATCAACAACATTAAAATCACATATGGAGTGGACAAGTACAACATAAAGATATAAACACTAAAATCATGACATATAGAGAGGACTAGCAATGATAACATAAAAGAAGTACATCTAAAACTCAAAGGGACCCTGGTATGGAGGAGGAGGCTAGTTGAAGACTAAGAAATAGCTATTCATCATAGCTACATTAATGTACATTGAGTCAAACTGACCTTGAATCCAACCCATGTGTTGGTGGTACTATGCATCCTACTGGTTTAAGTAAGTCTGAATTTGATCAAAATATTGATCAAAATGACTTTCTAACCAGTCAAAGCACTAGACCATCTCCTGAAAGTCAGGTCTATGAGCAGGTGCAAGTGCTCCCCCTTCTTTCTCAGTATCCTCAATTGTATCCTCATTCCTTCCAAAAAGTGATCGAAAAGAGGCATCAGTGAAGTATATTAGCAACTCAATGGGAACATCATAATGATAAATGTTATACTTTTTTTCTAAACTATAGGTCACTAGATATCCTAGAGCAATATTTTTCTTCCTCCTATGAGAAGTAAACGCAATTTCAGAAAGGTTATGAATATAATCTAGAATGAATTGGACTTCATCAATTTGTTGTCCAATCATGATTAAATAGGTTACTATGGACAGAAGAGGAGTAATATTAATGCGATCACCAGCCTTAGGAATGATTGAAGTTCTAAGGACATGCTGGATGATCCTGCATTTTGATTTAAAGTATAGACTCTAGCCAAGTGACCAACTTGAGTAACTCCTCTAAGAGTTTTGTTTATTTCAGACTAATCATAGTTAGATTTGGAGGTTATAAAGTGTGCTCTTGTTCCTCTAGTCCTTAAATAGAGATAATTTCCTAAATCTTCCTTGGTTATTTCTACCTGTTGTTTCTTAACAAAAGATGTTATTTTGCTCTCATCCTCCTTATAACTCATGTTCGCTAAAAAGTAGTGAAATATCTCCTTATGATATGCATGAATCAAAGTCAAACTAAAGGTGAGTTGAGTTGAAGCAAAAAGAGGCATGAATTGAAAGGGGATATCTTCTTGAATTAGATAGACCCCTCCTATTTTAAGAAAAATGACCTTTCATACAGTATAAAAATCAGTTTCTACGTACAATCGTGATATTTTACGGGATGAAAAAGTTTTGTATGGATGAAAGAATACATTCAAAATGAAATTACTTTTCATAATCACATAAGTTATGATGTGTCCTTTCGTATAGACTTTTTGACTAGATGATCGTACAAACAAATAGGTGTTTATCCATGATGATCAATTATTTAAGACCATTTTAATGACGGTTAGGTTCATCCCCCATGTAGAATGACATGTGGTTTGTATAGATGAAAAAAAAATTATTACGTACGATCAATTATAATAACTGATTCTACCCGGATAGCAGTCTACATACTTACAGACAAATGAATATAAATCATACGGGATGATATTAATATCGTACAGTATGATCTATGTTAGAAGATAACAAAATTTATGCATTCAGTCCAAAACAAAGATTGATATGCTAGAGAATTCGTACATGACAAAAATAATTTTGTACATTACTAATAAAACAGTTTGAAAATTTTGCATGAAAGATTAGAAACATAATGTTTGACATGTGCTACATGGCCAAATCAAACAAAAACTAAAAACTGAAAACACATATAAAAACACACACAAAAAAAAATAGAAAGTACACGTGGAAACATATCAAGTTTGTATAAGATTTAATCTAAGCATTAAGATCGATCACACTAGTCTTGTTCTTAATGTGTTAAAAGTATCTAAGGCTAGTGATTTATAAAAATTTCTGCAAGTTGATTTTCAGTTGAAATATGGTTCAATTTAATTTCTCATTTGGATACATGATCCCTAATAAAATGATGTCTTATGACTATATGTTTGGTTTTACAATGTTGAATATAAAGTTTTGAAATACAAATGGCACTAGTATTATCACATGCAATAAATTAGCATTGTTCCTATTGTAAATCCTAAATTAATCAACTGTTGTTTCAACCAAAGAACTTATGCCACACAACTTTCTAAGACAATTCAGCTTCAGTAGTAAATATGACAATGGAATTCTATTTTTTATTAGACCAAGAAACTAAAGAATTTCCTATAAACTGACAAGTTTCATATATACTTTTTGATCAACCCTACAACCTATAAAGTCTAAATCTGAATATTCAATAATTTTAAATGAAGATCTATACTTAGGATACAAAATTTTTAAGTTTTGAGTTCCCAAGAGATATCTCAAAATTCTTTTTGCTGCTGTCAAATTTGATTCTTTTAGATCTGATTGAAATCTAGCACATAAACAAATACTAAATATAATATCAGGTCTGCTAGCAGTCAAATAAATCAAAGACTTAATAATTCTTCTAAATTTCTTTTGATCAATAGATTTTCCCTTTGGGTCCTTATCCAACTGAACTGAGGAACTTATAGGTGTACTAACTAGTTTAGCATTATCCATTTCATATTTCTTGTGGATGTCCTTAACATACTTTGACTGACTAAAAAATATTTCATCCTCAATTTGCTTAATACTAAAACTATGAAAATAACTAAGATCTCCTATTAGGCTCATCTCAAATTTATTACTCATTATTTTAGAAAAAGCATCATAAAGATTTTTATTTGTAGATCCAAAAATGATATCACAAATATAAATTTGAACAATGAGTATATCGTATCCTAATTTCTTCAAAAAGAGAGTGGTGTCCACACTTCTTTTTTCAAAAAATCTCTCATGTAGGAAAGTGCTTAACCTCTCATACCAAGCCCTAGGTGCCTATTTAATCCATATAATGCATTTTTCAATTTAAAAATATGATTTGGGTATTTTGAATTTTCAAAACCTAGAGATTATTCAACATAAACATCATCTTATATCACCCCATTCAAAAAGGCACTTTTAACATCCATTTGATACAATTTAAATATTCTAAAATAGAAAAATGCTAACAAAACTCTAATTGCTTTAAGTCTCGCAAAATTAATCCATCCAATTTGATTATACCCCTAAGCCACCAATCTAGCCATATTTCTAACAACAACTCCTGAGTCATTCATTTTATTTTTAAATCCCACTTAGTTCCAACTACACTTTGATCCTTTGGCCTTATAATTAATTAACAAACATCATTCCTTACAAACTAATTTAATTCTTCTTGTATTACTAAAATCTAAAATTCATCGAAAGTACTTTATTTATATTTGTGTGTTCTATCATTAAAATAAAGGTAGAATAATTGACATCTTTGTTTAGTCCATGCCAAGTTGTAATACCCTCACTAGGTTCACTTAAAATCAACTCCTTAGGGTGATTTTTAGAAAATTTCAAATCTCTAGGCAAAGGATTTTCTATCTCAAAATTTTCTTTCAAATTAATTTTCTCAATCCTTTAAAAGTTATTTTCTAAATCATTCTCTTCCAACCTCGGTTCTTCCAAAATTCTAGATGCATCAAATATAACATGTGTGATCTCCTCAACTATCAAAGTTTTTTTGTTAACTACTCGATACGATTTTCCAACACTAAAGTATCCAAGAAAAATTCTTTCATCTGATTTTGGATCAAATGTTTCTAAATAAGATTTTCCAGTATTATCAATGAACACCTTATATAAATAAATATGCAAATGTGACAAATTTGGTGTTCTACCCTTAAGAAGCTTATAGGGTATTTTATTCAATTTTGATCTAATGTTCACCCTATTCAAAATATAGCATGCAGTACTAACCACTTCAGCTCAAAAATATTTAGGAAGTGAATATTCAGCCAATATGGCTCTAGTGGCTTAATTAGTGTTCTATTCTTTCTTTCAACTATCCCATTCTACTAAGGGGTTCTAGGAGTAGAAAATTATGATCAATTTCTCGTTCTTTATAAAAATCTTGAAATCTTTCATTTTCAAATTCACCTCTATGATCACTTTGAATTATTAAAATTTCATACCCTAGTTTCCTCTAAATCTAAGTAAAAAAATCTCTAAATTTCTCAAAAGATTTATTCTTATGAAATAAAAATTTAACCCATGTGAATCTTGAGAAATCATCAACTATCACAAATCCGTTTAACTTTCCTTCTAGTCTTATAGTGATAATCGGTCCAAAAAGATCCATATGTATAACCTCCAAAGGATTGCTAGTTCTAAGATCTTTATTGGAATGAAATGAGGACTTCACCTCTTTTCTTAGTTGACATGTATCATAAAGGTGATCCTTAGTAAATTCTAATTTTAGTATACTTCTAACCAAATCCTGTTTGGTAATTTTCCTAAGATTTTTCATGCTAGCTTGACAAAGTCTCCTATGTCATAACTATGATTCATCAGAAATTATTTTTAAATAGAAAGCATTAGGAGTTTTAATATAATTCAAATTTAGTATATAAATATTATTTACCCCAATTCTATTCAATACATCATTTCCATTTAGGCTTAATATGCAGCTAATAGGAAAAAATTTAATGATATACCATTTATCACATAGCTGGCTTATACTTAAAAAATTATGTTTTAAGCCTTCAACAAGCAATATATTCTCTATGAAAAACTTTTGAAAGTTTTTTATCATACCTGTGCCAACCACTTTCCTAGTGTAACTTTGTCTCCATTCCTGGCTTCTAGCAATATGAATTATGCAGTGTCTCCAGTCATATGCTTCGAACAACCGCTGTACAGGTACCAAATGCTCTCACGAGGTCTTGTATGAGAGCGATCCTATAAGATAATCAAATGTTAGTCTTGAGAATCCAAATAAGTTTGGGTTCTCCTTTTGGCAAAATAAAACTATATGTATGAATGATATGACATAGTTTATGTATCTTAGGTCTCTACACTAAATGAGTTTTTCTATCTAAACTATAAGTGTGTGATATATGTCCAATCATCCCATAAGTGAAGTATTTAACTCCAAGAAATAGGTTTTTTATTTTTTTATAATAAATCTGTCTCTTCCTGGGTTTTAATTTTTTTGTCCTCAAAATAGGATCTATAAAATCTTCAAGTGTTAGGGGTTTCCTATTTTCCTTGAGAGCTTTCACTTTCAATTTAAGAAATGTGTTTATATCTTCTAACACATTAATATCATATTTCAGATAGTGCTCTCTTTTCTCATATTCATCCCTAAAATTCTTAAATTATTTTTCCAATTTAGCATAGGATGATTTTAAAAGATCATTCAATTTATTCAAATTGTTGAATTTATCAAGTAAGCTCATGTGGTTGTTATTTATATGTGCGTGATCTTTTTTAAGGATTTTATGCACTTTTTTTAACTCTTTTATTTCTAGGTTTAGTCTAGCATGTATTTCTTAAGTTTTCTATATGCATCATGTATTCTTTCAGAAACTTCTAGTAATTCAGTATAGGTTAAGTTACATATCTCTTCTTGATCTGAATGATCAAGATTATCGGACATTAAACACAGGTTAGTGACTTCTTCCTTTTCTATTTCTAATGAATTTGAAACCAAGTCTGCCCAAAAGGCTCTATGAAATCTCTTCTTGTCCTTCTTCACATTTTCTTTCTCTTCTACCTTCTCCTTGCTAGGAGTGGCTTTGAGATTGAGGCAATCCAATTTTTTATGATCAGGTTTCCTGTATTTATAGCAAATAACATCATTAGAAACCTTAATATTTTTGTGGAACTTACCTATATTCCACTGTTGGCGTCTCCTCTGGTTTCTTTTAAGAAAACTCTTGAATTGTCTTATCATCAGGGCAATTTCATCCTCATCCTCAGGTTGTGACTGATCACTCTCTAAGTCATCCACTTTCAATGCTATGTTCTCTTCTTTCACAGTTCACTTGCATCAATCTTCCTTTGACTCACTCCTTGCTCGTAAGCAATTAAAAATCCAAGAAGATTATCAATTATATAAATATTTAAATCCTTACATTTTGTAATTGCAGTTATTTTAGTATTATAAGTAATAGGTAAACAACAAAGAATTTTATTAACTATTTCAACATTTATTAGTTCCCTACCTAATACATGCAAAAAAGTGACTATTTAAGTGAATCTTGTGTACAGGTTAGAAATAGATTCATTGGATTTCATGCAAAATAATTCATAGTCATGTAACAAGATATTTAATCTAGATTGCTTTACTTCATTAGTCCCTTCATAAGTAATATAAATTCTATCCCTAATATCCTTTCCACTTTTGCAAGTGGAAACCCGCATATACTTTTCTGACCAAAGTGCACAAAAGAAGCTATTTAAGCATTTAGCGTTTATTGTGCTAAGTTACATTCTTTTACAGTCCAGTTAGTAAAGGGTGTTTGAACTCTAATGCCATATACAAGTCTAGTAGGCCTCGTATATCCTCCTTGAACTAAAATTCACATGCAATAATCAAGCGATTAAAGAAAAGTTGATATATATGTTTTTTAAAAATCAAAATGGATATTGTCAAATAATGGAGGACTAGTAATCGAATACCCATCAGGTATGTTTCAGTTTCCAAAAGTAGCAATTTTCATTTTCAAAAAGTAGTCTAAACTTATAATTTTGAAATAAAACTCTAATACCACTTGTTGATTCCATATAAGTTGTTAAACCTAAGCTATTGTCCCAAGGCTAACCAAGAGGGAGGGAGGGTGAATTGATAATTTAAAAATTTCTCTTGGATTTTTTAAATAAAAAACTATTTTGAATCTCATAGCAAGTTAATTTAAGCTTCAAAATAAACTTTTCAACTACAATAAATAACTTGCAGTAAATAAATGCGCAAATTAAAAGACACAAAGATTTTTAGTTGTTCGATCAAACACGACCTACATCCACTCCCTGAAGACTCCCTCTTCAGGTATTACACTATTACCAAAGTGACTCTCCTTTTGTCCCCACAGTAAGGCAGAGAAACCTTTACAAAACTCTCTTCCACCAATCCCCGGTGCGGTAGGGAATCATCATCCTTTCACACCCTCCAAGTGTCGGCAGCGTACCGTCGTCTGTTCATACCCTCCAAGTGTCAGCAAAGTAATATCGTATGTTCACACCTTCCAAGTATCAATATAGTACTGGATCTTCTTCAAAGGTATTTTCACGAGCAACTAGAAAGAAGAAAAGATTCCAAGTATCAATAGAGTACCGGATCTTCTTCAAAGGTATTTTCACGAGCAACTAGAAAGAAGAAAAGAAAAGTAATCACCAGAAACACAAAGAGATCCTTATCTTTGAGTAACCTTGTGAACCCTTCACACTCCACTTATAAGAAATCTCTCTTAAACACTCTCCCGCACTCTCTCTTTCGCTTGCTCTTGAAAATTCACAAAGACAAGATTTTTTCATGTCAGTTTTAGAGGACTTTTTATATCAAAGACACGAAAAATTGTCTAGAAAATTAAATTTTCCATTTTGAGCGTACTCGATCGTACAGTACGATCGTATATTCGTACATATGAATAGTTCAAAAACTATTGCATATGAACTTTATGTGAATCAGTAAAAAATACTTTTATACACGATGATCGTCCAGTACGAACCAAGTTCGTACTGTATGAACAGTTAGAAAATTTTTAATCTTCGTCGGGACGAAAAGGGACCCCATAATTTTATACCTTGGATGGTGTACGTACGATGACGACATCGTACGATATAATCAGTTATGAAAATTTTTAAGTTCATCAGGACAAAAAGGGACCCATCCAACTCGTACCCTGGACGGCGTACGTATGATGACGACATCGTACGGCATGAACCATTCAAAAAAAAATTACATTCGTCTGGACGAAAAGGGACCAATCCAATTCATACCCTGGACGACGTATGTATGATGACGACATCGTACAATACAAACCGTTCAGAAAAACATTGAATTCGTCAGGACAAAAAAGTGACCCATCCAATTCGTACCTTGGATGGCGTACATACGAATGGTATATCGTACAGTACGATCCATACTTAGAAAAAATTTCCACTTTCTGTTTGTTTGACTACTCTTAGGGGAAAATAATTGAACAAATCATCCCGTATGAATGGACTTCGTACAATACGATCATTTTAAAAATTATAGATTTTAAACTCTCTCCCGGTGTGTGTGTATGCACAGTTACTCAATTACAATCACACTCTCTTAGACTCAATAAAATGAAAAATATAGATTTCATTTACAATAAATTCTAAACTGATCTAATTTGAAGTCTTCAACAATCCGAATTATGATTTCCTTGAAATGTTAGTACATAGAAACAACAAAATAATGCATCCAAAATATCTTTATCTTTCTTAAAATAATCAAAAACATATATGTTGCAAGAATAATAATAATAATAAACTAAGTTGCAACTATCTCAACAATAGTCAGTCTGCCTTTCGGTTGTTTGTGAATTATGATCCCTCTTGCGACCTTCCACTTAGTTCTGTGGCTCAGGTCACGGATCGAGATCATCTTCCGTGGGCAACGTCCAACGTGCAATATTAATGCTTTTTAAAAAAAATTAATGTTTCTCCATGTGAGCCCAGTCTTCTCCTCCTTTGCTCCTTGTGCTATTCGAGAAAATTAATGCTTCTTTTCAGCACATCGGATTCAAATATAAAGACAGGCAATTTGAAAAAAAACTCCATGTATTAACTAATACTTTTATATATATATAGTTTAAAATTTTTTTGTGCAGAAAAATAACTTTAAGAAGCAGTAAGAAAGTTGTCCCAAACGAAATCTAAGACTTCGTTTGGGACGGCTTTTTTATTGCTTTCTAAAATGGAGTTTTAGTACAAATTTTCTTAAGTTTGTACTAAAACTCCGTTTTAGAAAGTAATAAAAAAGCCGTCCCAAACGAAGCCTAAATCTATACTCATGAATGCCTTTGTAGATGTTTAGCATGTGACTATTAAGTCATGATGCGGACATTTGCCCTCAAGAGCGGTTCCTAAATTTTGAATAATTTATTATTTATTTTATACCTTTAAAATTAATTATCTCTATATTAAGCAATTCAATTTTTTTTTTCAATTTAACAATTAAATTATATTTTTAAGTACAATTCCTTATAATTACAATTTCATATTGTGCCAAACAAATACGTACACATTGTTGGATTCGACAAAATTTACACTTCAGTTTGGCATTTACTTCTATTGTTTAAGACAAGGCTAACATAACGAACTAAAAAATATTATTGTTTAATATATAATCAGAATGTTTATCAAAATAAATTAAAATATGTTTTAATTAAAATATTAAATGAATTTAAACACTAAGTATGAGTAAATTAATCTGTGTAATTATCAAGAGGAGGACAATATATAAAGATCAATGGACTCAGTCTAATGAGTAGTTATAAGCATTCTGTTATGTAATATTATTCATAAAACAATAATTAAAAATTTTGCTTTGGTGTTTATTAAACAAAAAGCAAATCTTAATGAGTATAAATGGAATACGAAATTACTTTGTTGAATACATTAGCTGATCATAACTTTAATGGTCAAATAAAATTGGGTGTACAATAGGAACTTTTATTACGTCCTCCGACCGGACGTAGCTCTACATTCGGTCAGAGGATTGTTACTCGATTTTTGCTCTGTATTTGGTCGGTTCAAAACTCGGTATTTTTTGAGATTACTCGGTATTGCTCGGTATTTTGTCTTCACATAATGGTATTTCTCGTTATTGTTGGTATTGCTCGGTATTTCTCGTTTTGTGCCTGCGATCTTAGTGCCAGCTGAATGTAGCTCTACGTACGTTCACCGGACCAAATAAAAGTTCGTACAATAGGGTGGTCAATAAATGGCGCGAAGAAAAAAAAATCAGGTTCGGATTGTCCTGTATAACAAATAGATAGGATTTAAGTTGCATGTGAACCTGTTTTTGATGACTTAAAAATAATCCATTTAATATTATTTTGATTGTTGGTATAATTTTATCATTATTTATTAGGTTTCTTAAATTTATAGTTAATAAGTTATAAGTTTTATTTTATTGAAACATGTTAACATGGTAGGTTTGGGTCATTCGGGTTCTTAATAGGTCATATTTGAGTTATTGTTGGTAAGTTTATTAAACAAGTCGAGTTAATTGAACTTGCATCAGGTCAATTTTAGAACTGATTTGAACCCAACAAACCAACCCATTTTGACCCTTAGAGTACATTGCATTTTAGATAAAATTATTTGAAGTGATCGTCTGCTGTTCTTCTCCATCTACTTGGCCAGCCATTTGGGGACTGGGGTCATCTTTGATTTTAATTTTTATTTTTTGCGGTGGTAGTCAATCGATATTACTTTGAAAATTTATGTTAAATATTTATAATTTAATTTTAATGTTTTTTAATATTCATAATTTTATTTTTAAAATTATTTTAATTTTTTTTATAAATGTTTTGTTAAAATAATTATTTTTTAAAATATTTATATTATAATTTAGTTTTTGGCAAGCATGTTTAATTTTTGTTTTTATTTATTGATTCGAAAATTTTATATTAACTAGGGAGAGTTGCCTTCGATGGTTTGGTCACATAAAACAGAAGCCATTCGATGACTCGATTAGGAAAGTAAATGAATTTGATTTGGTTTATGTTAAAAAATATAAAGATAGACAAAAAAAATTTAATTAGAAAATATTAGAAATAATATTTTTTATTATATTTAAATAAAATTTGACTCCAAAAAAAAATTCATATAAATGAACCTATGTATTGCCATAAATGCTCCATGTTGTTGTTGTAGTAATAGTTATAAAATCAAAAAGTAAATGTAGAATATTTATACAATTTTTTAAATATAATTTTTTTTTTTCGTGAGAAAATGCTTTAAAAACATTCAATTTTTACACATTTAACTGTCATTCTTAAATTATACTTTATTTACATTATTTAAACTTATTTTAGCTTACGTAGCTCATATTTATATGTCGTTCGAGGAGAAATTATTTCGTCCAGAGTCCGGACGATAAAAACCATCCGAATTGACTGCACTTTTATTGAGTCGTGCTTTTGTTAATACTTAATAAATATTCAACAAATATTCATGTTTAAGTATTTGCTAAGTATTCATTGAGTATTTGCTTAATATTTACTGAATATTTGTTGATTTGTTGTGCTTTTAATGAGTATTTAAGCAAATACTCAACAAATACTCATAACTAAATATTTGTTGGATATTTACTAAGTATTTACAAAAGCACAACAAATACTCAATAAAAGCACATCTAATTCGGATGGTTCTTGTCGTCGGGATTCTGCATATAAAAAATTCTCTTGTTTGAGAGCTTGAGCTATTATTTAAGAGATTTGAGGTTGATGTATGTGTGAATTTGACTTAATTAGTGAATGAATCTGTGTCCAATAAGAGAGAGATTTTAATGTGAGAAACTCTAAGATTTCTAGGGTTTTTTTCACGCCTCTATTATCACCTTTTTCCCCTTCTCTGAGGAGGACCCCATCTAGGATGTCCTTCTCTTCACCTTCAAGTGTACCTGAACCCTTAAAGGATCTCTTTCCCTATTAACCTTAGATGATGGCTTCTTCATCCTCAAGTTCTCTACGATTGAAGATTATGAAATAGCATGGTTAGGAGGACCATGATTCTTCTTCGACGAGACTTTCATCATGTAGAAATGGACCCCATACTTTGATCCCATCCGCAAAGAATTCCCGAATATCCCTCTCTGGATAAAAATCAAGAATATGCCCCTTTCTTGCTGGACGCCTGAAGGAATATCTAAAATTGTTAGTTTTGTTGGAGTTCAACTGGTGGTCGATGCCTTAACGGCGGCAAAAATTGGACTTAGTTACGCAAGAGTTTGTGTTCAGGTTAGCATTTCTTCCCCTCTCCCTGACAAAATTTAGATTTGTCTAGAAGGGAAGATCACCCCCCTTACAATTTTATATGATTGGAAATCCTCACCTTGCTCCCACTGTGGCTCTATCATACAATCCCCTAGCAACTGCCCCAAAAACCCCACCCACCCCCCTCAACAACCAATGCTCCCGCACGGCAAGAGTACCAGCTGCCAACCTCGCATCACTCCCCCTCTTAGTTTAATTATACACAAAACTCCTCTACCACCAGCTTCACTTTTAACATTATCCTTTTCACAAGGTACGATGCCACAACTTTGACTACCTCAATGGCTCCTAATGCCTCTACCATAAACCAACCCCAAACCTTAATTTCCCATCGGAGGATTTGCCCCTTGGTTCCTCTAAATTCTTTTTTGATAATAATACTTTCACTAATAACCCACCTCTACAACCCATAGCCCAAAGCCCTTCCCTTCCCACCAAAAACAAATTCTTTGCTCTTTCTAATAACAATGAAACCCATGATGAACCACATATGAAGCTCTCAACCCTTGAAGTCTCAGACAACCAAAAACCACACAATGACCAACCTCAATCAGATTCTACTGGGAATCAGAGTTTTGTACACACTACCTCTTCACATCACAAAGGCAATACATATAACACTAAAACCATAAGAGCTAAGCATGCCAAAAAGGCATCCACCCTCACTTATAAATCTCAATAACCATTTCCCTAATGGGAGCTTAGAACGCTTGTGATTTTAATAGCCCGAATAAGGTGATACGTTGTAGACAATTCGTCAATAAAAATAAACTAGATCTTATGTGTATTATAAAAGTGAAGGTTTCTAGTCAATTGGCCTCTGACCCCTGGTTCACCTCCACTCAGGTAATCTTTATCAATGAAACCTCGTATAACAATCTTTATTGCTCTAGCCCAGGTAGAATATGGATCAAATGGAATGCTCTCAGATTGAATTTTTAGCATGTTTTCACTTTGAGTCAGATTATTCATAGTATGCCCATATACTCCTTTTACCATAAACTCAAAACTCTTAAAAGGAGCATAAAACAAAATCTTGGGCCACCTCTAATCTTCTCAAGAAGGATGTTGAGAATCTCACCATTGCCAAAAAATATTACCTTGCTCAAATTCATTACAACCTTACTGATGTGATCTCAATGTTGCCTTAAAAGCTATTAACATTAAACTGGCATATTGCAATTCGCATGGTCTAACTGGATAGCTCAAAGAGCCAAAACTGCTTGGTTTACCCATAGGGAGGATGATCTAAAATTTCTCTATTCCATAATTAATGTTAGACGTAATACCAACCTTATAAAATCTATTGTTACTTCCGATGGTGTTCTTACTGATCCCGAAGACATCTATGAAGCTGCCATTCAGCACTTCAGAAACCTTTTTAATACCCATACACTTCTTATTCCTGACTTTAGCCCTAACCCAACTAGAGGAAAGATCCCTTCTTCACTTCTCCTTGCATTGGTTGTGCCAGTTACGATGGAAGAAATTAAGGCTATTGTTTTTCTTCCCCTTCAACTTCGGCCCCTGGCCCCAACGGGTTTACCTTTGACTTTTATAAAGAAACTTGGAACACTATTGGCAAACAACTTTTTGATGTGGAGTTAAATTACTTTTCATCTGCCTCAATGCCTGAGCAAGCCAAAGCAACCATAATTACCTTAATTCCGAAAAGGCCACATGCAACTACCATCTCGAATTACATACTGATCTTTCTTTGCAACACTTTCTATAAGATTGTGGTTAAGATTCTTACCAACAGCATGAATGACATCATGCCCTTTATTGTTCATCTTAGTCAAGCATGATTCATCAAAAATAAATTTATATCTGATAATATCATATTGACTCCTGAGCTTCTTGTGGAATTTAACATCAAGGCTAGGAACAAATACTTTTGTACTAAATTTGATATTCAAAAAGATTTCAACATGGTCTCTAGATGTTTCTTTCTTAAACTTATGCATGACAAAGGTTTTCCTCCCAACTTCATTTCTTGGATTAAAGGCTGCATTACTGATGTTCATTTTTTCATCTTTATTAATGACCCTTTAGAAGGTTTTTTTAACTCATCTTCAACTCTTAGGCAAGGCTACTCACTTTCACCTTACATCTTCAGTATTGTAATGAATGGTCTGTCTTCTTTATTTGAGGAAGCAATCATTAATAATCTCTTCCAAGACCTCTCTATGAGCAGATCTTCCATTTCGCACCTGCTTTATGCTGATGACCTGTTTGTTTTTTGTATTACGACCACTCAAAATGCTCATGCTCTTAAGGAGTTGTTGACTCAATTAGTTGCTTAATTACTTGGGTTTACATATTAACTTTGAGAAAAGCTATATTATTTTATCAAAAAATGTAACTTTAGCAACTGCTTTTGGTAATATTTTGAATGTCCCTTATTCTCAAAACCCCATTAAATACCTTGGCCTCCCTATTCATTATAAGAAACTGCACAACTCAAATTTCCAGCCACTTTTGCAAAAATTGTATTGTTCCTTATAAGGTTGGAAAGCTAAAACACTCTCTTTCACCGGGAGGATACAATACTTGAAGTTCATTGTTTGTAATTCTTTGGCCTATTGTATTAGATGGGTTATAACCCCCAAAGCTTGTTGTAAAATCATTAACAGGATTTGCGCTAGATTCCTTTTCTTTGGAGACATTTATAAGAGGAAATTTTATATGGTTTATTGGAAAGACACATGCATACCTAAACAATTCAGCGGGATTGTCATTCCTGTTATTGCTTCTCTTTACCATGCATTCAGCTGCTCTTTGATATGGCAATTTTTTAATTCTAATATAATTTTATTTAGTTCTTGGAGGGCTAAATACATATCTTTTTGGAATTCTTCTCCCTGATATTCTGTTTTCTTGAAATTCATTTGTGATGTAGTAAGGAAAGTGCAACATTGTTTAAGTTTCAAAGTGATGAACAATGCCAATCTTTCTCTTTCGTGGGATCTTTGGTGTTATGGGAGGTCTGTTATGGAAATTTTATCTAAACATTCTTTGGAATAAGTAGGCCATAGCCTCTCTCTCTCTCTCTCTTGCAGGTCAAATGTATTATCCTTAATGGACAATGGAACTTCCTCTCCATTATACCTTATGTCATTACCTTTGTTATTTCTTCTATGTCGATTTCTGGGGGTGATATGGTTTGTCAATGGCTTCCTTTTGATAAACCTATTTTTCAGGAATTTCATTTTATAAGCTTTTGCTAATCATCCTAAGGTTTATTGGTATAGATTTATTTGGCATAAGCATTTTGTTCTTCGTTTCTCTACTTGTGCTTGGCTGGATTTTAAGTAGAGTTTGAAAACTCCATATCAATTAAATCGGAGAGGAATTTCTGTTGCTACAAATTGCATTTTCTGTTCCTAGGAGCTAGAAACTCACACTCATATTTTCTTTGAATGTGAATTCACTTTTGGTATCCTTAAGGATATGATCTCTCAGACTACTTCCCTGTTTTTGCGTCCCAACATATTCCAAGCTTTCTCCTTTATTGATGATATGATGGTCTGTAAGCAACTGAGAGAATTTTTCTTCCTTCTCACTTGTGCTACAATCTATTTTCTATGGGGAGCTAGGAACGATAGGTTATTTGGGAATACCTACGGCTGCAAGACTATGATTACAAGAAAAATTAAGAGAGTAATTCTTTATAAAACATCAAAATTGAAGTGTTTTCATCTATTTCGACATTTGCTTCTCTGAATTTCGATGTCCCTTAGATGGTATTACAGTTGTTGCGGTGGAAGATTAATTTTTTTTCCTGGATTTTGGTTTTCTCCGCTTCTATATCCCATGTAGACGGTCTTTTGACGCAACCCGGGATTCTAGCTGATTTTTGTGCCCGAAGATATCATTTTGGATGGACAATGATGAATTCTGGTGCTACCCAGCTTCTCCTTGGACGGTCTTTCTTGGCAACCAGGAGTTTTTGATGCTCTATTTGCTGCTGGAGGTTCACATTTTGATGAGAATTATGAGTCTTCATTGCTCTCTTTGTCCCTTTTATAATTTTTGTTAGTTGTACTTTCTTTATACTTCTCATGGCTATCAATTTTGCTTTTGGTCAATCTTTTGTAGTTCTTTCTCCGCTTTTTCTTGTGACGTTTTTATTAATAGAATGGGGTAATGCCCCAAAAATCCTCCCACCCAAAAAAAAAAAAACTTAATTTGTTTAAATGTTTTAGCTTAAAACTTAAAAGGGAGGTCTTTTAAATTTCACATAATCAGTTATAGTCCCTAAAAAAAGGGAAAAACCGAAAAACCACGACTGACGGCTTCCGCTCCAGTACTTATAGGTGTTGGTTTTGGTTCCGGGGTTCTTGCCCGGATTGCCGCGGCACGGAGATGGCGGCGGCGTTGGAATGCTGGTCCGGCCGGCCGAGCACCGACGAGGACATGGTTGAACAAGTCCTCATGAAAACTCACCACCGCTCCGAAGCCTTCCCTCCCCTGCCATCCTCTGTTGGATCCGCTTCCGCTCCTACCTCCACCCCCGCTTCACCAAACTCCACTTCCGCCGGTTCACCTCCGTTGAAGAAGTGGCATCGCCTCGGTCGCAACTTTTCGGGCGCCATTGCCGCCCTCAAAAACTCGCTAAACCTTGACTCCTCAGCCCCTCCCCGCGGCGAGAGCAAGCTGTCATGGGGCGGCGTTGTTCGCAGCCTTGCTCAACTATTTCCCAGCAGCCAGTTGCCGGAGAAGCTCGTTTCCGACATCCGCCGCCATTTCGACTCCCTACCGAACAGCTACTCGCAAGCTGGCTTCGATATGAAGGACATCATCCTCCATATTCGCTTAGTCGAACAGGTCACCGCCGACGACCTGCCCGCCTTCCAGATCCAGCAGATCTCTGGCGAAAACTCAGGAGGCGGTGAAGGGTCTGTCTACAAACTCACCTTCGTCTGCAACTCGTCCTTTTCGTGGCCAACGATGTCCAGTGCGATGGACGGTTCCGTGCTCTGCTACAGGAAGATCCAGATCTTCGAGAAAAAGGGTCTTATCCTCGGCGTCGTCAACGTCGTTATCCATCCCAGCGGCGAGAAGCATTTCAAATCCAGAATCGACGTCGCCCTCCGATCCGCCTCCAAGAAACCGAGAGCCCAAGGCGTCAAGCTTCCATTCAGCCTCTGCGGCTGCCAGGAAGAGGGTCTGAGGGCCACCGATGACGATTCCCAGTTCGCGTCCGATTACTCGGCAGCCACTGACATCCTCCGACGAACACATCTCCCGAACCCACTGCCCGAATCATCGCTGGTAGTCTCCATTGACGAGTGGCAAACCATCCGCTCCGGCGGTGAAGAGCTCGGCCGTTTTCTACTCGGCACTGACGAGATGGAATTCATCGAAAGGGTTGGAGCCAGTTCATTCAGAGGATCTTATAAAGGAAAGAAGGTGTGGATTAAGAAATTGAAAGGGTGTGAAAGGGGAAACGCCTATGAGATCGAGATACGGCAGGACTTGATGCAGCTGATGAACTGCGGGCAGAAGAATTTATTGCTGTTTTGCGGAATCTGCGTCCACGACAGCAATGGGCTCTGCGTCGTGACCCGGTTGATGGAGGGAGGATCAGTTCATGATTTGATACAGAAGAACAAGAAGGTGCCAGTCCGTGAGGTGATGAGGATTGCCTTGGATGTAGCTGAGGGGCTTATGTTCATGAACAACCATGGAGTGTCTTACAGAGATCTCAACAGGCAGAAAATCTTGTTGGATCGGCAAGGGAATGCTTGCCTTGGAGACATGGGCATTGTTTCTTCTTGCATGAGTGCAGGGGAGGTTACAGAGTACGAGACTGCCGGCTACCGATGGCTTGCTCCGGAGGTGAGACTCCTTTCTTCTACTTGTTATTTTTCTTTTTCAAATTCCTTGTTTTGTTTTCTATTCTTGTTGAAATGCTCCATAATTTTGAGCATTAAACTTTTAATTTTGTCATATATTTTCTCTATTGATGGAAATCGCATCAAATATCCTGATACATTTTTATATCGATTATAGTAATTAATAGTAAAAAGTACTTAAATTTTTAATCGAATGTTTTAGATCAGATTTTTTGGGTTTAAGAAATCGTCTTTAGCTTGATAGAGTTTCTTAAACTTGTTTAATGATTCGCCATTTGTCGCACTTCGGTGATTCGATCAGTCTTATTAATTTGTTGATAGGGTTTCGCAATATTTTATGGTCAATTATCCTTTATTGCGTGTTGCTGCTCCAACAAGCCTTTTTAATATGTTTTATTATTTTATTAATTGTAAGTAGAGCTGAAAATCAGATGCAGATAAATAGAGTATGAGATCCATTACAGATTAAAGAGAACATAACACCAAATATAAACTAATCTCTGCACAAAATCCATGAATTTTCATTGATGTTTCACTTCTTTAATGGGAAAAAAAAGAGTCCGGAGCTCATGATATTTTCTTACGTCAGGAGCAAAGTTAAACTAGCAAAAATGTAAGATACTTACTTGAAGAACATGACCTTGTTGAAGTACAAAACAATTATCATGTAGTTTTTATATAAATGCCTTCAAAAAAAAAAATTTTTAACAGTCGTTTCCTGATGCGATTTTTTCCTTATTTAAATTTAAATATGGTGGATTAAAAAATTTGCAACTAATTTCTGCTATTAAAGAAATATCTCCTTGGAATGTGAAAACAGTTTCCCAAAATTTTTGGTTAAATTCTTTGTTCAAGTTCCAGGTTTCTTTAATAAGTTTTCGATCCTCTTTCTCTGTTCTTTTCTTTCCATTGAATTTGGTAATCAGTGATTCAATGGTGATTGGATTTAATCACTTCTGGCATATTTGGATTTCTTCTCATGGCATGAACTCTTGATATAACATATTTGGATTTCTTCTATTACGACTTGTGAGGTTATTTGTTCACATGAGCTTGGTTTGTTTTTTAATTTTTCTTTTTGGGTTATTGTTTCGTATGAATCCTCTTTAGTGCCAACTAATTATGGCTTAATTATTTTGCTTCTTTATGTAGTTTGGACGCTTATTTTTGTTTTACTTTCTTACATTAGAGTCATTTGGTTGCTTGTAAATAGAAAATATATTTTAGAGAATAAGGATTTTATTTTCTAAGCTACCAAGTAAACTCCTAGGTTGATTCCATCTTTTATCACAGAAAATATTGCATTTATCTTTTGTTTAGTATCGCACCATCTTACAGCATTTAATTGATTCATTTTGATATAGAACAGATCATTGCGGGTGATCCAGAGAGTGTGACCGAGACCTGCATGAGCAACGTTTATAGCTTTGGCATGGTCTTATGGGAGATGGTAACCGGAGAAGCCGCATTCTCTTCCTACTCGCCAGTGCAGGCGGCGGTAGGCATCGCCGCCTGTGGATTGCGGCCAGATATACCTAAAGACTGTCCTCCAGTTCTAAGGTCTCTGATGATAAGGTGCTGGAACAATTGCCCAACCAAACGACCTCAGCTTTCAGAAATTGTTGCCATCTTGCTGAAACAAAGCAGTTCATAACGGTGAGCTCCAATCTCCTCGAACTCCAATTCTTGGATGAGCAAAACTAATACTGTAAGATATAAAAAAGCAAGTTGATTTGTCCATCTTGAAATTGTCCAGAATTGAGAACAGATCATTCATTCTCCTCAGCATGGTTAAGATATCACATGAGATGCAAGAGATTGATGAAGGCAATAGAGCATGCTCATTATTCAATTCATAATTTGGTTCCAAAGAGCTTGTGAGAGCCTTCTTTTGTTTCTTTTGGTTGGTCCTTCTGCTTTGTGATTGCACAAAAATTTGTTATTTTGTCGCTTGGAGTTGTCAGTGTGTCAAGGATGGGTAAGTAATGGGGGGCCTTTGTATCCGGTGATGTTCACTCCTCTCATCTTATATGAAGATCTAATTGTGGATCACTTTACGTAATTTTTTGCTGCATCTTTAACGCTTTCTGATACAAAATATGAGGAATTACAGTCTAGGGCTCGCTAACAAATATTTTTTTTCTAAGGGTTGAAATTTGTGGGTCTCACTATGCTATTAATTATTGTATGGGTCATTAAGCATATAAATTTAGGAGCTTAGCCATTAAACCTTCTTTATTATAATCATTATATTGTAATTTATGTGCTCTTTTAATCCACTTAATTGTTAGTGACCCCTATTTTTGGGGTTTTTTATTTTATTTTATTTTATGTAGCTAGTATTGATCTATTTTTATATGTAATATTCTTAGAAAAGTTTTTATAGATCTCAAATCCTTATATAAATTGTTCATTGTTTTACTTTTTGCTGGGTTATTAGTTTTTAGATGCAGGTGTATGTACTTAATTACGGCACTCAAATAATATATTGTATTCACTCAATTAAGGACTATGATGTATGTTTGAATGGGTGGGTGGATGCGTGTATGTGTACGGGCTTATGCGTGTGTGAAAATTGATCCATAAGTGTTTATACTTTTGGTTGAGATTTACTCTTGCAAATCCAAAAATTTAATATGAAAATTGGAGATGACATCTTGATGCAAATAAAAATTTGTTTTTTATGAAAAAATTTCAAGTATTTTATAAAAATTGTCTTCCTAAATTTTGAATGATGTTAGGTGTGTGTTTATATATATATAGGACTGTTAAATATTGACACGACATAATAACCTAACCTTAACTCGACCTGAAATTCTTAAGTTATGGTTAACCCGTTTAAAAATGAATCGGGTTTGGGTTTATAATTCCGATTTGTTTAAAATTTTGGGTCGAGTTCGGGTTAACCTGAGAACTCGATGTTGTCTCCCTATGATGCACGGTTTAGTTAGGCCTACGTCTATGATTTAAAGATTTTAGTCTCAACTCTCGGCCGCTATTCTTCTCATTATGTTGCATATCTACTCTCAGTTCTGCTCTCATTCTCTTACTTTGTCTAGACTTTAGGGTTTTCTCTCCTCGATTCTCAAGTATTCTCGAGCTCGAAACTCTCTTCGGTTCTCCAATATTTGTTGCTTAGTCAAGCTCAATCTTGTCTCTTGTGTTCTTAAGTCTTGGTTCAGACGTTCAGTGTGTTCATCATGCACATCTCCTCAGTCTCAAGAAGAGCACTTACCCTGTTGTTTGTATCTCTTTTCTATTTTTTTATTTTTTTTCCTTTTACAAGCTTCAGCTTTGAGCATCTATGGGTATTAAAATTTTTTTAAGGATTTTGGCAGGTTAGTTTGTTCCTTTCAAAGGAATGATTTATTTTTTCATCTGTTGCTATCATGTTGAATTTTGTCTCGGTTTATCTCAAATAATTATTGCATACATTAGTTGGTTAGGGATTCTTTTATTACCTAGTTTTTTTTTTTTTATTTGTTAGAGTTTTGCATTGTTCAAGGTTATTTACTTGTTCTTTTTATTGATTCATTGGAATGTTCTTCTTGTTATTCCTTCCCTTCATACGTCTACCATACAGGCTATAGTTTGTGGCATGCAGTGATGGTGTGCTGAAATAAATTGAGCTCTAGTGTCCCTTTCAGTTAGTTAATGTGTTATAATGTTATTGTAGTTTATGTGTTATATTGGAATAGTAGTTAATGTGTTAAAAATTTGTTATAGCAAGGTTTTGCATTTTTTTTAACATAACATTCAATAAATTGTTAGAAATTTGCATTGAAATATATTATCATATTTTGGCTGAATGGAGGATTCTTTTTTTTTTTTTTTTGGGACATTTAGGCCATTTAAGGCAAACTCACACACACAACGCATACACATAGACTCGAATCCTGGACCTCTTAGTTGGAAGCCTAAGCTCTCAACCAATAGGCCAAGGAGAGTTGTGTTAGATGGAGGATTCTAATACCATTCTTGAGAATTTTTCTTTTGATGAAAATGAAGAAGTTTAGGCTTTTGAAAATGTTATAGAGCCCTCTAACAATGTATCTAATGATAAAGGGACAGTCATTAAGAAGCAGAGAAGGATGACTTCAGCTGTCTGAAGCCATTTTGAGATATTGCCTAATACAAAAGATTGAAAGCAAACAATATAAATGTAGAAATGTGGTACTATATTTATGTAATAGCAAAAAAGGAACTGGTAATATAAGGCATCACCTTCAAAATTGCAAGAAAAGAAATATGTATGATATAGGACAGTTGATCTTACAAACAGATTTTGTTTCATCCATATATATTTTTGATAATAAGTTAAATCAATCAGAATTTCATAACTTATTTACTGCATTTATCGCTATGCATGATTTTCCATTTTAGTGTGTTGAGTGGGTTAGCATCTGAACACTTTTGATATATCTTCGTTGGGACTTACAATTATTTTCTAGGAATACTGCTCAAAATGATTGTAATTTTTTTTTTCACAAAGGAATATTGTAATATAAAGGCATAGTTATCTAAATTCATTAGCAAGGTTTGTTTACCATCAGACCTATAGAATTTTATAAATATTGATGGGTTTATATGCTTAACAATACATTTTATTGATAATGAATGGCACTTGCAAAAGAAAATTTTTAATTTTTCTTTCATGCCACCCCCTCATGATGACATTACTTTATTTGAGAAACTACAATGTCTTTTTATAGAGTGAAAAGTAGATTCTAAACTCTTCAGTATTACTTTACATAATGCTTACACAAATAATATTTAAGTTGAATTTCTAAGAAATCATTTAAATTTACGTTGTGGTTTATTAAGTGATGGTGATTTTTTCATGTGCATTGTACTACCTATATTGTTAATCTCATAGTGCAAGAAGGTTTAAAGGAGATTGATGGTTAAATAACAAAAATCAAAGACAGCACTATGTATGCGAAAGGATCTCAAGCAAGGAAGCAAAGTTTCTTGATTGTGTCACACAAAGTTTCCTAGATGGAAAGAGATGATTGCGTCATGATATTCCAACTAGATGAAACTCCACTTTTATTATGCTCGAAAGTGCTATATATTTTCGACAGTCTTTTCAACAATTAGAGTTTGGTTGATTCAAATTTTAAGAATTGTTATACTTCTCTTGAATGGAAAAAAGTTGAGGTTATTTGCAAATTCTTGACTCCTTTTCTATGGGATCACTTGTGACATTTTTTAGTCAAAGTACCCAACAACAAATTTATACTTCTCGTGTATTTTAATAGCGTATGCAAAACTGAAAAAATGAAATGTTAAATGGTCATCCATACATAAAGAAAATGACTACTGAGATGATTAACAAGTTTGAGAAATACTGGTTAGAATTTACTGATATATTAGGAATAACTATCATTTTAGATTGAAGATATAAATTTACTTTCATTTGAGTGGTTTTGTTAGAGATTTTATGATGGAGATTATCTCTTCGAATTAAGAAAGGTTAAACTTAAGTCAATCTCTTTGTTTGGTAACTACAGTTCAAGAGGGAATGGTTCATTAGGGCAACGTTCATATGCATCTAGAATACCGTATATTATTTTATGAAGGAGCACATCATCACTAATAATTAAGTCACAATTTCTACATATAGTATCTTCATTATTGTCTACGAGTATCTTCACTCCTTCCATAATGTTTTGTTTTATGAGTTATGATGAGTTTCAAAAAATAGGATTTTGAGTTATGTGAGCAAGAAGTCATAATGCCTAGGAAATCATAATTAGATATTCATCTTAATGAACTAAAACTTGATAGAAAGAATGATTTAGATTTAGATTTATTGAAATTCTAGCAATGCAACCAATAAAGATTACCTGGTGTTTCTACAATGGCTCATGATGTATTGTACATTATAATAGCTATAGTAGCATCTGAAAGTTCCTTTAGCAATAGAGGTAGAATTTTACAGCAATATCCAAGTGCATTGAAACATGAAATTATTGAGACACTAGTTTGTATGAAGGATTGGTTATACGGTGAATGGGGTGCTTTCTTGTTCATCTTTATAAATGGTTCCATTTGTATTAAGTACATTAACAATTTTAAAGCTTTTTTGTGAGCTCAAATCTATTTTCTTCTATTTGTTGCAATATGATATTACCTCGAAGTTGATGTTGTACTAATTATGATGAGTTTCAAATACAAGCAAGCTATTTTGATGACTATCATGCCTGTGATTTATTTCCTTTTTAGTATCACCATCACCTAGCATTTTATTTAGTTGTAAGGTAGTTAGTTAAGCCAAATTATGGTTTTTCCAAGTTCTTTCACTTGGTTTCTTGCACTGCTTCCTCCTGCTAAAATTATGTGGTATAATTCGACAGCTGTGTTTTTGGCTTATAACTGTTTGCTTGTTGTTATTCTCATTTTGTAAATTCTTTTGGTTGTAATATCTTATGGATATTGTGTTAGTACCTATCATCTCTATTGATTTTGGGGTTAATTGCTTCAATTGTGGTTTGTGTTTGTAGTTTCCCACCAATACCATGTAGCTGTTATGAATAAGCTTGCTCAACTTATGTTGTCTCTTGATATGTTATGTAGTTGATTGGTTGTTATTTTGATGTGTTTGTTATTTGAGCCTTTGGGGTTGGCGGTTTGCTGTATTGTTGAAACCTGCTATCATATATTTTTGGCAATTTTATGAAGTAGATAATATATAATTAAATGAACATATACTAACAAAACTAATACAAATTTTCACCTTGGATGGTAATATACCAATATTTATTATGCTTACAATTCATTATGTGATTAATAATTTGGAGGGTTTAATCTGAGCTATGTATTTAAGTTTTCTAACTATTTAAAGAAATATTGTTTACATTATAAAAATCAATTAAAAAATCCATTTAAGAAATGTAGTGAATGTTATAAACTTAAAAAATTCAACTTATTTACTTCCACATTACTTAGGAACTTACTGCTTAAATTTTTTATATTGCTTTTTTTGTGTTTTTATGTGATAAGAAATCACATGACTAAGCATTATTAGACCTGAAATCTAATAAGAAAAAGCCACCCCTAGTGGAGAAATTATTAGTTGAGAAATCTGGATGTAGCTCACGTCCGGACTTCGTTGAAAGATAACAATGTTGCCAATATACATAATGTGTACAACTTTCTACAGTGTGTGCATTAATACACACTATGTACAATGACGTGCCCCATATTGGAGTACAGATGACGTCTTCACTCCGCACATAATAATTTCTCGCCTTATGGTGGAGTATGTGTTTGAAAATTTTTTATTATATATAATTATTAAATTATACATTATCAACTATCTTATTTTTAAGCCCATAAAAATTATGATTAATTATTATTTAACTTTATAGGGATCTTATTAAATTTTTTATACAATTTTTTGTATGCAATTTTTTGTGTAGAGATTAGTGATTTTATTTTATTTTTATGATAGGCTAAAATACTTTAAATGTTATTGTTGTGGGCTAGAATATATGCAGTGATAAAGTTGTAATTTTACATCTTAGTGTTGCATGGATATCCAGCTCACACGTAGAGAACACAAGATTTTTTACGTGGAAAACCCTTAAAAAGTGAAAAACAACAGGGCCTAGCCCAGTTGAAAGGATTTCACTAGAACTTGTGTTGGTTACAATGGGCTGACTTACCTCTGAGGATGATCAGATTACAAATAACAACTGTCCGATAGAAGTTCGGGTGTCAGGTGATGGCCCGATAGAACTTCAGGCTTCAGGAGATGATCTGGCAGAACTCTGGGCTTTAGGCGATGATCCGACAAAGGCGAGGGCCTTTGGCGGAGGTGCGGTGAAGGTGAGGACCTCTGGCGATGATCCGGCAAAGGTGAGGGCCTCCAGCGGTGGTCCGATGAAGGTGAGGGCCTTAGGTGTTGGTCCGGCAAAGGTGAGGGCCTCATGTGGTGGTCCAGTGAAGGTGAGGACCTCAGGTGGTGGTCCGGCGAAGGTGAAGGCCTCCGAAGGTGGTCCGACAAAGGTGAAGGCCTCAGGTGGTGGTCCGGAGAAGATGAGGGCCTCAGGCAGTTGTCCGGCGAAGGTGAGGGCTTCAGATGGTGGTTCGGTGAAGGTGAGGGCCTCTGATGGCAGTCCGGAGAAGGTGACGGCCTTAGGTGGTGGTCCGGCGAAGCTCCGGCGGTGGACTGGCGGTGGTCCGGCAAAACTCCGGCGGTGGTCGAGGAGGAGCTTCTTCCTTCTCTTCCTTCTCTTCTCTTCCTCTTTTCTTGCTTTGGATCCTCTTTCAAGAGAAATGAGAGCTCTATTTATAGATTTTTGGAGTGGCATGGCACGTAAATAGGTGATAGATCAAGGGTAAATGGGGAGTGGTTGGATGGACGACCGATGTTGAATCCCTTGATTATGAACCATTTGATGGACTTTTGAACGTCTTAGTGATGTCAAAATTTAGTGATCTTGGGCACGTTAGATTCATATTGTCGATCCGCCCGATTCGACTACAAGCTTGTTATGTTTGGAAACTGTTTGATAATCTAAATTATGGTTTGAACCTTCCAACAGCTATTTGGGTACTTGATTTGGACCCATTTGGGCTCGGATTGGGTCGAATTTGGTGTCGTTGGGTTTGTATTTTTGAGATGCTCAGTTCGATTGTAAGTTTGCTAAAATCAGAGTTCATATGCTTCTAATTTTAATTCAAAAGTTTCCAACTTGATTTTGCCTTGAGATTCTTTCTCGATCAAGATAATTTTTTGATGATGTATCAGTTGCCCCCCTATTTTTAGATGTCGAAGCTCCAAGAATCCAAAAATATGCATTGTAGCATGTGCGAAATTTTTCAAGTGATTTAAAACTCGAATGTAGTTCGATCGTGGGCGTAGAGTTCCTGAATCACTTTAAAAGTGTCAAAATTGAGTCCAAAACATTAAAAAACAGTTCTGAGGAGTCTAAAAATATTATATTTGACCTTTTCAAGCTCAAAATTGGGCCTGTATATAGACAAAAATGCCCCTAACTCCCCTATAAATAGTCCCCTCATAGGCCCTTAATTCTTGCACCCTCCTCTCCTCCTGCTCTTTTCGATCTTTCACTATTGGCCTTCCCTTGGCCTTGTACGGGTGGCATCCCTCATGTAGGCCCAGGGCCCCTCTTTACAAGAAGGAGTCTCCTCCCTTACTCCTTTCGACGCTCTTGCTATACGGGAGGCTCTCCCCTGCCTTTGGATAATTGGCATCCATTATCCAATTGCAGGGCTCCTTCCTATACAGGAGTAATGTCGGGCGATCACCTTCCTTCGAGAGATCCCGTGGTCAGGAAAAATCCCGCTTTCCCGCTTAACGGTGGGCGGAGTCCTGACAAAGGAGCGAGGGTAGATGATCCAACATCCACCATCATGAGTGATTCTTTGACTATTCTCCATAAGAAGTTTCATTTCTCGAATGACATGGTAGCGATGGTTCCTAAGAAGTCTGATCGGGCTGACGTTCCTCCTCCCAGGCACTTGAGAAGACCAACTTGCGATCAGGGTTACACTTTCCACCTTCTACTGAGCTGATTCAGATTTTAGTGCAATGTGGGATGACTCTATCTCAATTTTCATACATAGCCATATCAATGATGATAGGGCTGATTGCACTCTTCAGGGATCGAGGAGCCATTCTGAGACCTGAGCGTCTTTCTCGAATGGGCCGATTTACTAGTGATGCACAGGGGCGTGCTACCTTTAGGTCCAAATGGTTGGACATGCATACTTGGGATCCTACAAAAAGTTTGGCTAGTGCATTTTTCTTTTTGAAAAATGATTAGGGCCTGATAAAGAAGTGGGAAAAGAAGAGGGATCTGCCTGCCCCTCTGCATGTTGGAGAAGAAGATATAATGAGGATCCTCAAAGTTCCTGACATCGAGCATCCTCTATATGAGGTTCATTATTTGAATAAATACATAGAAGAAGAGTTCCTGTTTAGGGCCGGGCAATCAATTCATGCTGGGAGGCTTGATGCAAGGATGCTGAAACCAACTTCCAAGGTTCCCGAACTTCCCATCACAGCTTCAAAGGTGGCTCCTAAAAGACAGGCGAGGGGTGAAGACCCCCAGGCTTCGTTGAAGAGGAAAAAGTTGGAGGAGCTTGCGACGAGCAAGGCTCCAACTGTTTCTTCCCCTACCAAGAGTCATATTCCTAAGAATGTTTTAAACCACCAGTGCATTGGACATCACAAATCTGATGACTTAGTATACAACATTTTCCTGATACTTCTTCTCTCCTTTTCTTCTAGGATGACTTTTAATATATATATTTTCTTCCTTATCTTAGTTGTCACGATGTAAGGAGCTTGAGGTCGAGCTTATTGTGGCTTTGAACGGCTGGAACAATGAATTTGTGAAGTTCAAATACCTTCAAGGGGAGTTCAAGCGGAAGTACGATTAGAAGGCCAAAGAGGAGAAGGTGTTGGAGGAGGACTATGCAAGTACAGGACTGAGCTGAAAAATATGGTGCACTCAATTTCTCTTCAAAATTATCAGACAGAGCGGCTTTAGATCGACCTGGTAGAGGCACAATCGATGATCACCTAGCTCTTGAAGGATCAAAAAGCCTCTGCAAAGAATATAGCGATGCTTGAAGCTAAGAATAAGAGGTCCGAGACTCTTATTGCTGAGAAGGCAGCCGCTTTTACCAACCTTGAATCTTTGAGAGTTATCAAAGATTTTAAGAAGTCTATAGCCTTCAAGTCCATCATCTAGGATCACGTTTAGGAGGCCTGTGATCAAATTTATGAAGTAGAGGTGAAGGCTTTAGAGCAGTAGTGCATTGATGATGGATTCATCCGAGGCTTCTTGAAGGGAGTTTGTATGGTATAACGAAAGACTGGAGTTGAGGTTAAGGGCTGACACCCAGCTAGGCCTTAGAAATCATTTCCCCAGATTCTGATGGCAACGAGAAAGAGAGCGATATGCAGAAGGTCTTTGCCCTGGAGGCTAATGACGAGATTGTGGAGATAAAGTAGATCTTTACCAATTGTCTTACTTTATCTTTCTTAGTACTTTTTTATTTATATCAGATATTTGTGTTCGTATGCAACGTCTTCTTTGATTTTGTAGTGGATTGTTGATGTATTTATTAGTAAAAAATATTTCAGTATTTTTATTCTATCTCAAGTGAATTTTATTTATACTTGTTTAAGGTACTCGACATGTTTGAGGCTTTTAGTAAATGCGTTCCAACTAGTGTGAAGGAGGTTAGGAGAATCCATTAAGGATGTATGACCTATCTGAGGTTATATGTCAGAGCGTCGCTTGATGAATTTAACTGTGTGGAAGAGGTCGAAAAAATCCACCAAAGATGTGTGGCCTATCCGAGGTTATTTTCCAAAGTTTTTTTCAATAGCGCTAACCTATATGGAAGAGGTCGGATAGAATCTCCCTGGAATTGATCATCCAGTGATTGAGGTGCAACAAAGAGTGCGTATGCCTGAAATCAAGGATATAAAAATTAAGTGACACCCACCTAGGGTGTTTGACTTATCTGAGGTTATTTATTGAAGTATTATTTAATGCTTTTTAACCTATGTAGAAGAGGCCAGATTGAATCCCCCTAGGATTGAGTAATAATTATTGCGTGTTGCTTGAATCAAGAATTTCAAGATTGAAGTTCATAGCTTGTGCAAATCTATCAATACGATTTTACTTGAAGAAGACAATAATGTAACTTAATGAAGGAACATAACTTTACTATATAAACAAAGGCATACTTCCTTGAGATACTCAGGGATGAACACTACAAATAAATAGGAGGCAAATAATTTTCAATATTAGAGACATACAATACTGAAGATGCACAATACTATAGAAATATATAACACTTAAAATAAGTAGCACTTTTATGCTCTACTTATAGTACTTGCAGAGATTGTCTACATTTTAGGTCCGATAAAGCATCTTTCCCTCAACATCCTTCAATTTGAAAGTCCCGGGCTTCACCACAACTACTACTAAGTATGGACCTTCCCAAAGGGGGGAGAGTTTATTGCGTTGAGGGCCTTTTCTTGCCGCCTCGATGCTTCGTAGAACTAGATCTCCAATTGATATACGTCATGGTTTTATCCTTTGATTATAGTGACGGGCAACTCTCTAGTGATATGCAGCAACCTTGTGTATCGCCTTATCTCTTGCTTCTAGAAGGAGGTCTAGGTTGTACCTAAGTTTTTCATCGTTGCCGTTGAATTCAAAAGTTTGAACTTATGACTTGGAACTCCAATGTCGATGTGAATAATAACTTTTATTTCAAAGCTGAGATTATATGGGGTTTCTCCCATTGGAGTTCTTGTTATGGTATAATAGGCCCAGAGGATATTTGGAAGCTCGTCAGCCCATTGCCCTCTAGCCTTCTCCAACCGTGTCTTCAATCCCTTTAGAATAGTTTAATTAGTGACCTCCGTTTGTCCATTAGTCTGAGGATGGGCCACAGCCATGTGTACTAGTTGAATGTGGAGATCTTTGCAAAATGTGGTAAAGATCATTCCAGTGAATTGTGTTCCGTTATCGGTGATAACTTTCATAGGAATGCTAAAATGACATATTATGTTCTTCCATAGGAACTGTTTGTCATTTGCTTCAGTAATTTTTGCTAGAGGTTTTACTTCTACCCACTTTGTGAAATAGTGTACAGCCAAGATGATGAACTTTCGTTGACCCATGGCTATAGGAAAGGGTCCTACTATATCAATCCCCCACTGAACGAAAGGCCAGGGACTCTATAATATTGAGATCTCTATGAAAGGTAGATGGGCGAGGTTGGCTTGTAACTGACAACTCTTATATCTTTGCACAACTTCTAGTGCATCCTGCTTCATCGTTGGCCAGTAAAACCCATATTTCAGGACTTTTGGGCTAATTCCCTTCCACCCAGGTGTTATTTGCAGATGCCTAAATGTACTTCTCGGAGTGCATAATTTGTCTCTGAAGGAGGAAGGCACTTAAGGTAGGATCCCGAGAAAGCTCGTTTGTATAATTCTATATTAATAATAGTAAAGTTTGATTCCTACCTCCGAAGTTGTACTTCAACCATTGGGTCTTCAAGAAGAACGCCTTCTTATGAGAAAGTTAGAATGGGATTGATCCAGAATGTCTCTTGACTTGTCCATTGATTGTATTATCCATGGGTCTGGAATACTTGGGAAGTGAATCTCCTCAATATACTTTCTTTTGAAAGTATCATTAGTTATGGAGGTAGCTAGTTTGGAGAGGGCATTTGCTTGCATGTTTTCCTCTTGTAGAATATAGATGATATGCTGTTTATTTATACAAGCTAAGAGCATCTTTACTACTTTGCAATATAAGGCTAGTTGGGGGTTGTGGATGTTAAACTCTTCCTCCATTTATGAGGCAATTAATAGTGAATTAGTGTAGACCACCAAGTTTTGTACTTCACAGTTGATTGTCAGCCTTAACCCAGCAACAAGGGCCTCGTATTCTACTGCGTTATTCGTTGTAGGAAACTTGAATCGGAGTCCGTATTCAAGAGTAACTCATTATGGAGAGATTAACAGAACTCCTGCCCTGGAACCATAACCTTCGAAGGCTCCGTCAACATACAACATCCAGTATAACGGAGAGGGAGAAGCACTCAGTTGATCGTCAAATATCGAGATGGTGCATTCAACCACAAAATCTGCAAGTGCTTGAGATTTAATATCGGGTCTAGGCAGGTAGTGATTGTTGAACTCTCCCAATTCTACAGACCACTTGATGAGTCTACCAAAGGCTTCGGGCTTTTGCAGGATATTTCTTAGCGATAAATTCTTGTAGACTCCGATTGTATGGGCTTGAAAATAAGGGCGTAGCTTTCTGGCTAAGTACACTAACGCCAAATTTATCTTATCTGCTGAGGGTTAGCGTCCTATCATTTTAGATAAGATCTTACTAACATAATATATAGGACGTTGTATAGCATTCTCTTCATAGACAAAGACTGAACTGATTGCTTGGATGAAAATAGCCAAGTACAAATATAATCTTTCTCCCGGAACTAGTTTGGAGAGTAGTTAAGGTGAGGCTAAATAGGTTCAGAGCCGCTCGAAGGCCTCCTGGCATTCATCAGTTCATTAAAATTCTGAGCTACGAGCACTCCTAAGGATTTTGAAGAAGGGTAGATATTTATCTCCTGAGCGAGCTAATAAGCGAGAGAGTGCTGTGATCCTTTCATTTAATCTTTGGACTTCTTTGATATTTCTTGGAGGCACCATATCCCTTAGAGCATTGATCTTCTCAGGATTAGCCTCAATCCCTCAGTGGGTAACCATGAAACCCAAAAATTTTCCTTAGGCCACTCCAAATGCACATTTGGAGGGATTGAGGTACATGTTGTAAGATCGAAGGAGACAAAAATATTATTCCAAATAAAAAATATACTAAGATTTTTCAAGACTTTTCACTAGCATATTGTCTATATAAACCTCCATTGTATATCCTATAAGGTCTTTAAACACCTTATTCATAAGGCGCTGATATGTGACTCACGCATTCTTTAGTCCGAAGGGCATAACCTAGTAACAGTATATTCCTCTATATGTTTGAAAAGCTGCTGCCTCCTCCTCTGCAAAATTCATTCTTATTTGATTGTAGCATGAGTAGTAATCCATGAAACTCAGCATTTGATGCCCAGATATGGCATCAACCATTTGGTTGATATGAGGGAGAAAAAGCTATATTTCGGATAGGCCTTATTAAGGTATGTGTAATCTACACATATAATCCAAGATCCACTAGTCTTCTTGACCATAACAACATTTGCCAGCCAGGTGAGTTAGTGCACTTCTCATTTAAATCCAGCCTCTAGGAGCTTATCGACTTCTTTTTTGATTGCTTGTTGACATTTTGGTACAAAACTTCGCATTTCTTAAATAACAGGCTTGCATGTTGGATTTACTTTAAGGGAGTGTACGATTACTTCAGGGCTGATTCCGGGCATGTCTGCTAGACTTTAAGCAAAGACATCTTGATTTTTTTTAGAAACTCTATGTACTTTGTCTTCTCTTCCTATAAGAGTAATGATCTGATCTGTACTGTCTTTGAAGGATGTTTATCGGATAGGGAAATACATGCAAGATCCTTGACTAGGGAGGCCTTCTGAGGAAATTCCTCATTTCGCAGATCAAAGTATTCGATGCTCAAAGTAATTAATGGGCATGGTTGAGCCTGTCAAAGATAATAGGATTGCACTTCTTGCAGATCTCCTTGTACTATACCAATCCCTGATGGGGTGAGAAATTTCAGTTTGAGATGTGAGATTGAGGCAACGATCTCTAAGATTGACTATAGTGGCCTTCCAAAGATAGCATTATATGTTAACTCTGACTTCATGATAATAAACTAGATGGAGTGTGTGGCCTGTCGAGGGAATTCTCCCAGCACAACAGGAAGGCTTATCGTACCTTCAACTCATACAGGTAAATTATCAAATCCATATAGTGGACCTATAGCAGGTTGGAGATTCTCTCAAGGGAGGCCCATACTGAGAAACGTGGAGTAGAATAAGACATCTACAGAGATCCCGTTGTCGACCAAGATCCTTTTGACTTTATAGCACATGTCGTCGATCCCTATACTTATTACGAGAGGGTCTTGATGAGGGGTCTTTATTTCCTTTAAGTCAGAATCATTGAAGGCAATGGACTGATCAGCACAAGACTTCTTTGGCGTTGGCTTTTTGGTGGCTGCAATCATTACTTGACTAGTCATTATAGGACCCCCGATAATAGTTTCAATATCACCAACTATTTGTTGATTGTTTGCTGACTGCCTTTATTGTTAGTTCTTCCCCGTAGTCGGACCACCCTCATCTCGGGCTGGTGGATTCTGGTTGAATTGTCAGAGATATCCTTGTCGGATCAGTATCTCAATTTCTTCTTTGAGCTGTCTGCATGCTTCAGTAGTGTGTCCATGGCTACGGTGGAAGTGACAATATTGCTCCTGATTTCCGATGTTGGGCTTCAAAGGTGTGGCCACTTCACGCTTTCCTGGTCTCGGTTAGCCATCAATATATTTATTTGGGATACATTAAGTGGCATGTACTCCTTTTATTAGCGAGTCGTGGCTGTGAGAGATGAGGGGGAAGATTGTAGTTTACTTGCTTCTTTCGTTATGATGATGGATTCTCCACTCCTGATGTATGTTTGCACTTCCCAGTTGGTTGCTTAAATTTCTTCCTATGAGCATTAATGGCTTCATCGGCAGAGATTTGGGCCTCTACGTGATGGATTAAGTCCACATAAAAATGGACCGTATCTCGCATGAGTGCTGAGTAGAAGGGGTCAGGACGAAGCCCTCCGAGGAATACACCTCGAAGTAACTCGGGATCTACCCCTGAAATTTGCCGGGCCTTAGTAGAAAATCTTTGAAAGCACTCCTTGAGGGATTTATTTTCATTCTAGCGAATTCCTAAGAGGTGGAAAGAGTCTTTAACCATCCTCCGATTGGCAACAAATTGTTTGACAAATATTTTGGCTATTTTGATGAATGTTGGAATAGATCTGGCAGGGAGTGAATAAAACCATGTTTGAGCTTGCCCTTTGAGGGTAGCTTGGAAGACTTGGCATAGGAGGACGTTAGAGGCTCGTTGGATGTGCATTATTTTCCTATAGTGATCGATATATTTGTACATGTTAGATGTCCCATCATATGAATCGATGCTCGATAGTTTGAACCTTGTCGAAATAGGGTGTTGAAGGATGGCTTCAGTTAGGGGTGACGACTCCTGAAAGTCTCGTTGACGAAAAGATTATTTTATATCTCCAATGGGGAACTCATCTCAGACTAATCTTCATAAATCATGCCGTAAGGCATTATGGGGGAGTTCGACGATATGCTGTTGGGCTAAGTCCTCGGGGACGTCCGGAGGAAAGTGATGCTGGCGACCCGCGCACGAGGGATGGGTAGAGCTTGCCGTGTCAACAAGCTCATTCTCTAGATGTGTTGGAGGGCGCATCTTTGGCCATAGAAGGGGAACCTCGACATGAAGAACATCTTCAAATCCTGGCAGATCTCAAGGGAGAAAAATGTCTTCTTGGGGTGCTAGTGCCAGTCCTCGAGTCTCTCGTAAGAGTTGAAGGATCTCATTCCGAGACTCCTCCATATTTTTGATACGATCTTCTAGGGACGGTTCTGAAGTCCCTTCTCTGGCAGGGTTTTGACCACTGGGGTTAAAAGAGGCAGATGCATGATGTCCTTGATTCAGGGACAAATTTCGAGATTGGTGTGAATTAGAGAGGGAGGCTCCTAGGATGCGATTACTACACATGTTGGCCATGACAGTGGTGCTTTAGGATAGTGGGACTTGAGTTCCCACAGATGGTGCCAAACTATTACGGGCTAGAATATACGCGGCGATAGAGTGGTAATTTTATGTCTTAGCATTGCATGGATATCCAGCTCACACATAGAGAACACAAGATTTTTTACATGGAAAACCCTTGAAAGGGGAAAAACCATGGGGCTTAGCTCAGTTGAAAAGATTTTACTAGAACTTGAGTTCATTACAATGGGCCGTCTCACCTCCGTGGGCGATCTGATTACAAATAACAACTGTATGATAGAAGTTCGGGTGTCAGGTGATGGTCCGACAGAACTTCGGGCTTCAAGTGGTGGTATGGTAGAACTCTGGGCCTTAGTTGATGATCTGGCAAAGGCGAGGGCTTCTGGCGGAGGTTCGGTGAAGGTGAGGAACTCTGGCGGTGGTTCAGTGAAGCTGAGGGCCTCCGGCAGTGGTCCAATGAAGGTGAGGGCCTCAGGTATCAGTCCGGTGAAGGTGAGGGCCTCAGGCGATGGTCCGACGAAGGCGAGGGCCTCAGGGGGTGGTCCGGGGAAGGCGAGGGCCTCAGGCGGTGGTCCGATGAAGCTAAGGGCCTCCGGATGTGGTCTGGCGAAGGTGAGGGCTTCAGGTGGTGGTTTGGAAAAGGTGAGGGCCTCCGACGGTGGTTCAGTGAAGGTGAGGACCTCAGGTGGTGGTCCGGCGAAGCTCCGGCGGTGGTCCGACGAAACTCCGACGGTGGTCAAGGAGGAGCTTTTTCCTTATCTTTCTTCTCTTCTCTTCCTCTTTGCTTGCTTGGGATCCTCTTTCAAGAGAAATGAGAGGTCTATTTATAGATTTCTAGAGTGGCATGGCCCAAAAATAGGTGATAGATCAAGGGTAAATGGGGAGTGGTTAGGTAGACAGCCGATGTTGAATCTATTGATCATGAACCGTTTGATGGAAATTTGAACATCTTAGTGATGTAGAATTCAGTGATATTGGGCTCATTGGATCTGTCTTGTCGAGCCGCTCGATTCGACTATAAGTTTGCTATATTTGGAAACCATTTGATAATCCAAATTGTGGTTCGAACCTTCCAGCAGCTCTTTGGGTCTTTAATTTGGACCCATTTGGGCTTGGATTGGGTCAAATTTGGTGTCGTTGGGTTTATATTTCTGAGACTCTCAGTTCGACTATAAGTTTGCTGAAATCGAAGTTCAGATGCTCCTAATTTTAATTTCGAAAGTTTCCAACTTGATTTTGCCTTGAGATTCTTGTCCGATCAAGATAATTTTTTTGACGATGTATCAACTATTGATCTCATTTTTATATGAGGTCGATTTCTCCGAGCTGATCTTAAGGCATAGGTCTTCCTAGCATAACAGGCATGCCCAATGGCAGGATTCACCTAAGTGGATGCTTAATGATATAGAATTGACTTGACCCCATAAATTGACCTAAATTTAACCCAATTTGACAAGACTCTAATTTAATTATGATCATAGCTGTGCAATCAAAAGTTGTCAAGTTTATTTGGGTTCGATTCAAATCCAATTTGAACTTGATATGTGTGATAGACATATAAACCATCTCGGATTAATTAGAATTAATTAGATGCCAGATCAGACCATTTGAAGACAATCAAAATTCATGCAAATCGGGCATGATTTAATCAATTCAACATTAATTAAATTAAAATTATCCAACTTCGATGTTATTCGAATTAAATCGGCTTGTCCAAGTTGATTGAAGGCAATCCAATGTTGATCGAAGCATATCGACGCAAATTGACATAATATCGACTTGATTCAAGTTCGATTTAATGTGGGCACCGTCGATTAGCCCAAATTGATGCTTCACGCATTGAGTAAAGCACGTCTGAGTCAAATTAATTTGAAATGAAGTCAATTTAATGCCCGTAGATTTGATTAGCCCGAATAGACTCATTTTAAAAAAAATAATGCCGAATCATTTCTCATTTTAAGGGGCTGTTTGGTTGCCTGAAAAAGAAATGCAGTGTAAAGTAAATGCAATGTAAGGTAAATTTACTGCATTCTAAATACTTTGAGACTATTTGGTTGTCTGCAAAATAAATGCAGGAGAATTGTTTCCCTTTTTTAGTTAGGTATATCCAATGTAAAGTAAAATTTTTTTTCGCATTTTTTATAAAAATATAATTATATTTTACATTTTAACAAAAAACTCAAGAAAAATTTTGCATTTTCGATTAAAACGGAAATTTTTACGTCCCCAAATAAAAAAGTGCACGTTCTTAGAAGATTCTAAGCTGCATAGATTATCCTGTTAATGATAGTTAGTGCACTTTTGGGACGGAAGGGGAGAAGTGGAAGGAAGAGTTCTACTCCCTGCCTGATTGGGCGCGGCTGACCTGGTACTTGATGAAATCGAGGACGAGTTCTTAATGTATTCGAGTTTCGTCGCGATGGGAACGGTTTGGGATGGAAGGGGGGAAGTGGAAGGAATGGCCCCATCCCATTCGTAGATGTCGGTGACGAGGTTGTAGAACGTGTCTACAAAGGTTCATACCTTTTCCGATGACTCGACAGTGTCTTTCGGCCGGCGGAAGAAAGACCAGTACTGCTTATATTTGTCCTGGACTTTGTCTTTAGTGATCGATCTCATCTTGAGATCTACTGCTCGTTTTCCATTCACCTCCGCGGAGCCCATGACTCATATAAACCAGTACAAAATTCCTTTGATGAATACCGCCGCCGTTGCAAGCAGCTCAGCCGTATCCATCGTCAGAATGCAAAAGACCGCACGGATCGCTCCTTCCTTTCCTTCGTTGCTATTCGACTTTGGCTCCCTCTTGGTTGTTCGACTTAACTCTTCGCAGGAGGGATGGCACAAGGCTGGTTCTCGAGCGAAGAGTTTCAAACCCGCTCATTTTGAGCGGCTTTTGAAGTCGTGTGATCCACCTCCCATAATACACGCCTAATGCTTCGGAGGTTTCCTTTTGTTCCGCTCATAATTAACCAAACAGTCGAATTTAGTAAATACATGTATTTATTTTACTTTACTCTACTAATTCAGACAACCAAACAGCCCCTAAATATAACCAAATTCATTCGAACTCGTTGTTTATTTCGCCAATTTCATCCTGAATTAATCCTTCATGCGCTTTCAAATACGGCATTTAGTCCCGGCCGTTAATTTGCGAGGGAAAAATCGTATTTATTGGGCCGTTTGACGGGGCGGTTCAGGCATGGCTTCACACGGTCTAAAGGGGGCAGTTAGGGTAGAGTTTAAACCCGATTCTTAAGCCTTCTCGTGGCCGTTCGCAACCCACTCCATCCGCCTCCACAGCGTGTAAAACCGTCTCTCTCTCTCGTTCCTACGTTTCTCCTCCCTCCCGTCCGACCCTAAGGTACGTAGAAGCTTGCCGCCGGCTCTTTCCTTCTGTGATTTTCTTGGCCGAAGACAACAGGAAGTGGTAAATTCTCTTCCTTCTTTCTTTTTCTTGTTTTTATTCCTTTTCCTCTTCTTCTTCTTTTTACCATTATTATTTTTTTTATTTTTTATTATTTTTTTATTCTTCTTGTTCTTCTTCTTCTGTAATTTTTCTTCCTCTGTTTTTGTTCTTACTCTTCCCCATTTGAAAAGCTGCAGCAATATATAGTTCCTCTTCAAGACAAGAAGTGTTAAATGTTTGTTTTGTCAATTATGTCATCTAACGGAGTTTTCTTTCTTGTTGAACCAACTTATTGCACTTGATTTTTTTCTCTTGTAAATGAACATATTTCTTTTTATATTAGTTTTCTTCTCTTAAAACTGAAACGACTGAAACGGGAAAGAAAAATAAATTTAAGGTAAAATCAATCTTGCTATATGAATGAAATTTGTATATTTATTTCAATTTATATACCTTCCAATATACAAATGTTATTTTAAAAATTTGAATCGGATCGTTTCATGAAATGTAAATAAAGTTTTATGTTTTCATTTATATTATTTGGAGTTAAAAGCTGTATACCCAAAGGGGGTGTTTGGTATCGGATTTATTTTGATTTTTAAGCAGGATTTACGGTAAATACAGCCAAACGCAAAAAAAGTCGCGTTAAATCCCGCAAATCCGTAAATCCTGGATTTGCGAATTTACGGCGTAAATCCGCTAAATCCCGGTAAATCCTAATCCAGCTAGAAGTCGGATTTACGGGATTTGGCCGAAGAACCGCGCGAAAGGGAGAAAGTTACCTTCACAGCGAGCGAGCGAGCTCTCGTCGTTGCTTCAGATCAAAATGTTGTAACGTCCGATCCGACAGGAAGGGAACGTCGTCGAAGGAGCGAAGTCGAACAACAACGAAGGAGCCGAAGAAGCGACGATGAGGTGGAATGGAGTAAGCAGTGGCTTTCTGCTGCTGGTTTTTGGTGCTGTTAAAGTGCTGGAGGTTATGAGGGTGTATGAGAGAGAGAAATTAAAATTGGGATTCAAGTTTAGAGCTGGCTTAGTATCCTATTTGAGAATTCTGATGATTAATTTAGTTCCCTCATTTTGTTATAAACTTTTAGAATTGAAAGATAATTGCAGTAGCTAACATTTTTTTAGCATTTACTGTTTTATACTTGAATGCATTACTGATTGTGATTAAGTATTTACTAAGTAAGCCTGCATGGAATACTGATGTATAATTAGTGTATAAATTAATTATCTAATTTAACTTAATTAAATAGTTTGTAATATAATTAGTAATTAAAAATTAATATAATTATCTTAATTAATATAATTTAAAATATATATTATTAAACATATAATTAATAATATGAATAATAATTAAATAATTAATAAGCAGTAGAATTCTTAAGTGATTAATGAAATACTTAATAATAAAATTTATAACTAAAATTACTAAAATAGTAAGTAAATTATTAATTAAATAATTAGTAGGATTATTAGTTAAATAAATAGTTATTTTCTTGATACCAAACAACTATAACTTGATGCGGAAGCAAATTAAGTGGCTTCATATTACTCCTTTAATTTTAAATGTCCAACCATTTTAAATCCTGTTATATGTTGCCAAACATCTTTTTGGATTTAATAGGATTTAAAAATTGTCATACCAAACACAATTCAGGATTTAAGAGCCCAGGATTTATTAAATCCGGATTTACAAGATTTAGTAAATCCTACTAAAATTGAATCCAATCCTATACCAAACACCCCCAAAATCTGTAATGTTTATGATTTATACCTTACAATTGACAATTCAAAGTGTTGTGTATAGATTATGACAAGCTATGTCATTCTCTATCAAATATATGAAAGGTGTTTGAGTTTATGTCTATTAAGAAATGGTACACATTTTGATCAAATAAAGAGCCATTGGTTAAGCACATTTATATTTCATTTCATTCTTGCTTCCAAGAAATTTATGAATAAGAGAAAGATAAATGGGCTGTTTGGTATGCAGAATTAGGAGAGTAAAGTAATTTAATTACGCGCATTTCTTAAATTATGTCATTTGGTTGATTTTGAGCGAAACATAAGGAAGTCCTCTGAAGCATCAGTGGTGTATTACAGGAGGCCGTTCGTGCGACTTTGAAACCCACTCAAATTGAGCGGGTTAGAAATTCTCTCGCGCGAAATAATGCAAACCAGCCTAACACGCGATGGTTTCGTGGAATCTGAGCTTATAAGTGCTCCCTTCTTCTCCGTTCTTCCCATGCGCGATGATTTCATGGAATCAAAGCTCTCTCCCTCTCTCAAAGTCGAAGCCTTCTCTCCCAGCTCCCTCTATTTACACGAGCACAGGGGGCGAACCTTTGTTTCGCCACCTGGCTCCTCCATTCGCGGCAGCCAAGGATTTAACGCCCCCAACCGTTCGTCGCCCTTCCTGTTCGTCGCCCTTCCTGTTCGTGAACCAGGCCAGGACTTGTTGATTCCATCGCCGTCCGCACACCAGAACCGGACCAAACGCCGACCCCTCTTGCTTCCGTTGCTGACCTGTCCGCCCTCCTCTACACCAGGTATATCTTCTTTTTCCTCTTCCTCCCCTTTCCCTTCTTCTTACTTTGTCTCTTCTCCTTCCATAAATCTTTAAACTTGCTTTGCCTTTGTTTTTTCATGGAGTGTGAGCCCTACTTTGTCTTTTTTGGATAACTGTGAAACGTCGTCGCCAGACATCAAGGCATATGTTTCACAGATCCTTGTAGAGGAAATTAGAGTTCTCACTTCGAATGATTGCATGATAAGATAGGTCAAGGCATAAGTTTCAGAAAAATCTGTGAAACATATGCCTTGATGCCTTGAATGTATGAGATTTTCATGTTTATTTTTTATTTCTCGTAAATTTTTTCTTGATAACATTTGATTATTTTTTATTTCTCTTTTATTCAAGCATTGTCTGCAGGAATAACAAGTTAAAATCAATAATTTATGTTTCCAATTTGTGCTTTAGAAAATGCTGCTTAGATTTGTCCTATCATTTCTTTCCTGGCATCAAATGTGGTTTGGGATAATTTCTTATCATTCACATTAGAGGAAGTAGTCAATTTTTTGGAGAGAACTCTCAATAAGGTGCGTGGTTTTTCAAACTCTCCAACACCATTTCATGAATAGTTTTGAAATAAAGCTTTATATATAGTCTTGTGCAAAAGAACTTGAATTTTTGTCATTATTGTTGCACATAACCCCCTTTCATGAAATATTGCTCATGGATCTTTTTTTGCTTGAAGTTGAATTTTATAGTTACAAAGATGGTTGAGCCATTGGAAGATTTTGCTGAACTCCTTAAAATTCAAAAAATATAATAATGTCCTGAAAGTGATTTATATTGCAATTAGTACATTATGTGTACTATTGCAGCAAATTCACAAAGAAAAAAAATATAATCCTCAACGGAATATACAACGTGACACATATCTAGGTTATATAATGTATGTGATTATGACTGTGTTGACATAATATGCATGAGTAGAGTGCCTTTTCTCTCAAATTATGTGATTTAATGCATACACGAGGATTGTTGTTAGACATAATAAATGTTAAAATCGAGAAACAAGTTTCTATGTTATTACATACACTCGGGCATAGTGTTCATAACCGAGTCATCTGATTTAACTTTAAACGTTCCGGTGAAACTGCTAGTAGGTACTTCAAAGCTACATTACATGCTGTAGGGGAGTTACGCCATGAGTTTATCAAGCCTCCATTTCCTGAAACTCCATATAATATTAAATCAAATAATAGGTTCATGTCATTTTTTAAGGTATAATCAATCTTCATTCAATTAAAATATTTCTTTTATTACATTATCCTAAATATACTTTGTGTCAAATTTAGGATTGTATTGGCGTTATAGATGGAACTCATATTAAAGCTAGGGTTCCAAAGGAGAATGACACCGCATTTAGAGGAAGAAAATCATACCTGACCCAAAATATTTTAGCAGCAATTAACTTTGATTTGAGGTTCACATACGTGCTTGATGGTTGGGAAGGTTCTGCTCATGACGTAGCAGTACTTAAAAATGCATTAGAAAAATCAGATGATTTATATGTCCCAACAGGTAAATATTATCTGGCAGATGATGGCTACTCCACATGAAATGATTTTATTTCCCATTATCGTGCCACAAGATATCACTTGAAGGAGTTTAGTTCTATTCAACCTATAAATTCTAAAGAATTTTTTAATTTACGACATTCCTCGTTACGCACAATTGTTGAGCGTGCATTAGGTTCTTTGAAAAACCGTTTCACAATTATAAACCGTGAACCCTATTTTCCTCTACAAACTCAAGTTGAAATTGTGATTGTATGTTGCATATTGCATAATTGGATAGTTACAGAAGGTGACGATGAGTTCATTCAATTCGAGGATGAATGAGATAGGAGAAGTCATTGTAGAAGAGGAGATCAAGCAGCTGTAGATGATTCTTGAGAATGGCTAGATAAAAGAGATGAAATTTGCTCAATTCACGTGGACTCTCATGCAAAATAATGGATACTAGATTTGTTGATTCTTGTGATATTTTCTTATTTTTCTTTAAAAAAATATTGGTGAAAAGAGACTTATTAGGAGGTGGAATATTTGGTTGGAGTAATCACGGTTTTAGACTCATCTTTAATGCTTCAGTCGGTGTGGTGGAATACTTGTTATGCCTTGGACAATGATAACCTTCCCTTATATTGCCAGACCGACTCCCCTTGGATGGCCAATTTGGGCAACCAGGAGCTTTATGACCCTTTCTCTGAATATGACAATTTGAAAAAAAACTGAACATGTTAATCTAGGCTTGTAGTGTTGAAATGTACGAACTGGTGGAAGGATCATTTATTTACACTTAATTCTACTAGTTTACAATATTATAGGAAAAAGTATATGTGAATTGTGCTTATGTTTTATTGTGATGATGAACCAAAATGTTTTTGGTGATACTGTCTTTTTCAATTATGATGGATAAAGTAGTGGTTCTCAATTCCAATTTCTAGTTTCATCGCTGCCTAATAGCAACTGTATTTAGGTTAGTGTATCATATTTTGGAGATCTTCTGTACATTTAGAGACTTTAATAACTTATTTATGAGTTGGTCATGCATATTTACTACTGGAATACTCTTTTTTAAAATTGATTGATTTAATGGAATGATATCCTCATCAATTACATAGTTTAATGGTTTCATGTGTAAGTGCATGATAAATCAAGTGACATTGCGGGTGCTTATAGCATATATTTTTTATTTGCTGTCAACTCATTGATATTTGACTATAATTTTTTGAAATCTATGTTAGAAAAATTATGACAACAGATTAATTCTATAGTGCTGATACCTAATCTTCTGTAGCTACTAATGCGTGATAGTCAATTCAGTGTTGGGTTATCATCGAGTACAATAATAAAATCTAAAGATGATCAAAATGAAATCACATTGGCAAAAAAAAAAAAAAAAAAAAAAAAAAAAAAAAAAAAAAAAAAAAACACAAGGAAAATAAAATAAAACTTCTTCAATATGGTAGTAATTTACTGCAGTAAAGCTAAGCGATGGTAGTGAAAAGGTGCAATGCAATCATTGTAAAGTTAAGAGGTATGGTGATAGTTTGTTACTTAAGTTAAAAGGAATTGGTAAATGCAAATATGGAAATGAGGTGGATTTTGATACCTATGATGCGGCTTTGAAGTAGTATATAGAGCCATTCACATTTAATTATTGAATTCAATGTTGAAAAAATTGGCAGTAGATTTGGTATTGTAAACTATTTGATTAATACGAACTCATGAATGTTTGGATTCACATTTAAGAGGTAAGGCGAGTAAGCAAAATGAGTGGCTTGTTTGTTTTCTATTTCTTTTTTATTTTGCCAGGTGTGTTCCTAATTCTGATCTTCTAGCTCCTATGGTTTTGTGTGAAAGGATGCTGCTCAAAGTTAATCTCTTTATCCTTTCTGATTTTCATCAACATCTACTAATATACAGAGCCATTCATAAATTATTTTATGTTCAAGACTTAAATTTATTTATCATATTTCCTTTAAGGGAGAATGAATTCTTCACAAACAGAGATGAACGGTGCTTCGAAGCCTAAGAGAATTTTTTTTTTATGGAGCTTAAAACCTGAGTGAATATTTGGATTGCTTCAAATAATGATGGAATATATAAATGTAAATATGCGAAGTGCCTAAGGTTTTAAAGACTATGTATCAAGGTGCCATCCAGAAAATGAAAGAGGTTTGGAATAAAGGTGATAGGTGAGTAATGCAAGAACCAAATAAAGTATTAAAGAAGTGTTTTGATTCACATTCAGGAGTTAAAATGAAAATTAGGTGTATCTTGGGATAAAACAAAGAAAATGATAATGATGAGTCATGAAGAGTATGCATCACATATTCAGGTATTACTTTAAGTACATCATTTAAATTGATATTTAGGGCTATCAACTTTTATTTTATTCTTTATAGGCTTTTTCTAAGAATGCTGCTTATTTAAATATTGCAATTGCAAATTATGTAGAGTTATATATAGTATGTGGTTTTGGACATGCATCTGGAGAGTGGGCGAAATTTGAAAATTCTCAAACTCCACTTGGAACTCAACAAATACATTTAGGCGATGATGAACCCTCACAATTTACGGATGTTAATGTAGATGGATCAATGCCTATTGAGTGGCCTGATATACAAGTTATGAAAGATTCTACGGCAACAACAAATAAATCATTGTCTTCATCTGATATAGGAGGTGTCATAAAAAGGAAGTCTAAGACATCTGCTATCGATCAAAATATCTATGAATATATTTGTTTGATTGATGATAATGTGAATGAAGTTGCTAATATTATCAAGAGCTCAATAACATCTCCAAAGCAAATTATAAATATGTATACTGAACTGATGTTTGAGTTAATAAATATTTCTGCTTCTCAGAAGAAGAGGTTGATACGAAATATGATAATTTATCAAAAAATCATACACTGATACTATCTTTCCTTTCAGAACCTACATATTCGAAGGCTAGATGGAAGCGTAAAGAATTAAAAAACTGATTTAAGTTGTTGAAGATTGACATATCTATTAAATTGTTATCACTAAAAACTATTCCGTGTTACTTTGACATAATTATAATTAAAAATAATTGATATTATTTTATCTTTTATTTTTAAATTGTAAATTTTCATTAATGTTGTTTACATCTTATGAATGAAAATCATGTAATTTATTGACTGCTAAATAAAAATAATTCTTTTTATCATTAAATTAAAGAAAGAAATAATTGTGAAAATTTTATTAGCTGAATTTTTTTGTAAAACATTACTTGAAAAATAAAAAATTTAAATTTTTAAAAAATTAAAATTATAATTTATTTCTAGCAGAAGTATATTTATGTTTATTACAGCACCCTGCTCTGTTTGGTTGTCTGCAAATTAAATGCAGGAGAATTGTTTCCCTTGTTTGATTAGGTATATTCAGAGTAAAGTAAAATAATTTTTTTTAATAATTTATTTTTAGCATTACAACTAGTGTATTAATAAAAGTAATATATTTATAATAATTAGTTTTATTTGATATTATAAAATAAAATTAATGTATTCATTTATTGCATAATCTTATTATAATTTTTTATTATAAAATATAAAATTCTGTTGTGTATTAATTTAGTAGCGTGCTGCAATAGACGAAAATATGCTTGTGATAGAGAAAAAATTTAATTTTAATTCTTTGTAAATTTTAAATTCTTATTTTTCAAATAATGTTTTTACTAAAAAATTGCAGAAGAATAAATTTTCAAACTGATTTCTTTCTTTAATTTAGCAATAAAAATAATTGTTTTTGATTACCAATTAATAAATCACATGATTTTCATTCATAACATGCAAACAAAATTAATGAAAATTTATAATTATTAGCCAAAAGATAAAACAATCATTGTTCGTAATTATAATTACAATAATGTTATATGAAATAATTTTTAGTGATAACAATTTAATAGATATGTCAATCTTCAACAATATAAATTAATTTCCTAGCTCCTTACGCATTTATCTAGCTTTCGAATCTGTATGTTTTGAAAGAAAAGATGATATCAGTGTAGGATTTTTTGATAAATTATCATATATCGTATCAACCTCTTATTCTGAAAAGGTATAAATATTTGTTAACTCAAACGTCAGTTCAATATACATATTTCGAATTTGCTCTTAATAGCGTTAGCAACTTCATTCACACTATCGGTTATCAAACAAATACACTCACAGATATTTTGATCGATAGCAAATGTCTTAGGCTTCCCTTTTATGCTACCTCTTACACCAGATGAAGGCAGCTGTTTCTTTGTTAAGCCGGTAGAATCTTCTATAACCTGCATATTAGACTATTCAGTAGGCATTGATCCATTTGCACCTACATTCGTAAATTGTGAGGGTTCATCATCGCATAAATATATTTGTTGAGTTCAAAGTAGAGTTTGAAAATTTTCAGATTTCGCCCACTCTCTAGTTGCATGTCCAAGAACACATACTATCTTCAACTCTACATAATTTATAATTGCAATATTTAAATAAGCAGTATCTTTGAGAAAAGCCTGTAAGTAATAAAAAAAATTGTTAGCATCAAAATATCAATTTAAATGATTTGCTTAAAGTAATAGCTGAATATGTGATGCATACTTTTCTTGACTCATCACTATCATTTTCTTTGTTTCATCCTAAAATACATTTGATTTTCGTTTTAACTCTTGAATGTGAATCCACACACTTCTTTGATACCTTATGTGGCTCTTGTATTGCTCATTTGTCACCTCTATTCCAAACTTCTCTTTCATTTTCTGTGCAGCACTTTGATACACAGAGTCTTTGAATCCTTGGGCACTACGCACATTTGCATTTACATATTCCATCATTATTTGAAGCAATCCATTTATCCATTTAAATTTTAAGCTCCATAAAAAATTTTTCCTCTTGGAGTTCAAAGTACCGTTCATCTCTGTTTGTGACGAATTCATTGTCCCTTACAAAAATATGATAAATACATGTAAGCCCTGAACAGGACGAAATTTATGAATGGCTATGTATACTACTAGATGTTGGTGAAAATTAGAAAGGATCAAGAGATGAATGTTGACAAGCAACCTTTCACACAAAAAATCATATAAACATAAAATTTGGCTAAATATTTGAATTTAGTCGGCATATATTCAGTAGAGAAAAATGTAAAATAATTTAGAAAGAATAGCGGATACTCTTTTTAGCAAACTAAAATAATGCATCTTTTGTAAAAGCCGATTCACTCTGATAGCACCACAAAGTAGCTTAAAGTGGCAGTGTAACTAAGGCTTCGTTTGGGACGGCTTTTTATTGCTTTATAAAACGGAGTTTTAGTACAAAAATAAAAAATTTTGTACTAAAACTCCGTTTTAGAAAGCAGTAAAAAAGCCGTCCCAAACGAAGCCTAAAACTACAATCATGAAGACAGTACTATGGAACTATAGCATAAAGGATATGAAGTAGTACCATCCATTGTAGGTTGCTAGAAAATAAATCGAAATGAGGAAAAAAAAAAAATTAAGCTTCAGATTATGCATCTACATTTTTCTTCTTTCCTTTCATATCCTTAGTAAATTGACAATGACTATTCCTAACAAGCGAGCAACATCATGCTTCACAATTAACGCCTGTAATCAAGTCTGAATGTAGCAACATTTATCTGGCTCGTGGGCCAACATTGCAATGTTGCAATATAAAACCAAACTATAGATGCTTCATGAGCTAATTTCTCTAAAAGATAGAGCATAAATTTATCACTATAATGTAACTTCCCATACCAAATTAACTGCAGAGATGCATACGAAGATTGTTTTAAATATTCTATGCCTCAACAGAGTCAGAAATAATATTCTATGCCTCAAAGGTTCAGTTCATGAGACTAACAGCCTCACACATCTAATTGATTCATCATTCTTGTCAACTGAATTATGAAATTTTTTGAAATAAGCAAATAAAATCAAATGAAAATTCAAGCAAAACAATAAAGTATAACTTAAAATTAAAATGCAAAGACAAACTATTAAATTCACTTGAATGTCATTAGAGAATAAAAAAATCCCCTAGAATGTCTCCAGCTTCATTGTAAAAAGACCCTTCACTCAAAAAGATAAAACAAATGAACAAACACCATCAATTAGGAATCTTTCTTTGCAATAAATCAAATGATTCAAGCAACAATGAAATATAAGAAGACCCATGAAAATTATAACTCATTCAATCACATCAGGGACTTCAAAAATAGATTAACAAACCATTTCAGCATTCTACAAGACTTAACAATTAGGCAAGTCAGAAACTTCTTTGCCTCAAAAGTTAAGTCAAGAGCACAACTGGCCTCACACAACTACTTGATTCTTTATGCTTGCCAGCTAAAAATATTTAAATTCCAATCTAGAGCAGTAAACCCAAAATATATATTAAAAATCATATAATTATTAAAATATGCAATAATTAATATAAAGATTTTAGATTCACAAAAAAACAAATATAGAAATTGAAAGTTTGAGATAAGTAAGCAAAAAATGGCTTCACACAGCTCCTCAAATGTCTTCCAATTCCTTGCACCGAGACTTTTCATGAGACTTTCAGCAAGATACACTCAAAAGGGATCAGAAGAAATAACAAGTAAATACTATCATCCTAAAAAGATAGATGGAAAAGGATCCAAAGAAGAAAGCTTTAGATCCTTTATTATTTATGAACCTTTATTCAAAATAATTTAAGCAAATATAAGTACATGAACAAGACTTTTCCCCCAATAATCACCATGAAAGCTGCAAATCCATATGATTCAACCTTAACCAATATAATCAATAAAACCACAAAGTAGAAATTAGTTAATTATAGTTAAATTCATAAAAAGGAAATCAACAAATCTAGTAGCCATCATTTTGCATGCGAGTCCAAATGAATTGAACAATTTCCTCTCTTTTATCTAGCCATTCTCGAGAATCATCTATAGCAGCTTGATCTCCTCTTCTACAACGACTTCTCCTAGCACATTCATTCTCAGATTGAAAAAAATTATCGTCACCTTCTGTAACTATCCAATTATGCAGTATATAACAGACAAGCACAATTTCAACTTGAGTTTGAAGAGGAAAGTAGGGTTCACATTTTATAATTGAGAAACGGTTCCTCAAAAAAAGCAAATGCACGCTTAACAGTTGTGTGTAATGAGGAATGACATAGATTAAAAAGTTTGTTAGAATTTGTAGGTTGAATAGAACTGAACTCCTTCAAGTGATATCTTGTGGCACGATATGGGAAAATAAAACTATTTCGTGTGGAGCAGCCACTATCAGCCAGTTAATATTTTCCTGTTGGGACATGTAAACCATATGATCTTTCTAATGCATTTTTTAGTATTACTGCGTCATGAGCAGAACCTTCCCAACCAATAAACACGTATGTGAACCTCAAATCAAAGTCAACTGCTGCTAAAACATTTTGTGTTGGGTATGATTTTCTTCCTCTAAATGCGGCTTCGTTCTCCTTTGGAACCCTAGCTTTAATATGAGTTCCATCTATCGCGCCGATATAATCCAAAATTTGAGACAATATATTTAGGATACTGTAATAAAAGAGAAAACGTGCAAGTTGAATAAAGATTGATTATATATTGAAAAATGGAATGAACCTATTACTTGATTTAATCATATATGGAGTTTCAGGAAGTGGATGCTTGATATACTCATGGTGTAACTCCCCTACAGCATGTAATGCAGCTTCGAAGTACCTACTAACAGTTTCACCATAGCGATGAAAGTTAAATCGGATGACTTGGTTACGAACACTATGCCTGAGTGTATGTAATAACATAGCAACTTATTCCTCGATTCTAACATTCATTGTGTCTAACAACAATCCTCGTGTATGCATTAAATCACATAATTTGAAAAAAGGCACTCACCTCATGCGTACCATGTCAACACAGTCAGAATCACGCCCGTTATATAACCTAGAAAGATATGTGTCACGTTGTATATTCTGCTGAGGATCATTTTTTTTTCTTTGCGAATCTGCTGCAATAATACACATACAATACTAATTGCAATATAAATCACTTTCAGCACATCATTATATTTTTGAATTTCATGTAGTTCAACAACATCTTCCAATGGCTCGACCGTCTTTGTAAGAAATAGAAGTTCTGAATTTTGTAAGTTGTACTGAATTTCACCTAAATACTGGATGCAAACACCAATACCATACAACATTACAGTTCAATGCAAGCAATAAGAATTCTATGTATAATAAAAGACGTTATGTGATAAAGAAACATCCCATTCTCTAAACAGATTAAATGTAATACAATTTTTGGATTGATTAATAGCTTTGTTAGAAACACAAGAAAACAATAATGCAAACTTAACATGGTTGCTGTCAACAAAGCTGAAGATGAACAAAGCACCTCAGAAAATAAAACGTAAACAACAAAAGGCAAACCTTATGCAGTAATCTGAGGTTTTTGGTCGATAAAATTTATAAAAGAGCCTCTGAAAGAGCAGAATCTACAGCCTATGAAAAACAGTATCACTGTATAAGGATTTGCCTGATAAAATCATAATCATAGGCATTCTGGCGTTACGAACAACAACATTTATGCAACTAAGAAAGACATTGCTTGATTAAGAACATGCTGAGCAGGAAGTCTCATACTTCAGCAACCATTTTGATCACAGAATATCTAATAATTGCATTGTGTAGTTGTATTGAGGTTCTGGATTAAAAAATACTTAAAGATATGAATGAACAGTAAGTACATGGCATATTAAATATAAGTAATGGCATGATGAAGATATGAATGAACAGTAAGTACACGGCATATTAAAGATAAGTAATGGCATGATAACTGAACAAAAGAAATTATAATAAATCACCTATGAAATATAAAAGAAAACAAACTTAACAAGCAAACTAAATGGCAACAAGGGCTTAAAAACGATACAAATAAACAAAACGGAGCAATTGAGTCATGTTGCAATGCCAAGGTAGTAGTATTAAAACTCAATAAGCAGGGAAAATTAAGAGCAAGTAATTTTCAAATCATACAAGAAAACCAAGGCTCAGTCCTTTTTTCTTATATATAAAAAGTAATAAAGAAAAAGGGTTTCAATTCTATACATGATTGCTGACAAAAAATTGCTGAAGCTAAAATATTAAGTTTCCCCAAAAAAGAAACAAGATAATTGAATACTGCAACAAATTCACCAATGATAAAAAAAGAAAATAAATTTCAATTCTCTTGATTAAAAAAAAAATGATGAATCACTCCATCGAAATGATAGACGAAGGACCTGCAAGCTGCACCTACCTGTAAATGAGAAAACTAAATGGCCTATAATTCTTTTCAGTCCTATAGTTCGGCGATTTTACAGGATTTGGAAGAATAAGCTCGCGGAAGGTAGAAAGTTACCTTTACAGCATGCGGGCTCCCATGTTGCTTGCAAAAAAAATGTTCTAACTTTCGTTCCGATCAGGAAGGGAATGACGTCGACAGGGCGAAACTGACCAGCAACGAAGGTGGCAAAGAGGCTTGCGACTAGGGTTTCCCAGTTAGCAAACTCTCGACTGGCCTCCGATCAAAGTGTCGTATCTTCCGATCCGATCGGAAAGGAATGCCGTCAAAAGAGCGAAGTCGATCAGCAACAAGGGAGGCAGAGAAAATAGGTAGCTGGGAATGAAGGGTTCGGCTTCGCGAGAGGGAGAGAGATTCGATTCAGCGAAACCATCACGCATGGGAAGAATGAAGACGAAGGGAGCACTTATAAGCTCAGATTTCGCGAAACCATTGCGTGCATATGCTAATTTGCATTTCTTCGCACAACAGAATTTCAAACTCGCTCAGTTTGAGCGTGTTTTGATATGGCATGAACGACTGTCTGTAATACACTGTTGATGCTTCGGAGGACTTTTTTATGTTCCGCTCAAAATTAACCAAACAACTTAATTTAAAAAATGTGTGAAATTACTTTACTTTACTCTCCTAATTCTGCATATCAAATAACCCCTATATTTACTTTACACTGCATTTTCTTTTCAGGCAACCAAACAGTCCCAAAGAAATTTTATATATGCATACATGTTACAAATGATAGTCATATACAAAAAAACACTTGGAAAGGGCACTTAGTTGTTCGAGGGAAAATGTGTGTTGTACGTAGTTGAGAGAGTAGTTGCTGAATAGTTGAGGAGTGATTGCATGTAATGAGGAGTCATCCACGTAGATGAGTAGGAAAATCTAAACTTCGGCTTTGACGTAGAGGAGAAGAGAGGGATCTGCTTTGCTGAAGGTGAAGCCAAATGCTAGGAGGAATGAAGTCAGCTTATTGTTCCATTCCATGGGAGCTTGTTTTAGACAATAGATGGCCTTGTGGAGTTTGCATACATGCTTGGGGTGTTGAGTATCGACGAACCCGGGGGGTTGATGCATGTATATTTCATCATGAAGTTCCCCATGTAAGAAGGCATTGGATATGTCGAATTGTAGGGTGGGCCAGTTGCGATGAAGAGCAACAAGGAGAAGGATGCGGATGGTCGGTATTTTGGACACTGGGCTAAATGTCTCACTGTAGTTAATACTGAATTCCTGATTAAAGCCCCGAGCAACTAGCCTAGCTTTGTACCTCTCTATTTGACTGTTCAGAGCATGTTTGATCTTGAACGTCCACCTGCAACCGAGGACATTGGCATGGGGTGGTGGGGGGTTGGTGGTACTAGCAACCATGTGCCTTGCTTTTGGAGAGCAAGAAACTCTTATGACATAGAATCCCTCCAATGTTTGGATTTTATAGCTTGGGTGTAAGTGTTGGGAGAAGTAGCTGATGTCAGGTTGGTGAGCAGATCAAAGATACGCTTAGGACATTGGATGCCCATTTTGAGTCTAGTTTGCATTGGATGGGTGGAGGTGGTAGGAAGTGTTGGAGGTTGTGGTAAGTGGATAGGTTGAGGTGGTGAAGGAGGGAGCGTGTAGTTGTTGGATAGATTTTGAGAAGTGGTTGGAAATTGAGTAGTAGCTGGAGAGGCGGGAGGTTGTGTAGTTGGAATCAAAGTTGTAGGGGCATTTTAGGGTTTAGGTTGAGTGGAAATGAGAAGAAGTAAATAAGGAGATTCTGGTGAATCTGTATGAGAGATGGAGGTGCTTGTGGGTGTTGATGATTGGAGAGATTTATATGGGAAGATATGTTCATGGAAGATTACATGTCGTGAGATATGTAGTTTATTGATAGTGAGGTTTAGACACCGATAGCCTTTTTGGGATGTATAGTAACCTAGAAAGAGACACTCTTGAGAGCGTGGAGAAAATTTAGTTGGTGCTAAGGGTTCAGGCTAGGGAAGACAGAGGCAGCCGAAGCTTTTTAGGTGAGGGTATGTGGGAGGTTGGTTGTATAGGAGTTGAAAAGGAATTTGTGAGGCACAAGCTTTTAGTGGGTAGCCGATTAATTAGATAATTGGATGTAAGAAGTGCTTCAGCCCAAAAGTGGTGAGGAAGGGAGGCTTCATGGACAAGGGCTCTTGTGGTATCGAGGAGGTGACGGTGCTTATGTTCGGCAAGGCTGTTATATTGCGGTGTATATAGGCAACTGAGTTGGTGTGTGATGCCATGTTGAAGTAGATATTGGCGAAAAGCATTGCTAGTGAATTCACCGCCTCCATAAGAGTGGAGAGTTTGTATTTGAGAGTTGAATTTTGTAGTGATTAGTTTGTGAAATTATTAGAATTTTGAAAAAGTTTTAGATTTAGTTTGCATTAGGAATAACCAAGTGAAGCGAGTGTGATCGTTAGCAAAGATAACATAATAGCGAAAACCATTAACAAAAGAAACGGGGGCCGGACCCCAAACATCTGAGTGCACTAACATGAAAGGTTTAGATACATGATAGTTTGTAGATGAGAAGGATAGCTAATGGCTCTCTGCAATAACATTAATGGCTGATTACGATTTACAGTTCCCAGGACCAGATCACTATCGCAGAAAGTGATTGTAGCAATATTTTGCATATCCAAAGCTTCTTTCATACTTTGCTCGGTAAAGAACGCCTCATACTATTCTGGTTTTCATGCTAGATGTTATATTGTTTTCTTTTCTTCTAGTTTGTTAGTGATTTCTAAATTTTTAATGTCTTGGCAAACTTTTATCTCAAACGAGTACCATTTTCTTTGATAGAATTTTGAAAAAACTCATTTTCAATTCCAGTGATGGGATCAAAAGTGTTGATTTGAACAAGAAAAAGAAAGCTAAAATATGAATCAAGTAAAAATTCTTTGAATATTTGACCTGCTTGTTTATTTATGTTCATAAATATGCTCTTATATTGTTTTACAAATAACTTATTAACAACTTTAGAAACACCTAATTTGGATCCTTTTTTATAATTTATTTATATATCTCATCAAAATTTTAATGTTCTATTAATAAATAAAATAAATTATTTACATTATTAATGTTTGTTTGTTTGGTGCTAAAACATTTGGATCATAGTTGACCAATTAAGAATTATAATTGGGTGATGGTCGAAAGATAATCTAATAAATATTGATCAAATAATTAGATAAATAGAATAATAATTTAAACATAATAATAGTACAATTAAGAATTCAAATAATGCTCAGTGAATAACTGCCCATTTTGATAAAAAAATGAACAAATTTATCATTGTAGCGATATGATTATTTGCTTAAATCATTAGATTCCTAATTATAATTAGCCCAGTTTGATATTGCATCATCAGTTGGAGATCGCCCAAACAAGGTAGATGATGCTGCAGGATCGCTTGCTCAAAGTTAGATATTAGATAGACAGCCTCTAGTCCAGACTTTGACAGCTTTTCTGGTTTCTTTCTAGCATGTATATATGCCTGTATTTTTTTTAATCTTCTCCCCTTTTTTATTTTATTCAATTGACATATTTTTAAACTTTTTTTCTTTTATATTTTTAATTAAAAGTGGCTTGACCCATAGGTTTTGTCAGTACATAGAGTGTTTAGAAGTTCAACCTTTTAGACTTGTTGAAGTTATATTTATTCTTCAATCCGTTTGGTTGATTGATAAAAATAGTTTGACCCTGAGTTTTATGGGCATACAAAATCCATATGGTTCGGCTCTTGGGCTTGGTGTATCTAAATTTCGTTTCAACCAATTAGGTTGATAAAAATAGCTTGACCCTTAGGTGTGAGCATGAAAGATTTTAAAGGTTCGACTATTAAGCTTATTGAACCAATGAATCATAGCTTGACCATTAGGGTAGTGAGCATGAAAGATTTTTAAAAGTTTGATTCTTAGACTTGTTAAACCTGTATAATTAGCTTGACCCTTAGGTTTAAAGCATGAGAATTTATAAAGTTTGGCCCTTAGACTTGTTGAACTTATGGATTTTATTACTCAACCTTTTAGTTATGTTAATGAAAATATAGCTCAACCCTTATGTTTGTGAACGATGCAATTTTAGCAGTTGACTATAATGATGGATCATTTAGTCAATTTTCCATTTAATAATTCCCTTATTTTATTTGACAAAGGGATATTTTATAAAATTTACCTCCTATCTTTATAAGAGGAGATTAAAAAGTTATTTTCCTACCGTGTAGATGTGTATATATAACACACATCTCATGCTTTATAGGAGATAAAATTGCTTCCTATCTTTAAGAAGGAAATTGAATTTATCTCTTATCTTGTCGAATAATATAAAAACTGTCACTCGTCTTTTAAGAGGGAATTGAATATTTTTCCCGTATTGTATGAGAATATAAAAATTGTCTTTTGTCTTTTAGAAGAGGTTTGATATTTTTTGTTCCATTACAGTAAAATTTTCATACATAACACCTCTTTTTGCTAAGTAGTTATGCGTGATATTTTTTCAAATATTGAGCATTTATTGGAGGCATTTCCTTTGACCTTTTAGGTCTATGAGGTGATAGGCTCCTCTTTCATACACTATTTCAATGATGAAGGGTTCTTCCCAGGTGGGGTCAAATTTATTGCCGAGGCGACGATGAGAAATTATAGGTCTTGGTGAATTAGAATAAGTTCATCATCCTTTACTTATAGGTTTTAGATCTTCTTTAGTACCCAAATTTTTCACTTTGAGTTCATTTATGGTAGCTTGACCACAATTTTCAAACTCTTTTGAAGATTCTTTTTGATTTATAATTAGATCTTCTACTTATTTTTTGGATTTCGATGGTTCATCCTCCCTATCTATAATATTATAAGAGGTTGCATATATAAGATGGATGTTAGGGGTACTCAAGATAATGATAGGATGCTGCTTGTGTAAGATATGAATGTCGAGCATATCCAAGACTCCATATTTTAGACAAACCAAAACCAATTGGATTTTGTGCATGCTCGTTATGCCAGAGATTTCTGAAATATCAGGTTTGCTTGTTTGTTTGTAGAAGAAGATTTTTCTTTTCATAAGCTTTCTCATAATGGGTGGAGGATATTTACGAATAAATATCAACATATCTCCATAATCCTAATCACCTTCACATTTTGTTTCATTAGTAGTTTGATGTCGTATCACTTTTGATTCATAAAAAATAGACTTGCATTAATTGAGACCTCTTATGGGGGGAACATAGAAAGTTTTTAATATTTTTATGTTTGTATTTGATGAAGTAGTTAATGTTTTAGAATGCACCGCCATCACGGGTAGTATTTTGATGATATCCATAGGTATCAGATTTTCTGATGCCTTTATCATTGAAATTGATACTTTCTTCAAAATCATAGATATGGAACGGAGTCTTGGGTCCCCTTCCTCCTATAATTATGTAGTACACTTAGGTTGATAAAGAAATTTTTCTTCTTCATCAACGCTTGATTTCCTTAAACAACATACCTTGTTTGCATAATTAGCTTCGTAATTAAAGGGATGGCTGATAGTTCACTCCTTTTCCTTATGATTAATGGTCTAAATGATTGGGAGATATCATCATCCTCTTTAGTATCACTTCCGATGTGAGGCATTGAGCAAATTTTCTTCAATTTATTATTGCCTTTATCTTTCTTCTTTTCTTGATGCAGCATAGTGGCCTGAATTCTTGAAAGCTCATCGCCCTTTTGGCTTTTACGCTATAAAGTACTTTGCATCTTCATAGATCTTAACTTCATGCACCAAGAATGATTTTTTATCATCTTAAATGCTATGTTCTTCGTTATCTCGATTTCATCTCATACATTAATGAAGTGTTTAAGACACTATACCATGCTTATGGACCAATGGTATTCCAAGAAGTGCCTTTTATGATTTGTTGGGATGAATATTTTGAAATGTCATCTCCATATTGAGTTCACCAAAGTTTAAAGGCAAGACTAAGTATCCCATTGGTTCTTTGCCCTTATTTGTTAAATCCTTGCGGAAACACCCTACTTCTCTTAAGATATTGGACGTCCAAAGCCAATCCTTTGCCCGTTAATAGGCTCATTAGATTTGTAGAGGGACCCGAGTTGTTAAAAATTCTATTTATTTTGACATTATTGCTATCTGTAATAACATATAGTGGCTTATTATGAATGTAGTTCCCAAAAATAGATCACTATCGTAGAAAGTGATTGTAGCAGTATTTTACATATTCAAATCTTCTTTTATGCTTTGCTCGACAAAGAATGCCTCTTATTATTTTGGGTTCTCAAAGCCTTATTGAGTGTTTCTCGAAGGTTCATAGACATAATAAGGGTGTCGAGATACTCGACATTCTATGTATTTTTATAATTATAGTTTTATCCCTTGTTAATTTTTCTTCACTTTATGAGATTTTGATCCATGATTTTGCTTATCCATTAAAGTGATCTTTCAGTGTTACATCCAATTTTTTTTTTGGATTTATTATACGCCATAGGGAAATGAAAATTGATCCCTCTAAAATTAAAGCAATTATAGAAATGACACATCTAAAAACTTTAAAATAATTTTGCTCAATGCAAGGTTGGTTGACATAAATTCAAAATTTTATATCTAACATTTCAAATAGATGTCAATCATTTTCTCATCTAATGAAGAAAAAGATACCTTTTATATATGATGATGCTTGTTTAGAAATATTTAATAGCATAAGATAATATTTGGTACATCCTCTAATCCTTGTTTCCCCTACTTCAGGTAAACCCTTAATTTTATATACAACAACTCTTGAAGAATAACTCAGAGCATTGCTATCACAAATAAATGAGGATGGAAAAGAAAATACCTTTTATTATATTGCCTAACGATTAATAGGAGCAGAATCAAAATACTCACTAATTAAAACGCAATGCTTATCATTAATTTTTGCTGCTAAAAAACTCTAACATTATATCTTATCCCATAAAATTACTTTAATATCTAAAGTGTGGATCCTTTAAAATATTTAATTACTAGGCCAACTCTAACTAGTTGTGTAGCTAAGTGGGCTATCTTGTTGATGCAATTTGACATAACATATATGTCACAAAAGACGGTGAAAGGATATGCTATAACTGATTTTTTAGCAGTCCATCCTTTACCTAAAGATTCTCCATATAATGATGAGTTTTCAGACAAGCGAGCAGTCAAAGTGGGGGAAAAAATATAAGTTTGGTAGCTTTATTTTGATGGATTTTTATCAATAAAATCATTCATGCTACCTAAATTTCTGATAATTCAGGTGGGCATTAACCTTATATTTATTATGTCATAAAAAGGGATACTTTGATATTGCAATGGCTTAATAGAATCTCATACTGATAGTGAAGCTGAATATGAAGTTTTAATTGTGGGTCCATAGATGACAATTAACATAAAAATCCAAAAACTTCATTTATATATATGGTGATTCTCAACACATAATTAAATAAATAATAGGCATTTTAAAAATCAACAAACCTAAATTAATTTCATGTCATTAGTATGCTCTAAAATTCCTACAACAAATTCCTGAAGTAACTCTCATTAGAATTACATACAGTGAAAATGGCAAAGCCAACACAATCCCAAAGTTAGTAAAATAATTAGCAAATCATTAAAAGGATCCAATTCTCATAACAATTAAAAATAGTCATGCGTCAACTCCAGATGTTATGCAAGATGATGGAGATAAAGAAATGTAAAAAAGCATAGTTATATTCGATGAAATGAATTTAGATATCCCTTCACCAGATACTTCAAGTAAGGGAAATTATTTGAAAATTAATCAATGGCTTCACAAATATCATGAAGAGCATTAAAATATTCTTTTTTGAATGATATGTTATATCATAGATCATTTAATCCTATGTGACTACAATGTTTCGGTCTTGAGGAATGCCAAAAAGTCATAAGTGAAGTTAATGAAGGATTATGTAGTGCACACTAATATGGTCTTATGTGAAACGATTGCATTAATTAAAATATATTTTTATTAGATGAAAATTAAAGTGCGCTCATTAGTGAGTCTTACAACCTAGCTCTATAGTAAGACTATCTAAAGGTTCAGATTTAATTTTTGAAGAATTTTTCTCAAGTAAGAGGTCTTATAACTTTTTTAGAAGATATCTAAAAGCTTAATTTGGAGTGAGCCTTATGGATCTACTTTTGAGTTTCGGAAAGATGGATCTTATAACTTCACTCTATATAAGGTTGGCCAGGGATTTAATTGTTTGTTTATGTCTTATAGCTTTCTTTTGGAAGTTGCTTAAAAGTGGATCTTACATTACAATCCTTTAGATTAAGATCATTATCGTTTTGTGACTTTAGTGTTTTTTGCTACAATAATTCTTTTCTTTTTTCTTGGCAGTTTTTTTTTTCAATTCCATATTAAATCATTTTTCTTTAAGTATATTTACTTCAGATTTTTCTTATATTTAGATTTTAACAAAGCAAATTCTCTTCTCATTGTAGTTTTCAGACATACCCCTACCAACCTGCTGATTTCTCCCATTTTAGAGTCATATACTCTACATACTCCTTCATGTTTCCCTTGACCTATTTTTTTACCAAATCTTCGCACCACTTAGAGCCCAGTACTAGGTATTGACATTTATAGATTTTTTGTATTTCATTTCTCCTTTCAATCCTTCAATACATTTATGCTTCAAATGTCAAGCACGTGGATGTAGAGCCTGAATTTTCGTGTGGAGAGTCATTCTGCTATTGAATATACATTTTATGACACTAAAGGTAAATATTTGGCATATTTAGTTATTTACTACCTATTTATCTATTTAATTAATATTTGTTCTTTTTTTCTTTTCTTTTGCATGTATGCATAGGTGAACGATCATTATCTCCTCAGTTAGTGCATAGTGATTCTACATAGATTTTATTTGAAGATGTTACTGATGACATTTTTACAGAGTTTGTTGTTTCACCTTCTCCCTTCTCAGATTTGTCTGGGTGATTGTAGATGATTTATCACTAGGTGTTGCTTCTCATTTAAATGATCACTACTTGATAGATTTGTTAGATGAAGTATGCCATTGAGGTATTTTATATTTCTTTTGTAGTTTTGCATTTCTTTTCTTCTCTCTAACTTTTCTTATAGCTCTAATATGTTTTACATTCAGGTTAAGTGCTAACATGTTTTGCATCCAGAGTACCAGCTCGCAGATATTTTGGTCGATAACTGTTGAGTAGAACTCGTCACATTATCACTACACTGCAACATCTACTACTAATAATGAACCTTGATGATTTGTCATTTCTATATATGGCTAGCTTCTATGTAGAAGCTTCTTTACTTTTAAATTATGTTGCAGCTTTTGGACTCTGGGATGTTGCTTTTGAGACATGGGAGTACCTTTGCCGAGTGGTTGCTTTTGGATTAACCTGACTACACTTTGTCTCTCGGGAGTTAGCATTTAGAATTCCTGATAGCTTGTTGGATGGGGTAAGAGCTGCTTAGAGTAGGATGAGAGCTTACAAGGATCTTGACTTTGGCCTTAAGAGTTTAAGGCGCTACAAGCGGGATATTTTAGAGGAGCAGCTTGAGCTTTTAGAGATATTAGTAGAGCTCAAGGCTTTGAGATAGTGGGAGAGGGCTTTTATGGAGAGGCGACGAGAGCATCATTTAGCTGCTGGTTATACTAAGGAGGATTTTGTATGGATAGCTACTAAGGTTGAGAGATTATAATAGGATTTATTATTATTCATCGAGGACTTTGATTTGTTACATCATTCGTTAAAGACCGCACAGGCTAAGAAGATAATGCTGAAGGATCACTTGCTCAAAGTTATATTTTATTTAATTTTCTTCCTTCTTTTATTTTATTGAATTGGCATATTTTTAGACTTTTAGTATTTTAAATTTGATTAAAAATTGCTCGACCCTTAGATTTTGTGAGTACATAGATTATTTAGAAATTAAGTCTTTTAAAATTGTTTAATATATATTTATTCTTCTATTTGTTTATTAGGTTGATGAAAATAGTTTGACCCTTAGGTTTTTGAGCATGCAAAATTCATAAGGTTTGGCCCTCAGGCTTGGTGAACCTGTACTTTATTTCAACCATTTAGGTTGATGAAAATAACTTGACTCTTAAATGTGTAAGCATAAAACATTTTAAAGGTTCGACCCTTAGCCTTATTGAACCAATGGATCTTAGCTCGACCCTAATGTTTGTGAGCATGAAAGATTTTTAGAGGTTCAATTCTTAGACTTGTTGAACCTATATTTCATTTCAACCATTTAGTTTGATGAAAATAGCTTAACCCTAAGTTTATAAGCATGAAATTTTTTGGAGGTTCGATCCTTAGACTTGTTAAACTTATGGATTTTAGTTTGACCCTTAGGTTTACGAGCATAAAGGATTTGTAAAGGTTTGACCCTTATGCATGTTGAACCTATACTTTATTTCAACCATTTAGGTTGATGAAAATAGCTCAAACCTTAGGTTTGTAAGTGTAAAAGATTTGACCCTCAGGCTTATTGAACCAATGGATATTAGCTCGACCCTTAGGTTTGTGAGCATGAAAGATTTCAAAAGGTTTGGTCCTTAGACTAGTTGAACCTATATTTCGTTTCAACCATTTAGGTTGATAAAAACAACTTGACCCTTAGATTTATGAGCATAAATTTTTTTTAAAGGTTTTACCATTATATTTATTGAACCAATAGATCTTAGCTTGACCTTTAAGTTTGTGAGCATGAAAGATTTTTCGAGGTTCGATCCTTAGACTTATTGAACATGTATTTCATTTTAACTTATTTAAATTGATAAAAATAGCTCGATTCTTAGGTTTGTGAGTACAAAATATTTTAAAGGTTCATACATCAGGCTTATTGAACCAATGGATCTTTTAGGTTGACATTTAAGTTTGTGAGCATGAAATATTTTTGGAGGTTTGATCCTTAAACTTGTTGAACCTATATTTCATTTTAACCATTTAGGTTGATAAAAATAGCTCAACCCTTAGGTTTGTGAGCATAAATTTTTTAAAGATTTAACCCTTAGGCTTATTAAACTAATGTATTTTAGCTTAACTCTTAGGTTTGTGAGCATGAAAGATTTTTAGAGGTTCAGTCCATAAACTTGTTGAACTTGTATTTTGTTTCAATCATTTATGTTAATAAAAATAACTCGATTCTTAGGTTTGCAAGCATAAAAGACTTTAAAGGTTTGGCCCTTAGGATTAATGAATTAATGGATCTTAGCTCGACCCTTAGGTTCGTACAAATATAAATGACTGAACTTCTAAACCCTCTATGAGCTCACAAAACCTAGGGTTAAGCTAAGATCCATTGGTTCAATAAGCCTAAGGACCAATCCTTTAAAATTATTTATGATCGCCAACCTCATGGTTGAGCTATTTTAACTAACTTAAATGGTTAAAATGAAATATAGGTTCAACATATCTAAGGGTTGAACCTTTATAAATCTTCTATGATCGTAAACCTAAGGGTTGAGCTAAAATCCAAAGGTTCAACAAGACTAATGACTTAACCTTTAAAAATATTTCATGCTCACAAATCTAAGGGTCAAGCTATTTTCATTAACCTTAATGATTAAAAGGAAATATTGGTTCAAGAAGTCTAAAGATCAAACCTTTAAAAATCTTTCATTTTCACAAACTTAAGAGTCGAGCTAAGATCCATTTGTTCAATAGACCTAAGTGTCAAACATTTAAAATCTTTTATGCTTATATACCTGAGAGTCGAACTCTTTTTATTAACTTAATTTGTTGAAAAGAAATATAGGTTCACCAAGCCTAAGGGCCAATCCTTATAAACTAAAGGGTTGAGTTGTTTCATCATTCTATCTAACTAATTAAAGAATAAATATAAATTAAATAAGTATAAATGATTGAATTTCTAAACACTCTATGTGCTAACAAAACAAAAGGGGGAGAAAATTAAATAAAATATAGGCATATATACATACCAAAAAGAAGCTATAAGGCTGTCAAAGTCTGGTATGGAGGTTGTATATCTGCAGTCTAACTTTGAGTAAGTAATATCCTACAACATCATCTAGCTAGTTTGAGGTGTCTCCATCTGATGATGCAACAAGTCAGACTCCTCGGTGGATGCAACAAAACCCACTTTAATCTCTTAATGTTAGTAGCTATCCATGCAAAGTCCTCAATAAAAGCAACCGCTACTCGAAGCTCTCATTCTCTCTCCAGAAGAGCCCTCTCCTATTGTCTCAAAGACTTGAGCTCTGCTGATATCTCTAAAAGCTCAAGCTGCTTCTCTAAAATATCATGCTGGCATTGTCTCAAAGTTTGAATGTCAAAGTCAAGATTCATGTGAGTTCTCCCCATTTTGTCCTAAGCGGCTCTTACCCAATTCTTGAAGCCATTAGGAATTTCAAATATTAACTACTAATGGACAAACTGTAGTTTATATAATCCAAAAGAAACCATGGTTTAAAATTGCGCAATATGAGGCTCGCCTTGAGGCCCGCCTTTGCACAATTCCAGTAAAAAATGCCTCGATGCTTACGCCTCAAATTTTTTTTATGAGGCTTGCACCTCAACTTGGTTGAGGCCCGCCTCACCTCAGTGGCATGAGGCTTACACCTCACTGGCATGAGGCTTATGCCTCACGCTATATATATTAAAACTTACATAAATCTTGAAGTAAATGCCCGACATTGGACTCTATAGGAGAGGAGGAAGGGGAGAGAGCAGTTCATCATAATGATGATTCAAATGAAGAACCTCTTAGTGATGACAGTGATGATGACTTATGAGTTCTTATGTTATATGTCATTGCTATTTATTTTTGGAATTTTGAATTATATGTTAATGAAAAGAATACTTGATTTGGGAAACATAGAATTTTGAATTGAACTATATTTAATGTTGTTTCATTGTTGGGATATTTTGATTTCACTTAATATCTTATGCTTTTTTATGTTTTATATTATTCACTCATTAGTATATAAAAAATTTATCATTTTATGTTTACGCAATCTTTTGATTATCAGGCTTACGCCTCAAAACGCCTTGAGGCTTACGCCTCGCCTCACGAATGAAAAATGCCTCAATACCCGAATACACAATTTTAAACATTGAAAGAAAAATCTCAGTGAAGGTACTCCCTTGTCTCTAAAACAACATTCTAGAGTCTAGAAGCTATAACACAATGTAAAAGTAGAGAAGTCTGTACATAGAAGCTAGTCAAATATGGAAACAACAAATCATCAAAGTCAACTCCTAGTAGTAGATGTCATAGTGTAGTGAAAATATGATAAATATGTCATATATTTACTTTCAATGTCATCAAATGTATATTAAATAGCCAGATGACTATACCTAGTGAAAATTTAGGCTTTACATCCACGGGCTCACCATTTGAAATTTAAACATATTGAAGGAATAAGTGAACAAATGAAATATAAAAAAAAAATTATACATCTCAATACTTAGTACTCACTTAAAGTGGTGTTGTGGTTTGGTAAGAAAATAGGAAAAGGGAAACTTAGAGGAGTATATAGATTGTGGCTCAAAAATATGAAACTCAGTATTTTAGTAGGGGTATGTCTGAATACTGCAATGAGAAGAGAACATGCGCTGTGAAAATCTAAATATAAGAAAATTTGAAATAAATTTACATAAAGAAAGATGGTTAAACTTGAAATTAAAAAAAACTATCAAGAAGACAGAAAAGAGTTACTATAGCAAACACGCTAGTATCACACAATGATAATTGCTAGCTAAAACTGTAAAACTAGTAGTCAAAGTACTACTGAATAATTGAAAATGACAGTTTGGTGTCAAGCTAACAAAAACTGTTTTCTACTCATACAAAAAAATAATCAAATCTCTAGGTAGTTTAATTTAGAGGGCTAAATAATAAGACCCACCAAATGAGCTACTTTCAAAATGAAGCAGTAAGACCCTTCATAACCAATTAGGCAACTTTTAATAGAAGTTGTGAGACCTAATATTTTGGATACTACTTAATCAAATATCAAACCCTCAAGCAACCAAACTAAAATTAACGGGTATCTTAATCTAAAGGATTAGGTTGTAAGACCCACTTTTAGGCAACTTTCACAGGAATGCTGTAAGACCTATCCAAATAATTAAATATGGACAGCCTCATTATAGAGCTATGTTGTGAGACCCATCTTTGAGCTAGGGGTGTCAATATTTGACACGACCCGAAAACCCGACCCGAAAATTTCGGGTTAGGGTCAACCCGAACCCGAAACTGGTCGGGTTCGAGTTCAGCATTTCGACCCGTTTCAAAAATCGGGTCGGGTTCGGGTTAACCCTTTGACCAGAAATTGACCCGAAAGTGACCCGATTTTGACCTGAAAACCCAATTTTGACCCGGCAACCCGAGATTGACCCGATTTTGACCCGTTTTTGACCCGAAAAGAGGAGTTTTACCCGTTTTTGACCCGAAAATTAGCCATTTTCTTGTTGGAAACGGGTCATTCGTGTCGGGTCGGGTTGACCCGGACCCGAAGCGGGTCGGGTTCGGGTCAGGAAAACTGCCCCGTTTTTAAAAACGGGTCGGGTTCGGGTTGACCCGAATAGTGCCGGGTCAGTTTCGGGTTCGACCCGAACCCGACCCGTGACCCGAAATTGACACTCCTACTTTGAGCAACTCATAAGTAGAGTTATAAGTCTCACTCCAAATTAAACTTTTAGGAATATTCTAAAAGAAATTATAAGACATGTTACTTGAGTGAAACAACTCTCAAATTAAATATAAACATTTGGACATGCTTAATATAGAGCCAGGTTGTAAGACCCTCCAATTTGTATATTATTTTTATGGAATAATAATCTTTTTAAATTCATGCAATCATTTTACATATTTAATTATAAGCAATAAAGGTGGAATTAGAAATTGAAATCAGATTTAAGCAGAATGCCTTGATATAAAAAAATTTATATTTAAAAAAATAAATAAAATACATTCCTGGAATGCTTTCTTATATGATAAATTTGTAACTTTGTACTTAAATTATTGCAAACTAAAGTAAAAACTTTAATTGTAGTGAATTAAAAAAAAGTTTTTGTTTGCTTGTGAATAGGACAACATATGGTTTTTAATAATTGAGTTCTTTGTTAATTGAATTAGAAGGATGGAAAAGTTTGCTTGTTAATAAGTTAGCATAAATTATTTCGATATTTATTTCATTGTGAATTGAAATAGAAGGACATACATACTTAAATTAGAAGCAGGTGTTAAAGTCAGGCATAAAGCACATTCAAATCAAATTATTTTATTTATACAAGATCAAGTAGGTTGTAGAAAGTTTTACGCTTGCGTGAATATGAGAGGTAGATGTCGGGATCAAAGCCTATAGGGAGAGGAATTTCAGGCGTAAGGCTTCGTCTAGGATTTGGATTAAGCAAACAGTGAACGCACAGGCTAGGTAGTAAAAGTCTGGCTTTTGGCAAGTAGGGCATCAGGGTCTATTATGGTATAAATATCAAAAGCAAGAAGCATGAGGCGTTCACGTGTGGATTGTTAGCCTCTAGAATAAGCAGTGGGAAGTTATTATGGGCTCTTTACTTGATTTCAAGTATCATATTGAAAGGGATCATCAATTAATTGGACCTTCGATGGAGTTGAGGCGAATGACATTTATGCTAGCAGCTTGGATATGTTTGAAAGCTGCTTGCGGACAAAGGCACGATGTGAGGGAGATAAAGAGCTTAAGTTTTTTTCTTCTTTCTACTTTTTCCCCTTCTTATTAATTTGATTATCATAGGTAGATATTGTGTTGAAGAGATATATTCATTGATGATCCATTGCCGATGGTGGGACTAGTTTAGAGGTTATATCGTGAAGAGATGTATCTCTTCAATTCAAAAGTTTTTTTTTTTTGTTTTTTTGCCACTTCTCTTCTTATTCTTTTTTTTTTTTTTTAAATTTTTTGTCAGTATGCAGCTTGAATGAAACATAAAAAAATCTTGTATTCATCTTTCTAGGCTTGAATTTTCTTTCTCAACCTCCTTATTTTTTAAATTAGGTGCAATTCTTTTCAAATTCTTGAATACTCAGCCCGAGTGCTTACATCCAATTAGAATAAAACAAATTTACACCCTCAATATTGTCACCGTATGCGAAGAATCATGCTTTATAGTATTCTTAAGTTATAGGTCATGTTTACATTACCCCAGCATGTGGACTATCAAACATGTAAGTGAGATTTGCAACTGTGTTGATGGTCATGCTCATAAGTTGGGAGTTATGTTATGACATGCTTTTTAATTTATCATATTGCATACTTTTGAGGCACCACTCTGCATAATCTATATCACTTTGCACAATTTTATGAACCATTTAAATACTTCTTGATGTGACACATTACAAAAAAAATTGGCATGTCTGTTGCATTGTGTGGGATACATTATTTTGCATGCTTTTATTACTTCATGTCGCAAGCTTTTTGAAGCATTATATTGCTGGCTATTCTATGGCCTGCATAGTAGAATTCATGTTTAAAACATTCCAACTTACATGCTTTTTTAAACTTCAAAATGTATATTTTTTATGCCTTGTATTTTTTTCATATCACCATCTTGCTCATAATCATTTATAAAGTTTGCTTGTATTTACAACTTTTGCATAATTATAGTTAATTCTAGTGAGAGTTACTTCAGGAATATGTTGGAGAAGTTATAGAGCATACTTATGATATGAGATTAATTTAGGCTTGTTGATTTTGAAAATGCATTTTATTTGTTTGATTTTGAGTTTAGAATCTCCATATATATAAAATTTCTAGACTTTCATGTTAATCGCTAACTCAATGTCCACTATTAAGGTTTCATATTCTGCCTCATTATTAGTGCAAGACTCTATTAAGCCATATAATATTAGAGTATCCCTTTTTGTGGTATAATAAAATAAGGCCAATGCTAACCTAAATTGTCAAATATTTAGGTGGCATGGCTGATTTTATCGATGAAGCTCCATTTAAATGGTGCTCCTATTCTTGTATATTTTCTTTTTCTTCAACTTTGAGTGTTCGCTTATTTGAAGTCTTATCGTTGTGAGGAGAATTTGTAGATAAAGCACAAACTACTAGAAAATCAACTATAACATATCCTTTCATCACTTTTTGTGGCATATATGTTATGTCAAATTGCATCAACAAGACGCTCACGTAGGTAGATGACATATGAGAGTGGGTCTAGTCGTTAGAAATTTTAATGGATTCATTTTAGATATGAAAGTGATTTTATGGGATACATAAAAAGCCAAAGATTTTGAGCAGCTAAGATTAATGCTAAATATTAATTTTTAATTAGTGAATACTTAGATTTTTTCCATGTTAATCGTTGGCTGACATAATAAAGGGTGTTTTCTTTTTCATCTTTATTAGTTTACGCTAGCAACGCTCTAGGTGATTATTCAAGAGCTATTATATATAAAATTAGAGGTTTACTCGGGATAGAAGCAACAAAGATTGGAGGATATAATAAATATTATTTTATGCTATTAAATGCCTCCTAACAAGCATCATACAATTTAAAAGGTGTATTTTGTTTATTAAATGCGCAAATGGTTGACATTTTCCTATAATGTTAGATATAAACTTTTGAATGTATGCCAATATATCTTGGATTAAATGAAGTTGTTTAAAAGTTTTTGGAGGTTGCATTTCCATAATTAGTATACTTTTATACAACTCATTTTCAATTCCTCTATGTCATATAGTAAATTTATGGAATTTTTTGGATATAACACAGAAATCACACTTTAATTGATTCATTTTAAAATTGAATTTTTGAATGATTTCAAATAAAATCTTAAGATCATTTGCATGCTCATGTTAAACATTGCTTTTTACAACCAAGTCATCAACATAACATTCAACATGCTTATGAATTTGGTCATTGAATATTCAAGTCATTGCTGTTTGGTTAGTGGCTATGGTATTTTTCAAGCCGAACCACATTGACTTGAAGCAATATATGCTAATAGGAGTTCAGAATGAGCTGTGTTTTTCATCCTTTGTATCCATTTTGATTTGATTATAGCGCAATGATCTATCCATGAATGAGAACATGTCATGGTTCAATCTATGATCTATTTCATTGTATTATCAACCATAAGTTTTGCATTAGGCAATGATAAATTATCTTTTGGGTATGATTTATTCAAATCCTGATAATTTGTGCAAACTCAAATTTGATCGTTCTTTTTTTTTTATTGAAAAGATATTGGTGATCCAGTCAGTATACTTTTGTTCCTGAATAAAATAATCTTAAATAAGCTTCCTTATTTAAGAGATGACGTATTCTTCAACTTCAAGTCGCATTCATTTGGGTGCTTGCTTGACAGGAGGTATTCTGGAATCAAAGGAAAGTTTCTACTCTGCCACCTTTGGTGATAAACCGGGCATTTTAGTGTAGTTCTATGTGAAATAACTTTGTATTTGTGTAGTCTCATTATCAACTCTTTTGCTTTATCCTGTGAAAGATTAGCACTAAGGAATATAGGCTCGAGATCTTCTTCAGCACCCAAATTTATCTCTCTGCGTTCACCACAATAGCCTGACCACCTTCTCAAAACTTTTTTATAGCCTCTTTTAGATCTACAATTAGATCTTCTGCTTGATTTTTTTAGATTTTGATAGTCCTTCCTCCTTGTCTATAATAGTATAAGAGGTTGTATATGTAAGGTGTAGATGTCACGGGTACTGAAGATATTGATAGGATGTTACTCATGTTAGATATGAATGTCAAGTATATCCAATACCCTATGTTGTAGGCAAACCATTGCCAATAAGATTTTGTGCATGCTCGTTTTGTTAGAGCTTTTTGAAATAATGGGTTTGCTTGCTTGTTAGCATGAAGAATATTTTTTTTATTCACAAGCTTACTCATAAAAGGTAGAGGATATATAGGAATGATTATCAACATATCTCTTTATTCCCAATCATCTTCACATTCTATTTCTTGAGTAGTGTGATATGGTATCACTTGTAATTTGTATAAAATAGAACCATATTGTTTGGGACCTCTTTTTGGGGGAACATAAAAAGTTTTTAATATTTTTATCTTTGTATTTGATGAGGTAGACAATGTTTTTGTAAGGATTTATAATCCTAACTCTATGATGGATGGTTAGGATCATTTCTAGAGTAAATAGGAGGGAAAACCAAACCTTTGGGTCGGTGTTTTCAATTTAAATGCCTTTTGAATAAAGTCAAGGCATTAAATAGGCTTAAATGGGCCTTAAATAGGTTGATTTGACCTATTAAGGGCTTGGTTTGACCAAGTCAGAGTTTGACTTGGTGAAACCAGTCAATTATGTCTAAGGGAATGTGGGTTTGAGACAATAAGCCATGGAATAGGATAGGATTTAAATTAGGACACATGTAGGCTCATTGGGTCAACCTAGGTTGACCTAGTCAACCAGGTTGATCCAGGGCATGGGTTTAAGCTCAAAAGACTTGGTCTGACCCATGGGACTCAAGGGAGGTAAGAGATTGAGCCTAGAAGACTTAGTTTGAATTTGAATTCAAGTAGAGGTGATTTTGGACAATTTTGATCAACCCTAGTTAACCTGGTCAACTAGGTGACCCAGGACCTAGGTCTTAGCTCAACAAACTCAGTTTGACCCAAGGAACTGAGTGGGAGAGGTCTTGGGGCTTGGCCTGGTCAATTTGACCAGGTTAACCTCTTTAACCTAGGGTTTGATAGAATCAAGGTCAACAATAGTGACCATGAGGGAGAAATTGAAAATGAGAGATTTGGAGACTTTTGTGAGGATAAGGGAATTAATCACAACTTCTCTGCTCCTAAGACCTCTCAGCATAACAGGGTAGCTGAAAGGAAGAACATGACTTTAGTTGAGGCCGCTACAGCCATGCTTGCTGAGTAGTCACTTCCAAAATACTTTTGGTGTGAAGTGGTAAGCATAGCTTGTTATGTGTTGAATAGGGTGAATGTTAGAGCCAAACTTAATAAGAAACCCTATGAGATCCTTAAGGGTATAACACCCAACCTTTCCCACCTTCATATCTTTGGTTGTAAGGTTTTCATTCATAATAATGGGAAGTCACACTTAGGAAAATTTGACCCAAAATCTGATGAAGGAGTATTCTTAGGATATTCAGGTGTGGGGAAATATTTTAGGGTGTTTAATAAGAGGACATTGGTGGTGGAGGAGACTACTTCTTGTAGTGTTTGATGAATCTAATCCTAAGGAGTCTAGAGTCTAGGAAGAAGATGGTGTTGGAGAGATTACCCAAGGAGTTGAAAATTTGGAGAAGAGTATAGAGCCCCAAAACACTGAAGGTGTAGGTGAGACTACCTAAGGAGTCAAAGATGTAAGTATGGAGGAAAGTGGATGTTATCCACTAGCACATAAAACAACTTTGGAATTTGTTTACTCGGTCATGAAACTATGCCATTACTTTCAAGCCCATATAATTAGAATCTACATAAATCTGCCTTTGAGAAGTATCCTGCAAAAGCTAGAAGCATGTGGTAGACTCATCAAGTGGTATATATAATTGGGAGAGTTTGACATTTACTAATTGCCTAAACCTGATATCAAATCTCAGGCACTTATAGATTTTGCAGTTGAATGCACCATCCCTATATCTAACGAGTCGCCGAGTGCTTCTACTTCTCCCCTGTGCTAGGCATAGTAAGTTGATGGAGCTTTTGGAAGTTCTGGCGTCGGGCTGGAATTTTTTTATTCTCTCCATGGTAAGTTACCCTTGAGTGTGGACTCTGACTTAAATTCCATCCAATAAAGAACACAATAGAATATGAGGCCCTTATTGCTGGACTAAGTTTAGCAATTGATTATGAGGTACAAAACTTAGTGGTCCACACTGATTCGTAATTGGTCACTTCTCAGGTGGAGGGGGAGTTTGACATCCATAATCCATAACTGGCCCAATACTGTAACTTCATAAAATTGTTCTTAGCAGTATAAAAGAGCATCAGATTATCCATATTCTCCAAGAAAAAAAAATGCATGAGTAGATGCTCTTTCTAAGCTTGCTACTTCAATGACGGGAGATGTTTACAACAGAAAGTATATTGAGAAAATCCATTTTCGGAGTATGAAAGATCAGTGGGTAATATAATCAATTGATGAACTAAGAGAGGCTTCTTGGATCAATCTCATCTTATCCTTCTTACAAGATGGAGTGCTTCTTGAAGATCCCATAGTAGAAACACAACTTTAGAGAAGCCTTAAAGTTCATTATTATTGGTGGCGAGTTATATAAATGAGCATTCACAAGACCATACCTCAAATGTCTCCCAACTTTAGAAGCTGATTAAGCACTCCAAGAAGTTCATTCAAGAGTATGTGGAAAACATCTTAGAGGAAGATCATTAGCCTACAAGGTCATGATATAGGGATTCTATTGGACAACAATGAAATAGGATGCAATTGAATTTACTCAAAAATGGGAAAACTAACATTCACATTCTAATCTCACCCATACACCCGCTCTAGAGCTTACATCACTTTAGAGCCCCTAGCATTTTGTATACTAGGGGATTCATATAATGGGACCATTCCCCATAGCCACTGGACAACAAAAAATTATCATATTGGTTGTAGATTACTTCACTAAATTGGTGGAGTCAGAACCTATAGCAATAATTATTGAAGCCAATGCCAAATAATTCTTATGTAAGAATATAACATGTCGCTTTGGCATTCTTAAAAGGGTTATCACTGATAATGGGATCTTGGGGTGTCCTTAATATATCTGAAACACAATAAATAAAGAGCTAAATAACCCTAACTACTATGACCTAGGGCTAAAGATTTTAAGGAATTTTACCAATGAATCTTCAAGATCTTAATACGGTTGAGCTTATAGATTGTCCATGTAAGTTTTCCTAGTTGAAAGCACGGCTCGAAACACCCTGGATCGACTGCTAGGAGGCTGGCATGAAATGGGTTGTTGGTTTACCTGAAAGTTTGCAGTTGGTGACGTGCAACCACTTGGATTTGGTAGTGGGATGGTGGAGGAGAGCTTGGAGAGTTAGGAAAAAAGTGATATTGTTCTCGGAGGCTGGAGGAAGTGAGAGATTATGAGGGATTCAATTAACGCTGAAGAGGGTCTTTTGCCCTATTCAAATGCTATAGAAATTAAGGGATGGCTGGATTGATTGAAAACCCCCCTTGATGGCTGCCACATGTCCTTAAGGTGGCTAGATGGTAGGGGGAAAGCCTCGATCAAGGTCCTTTGCCATTGGAGGTTTTGAGCTTGGGGGGGACCACTTCCACTTATGGCTAAATCAAACCCTGGGCATTGTTAGAGAGCTCTTAAGGAAGCTTTAGGACTAAAAGGGAACCCCCCAATAAGGTTGAGCCGAAAGGAGGGGGGGGGGGATCACATTGAAGGGGAGTTAACTAGGCGTAAGATTTGAGAGTGCATTGACCAGTTTGACTGGTCCCCATGCCACATGGAAGATGAGGTGGCATGGGAGGGGGATTCGAAGCTAGAATGATAGGTTGGAGAGGGATGGAGATGGAGTGGGTTAAGCCTAAGGTGTGCTTTGACCATGTTTGACCACACCTAAAGTCATTTAGACCCCTTGTTGACTATTTGACTGGTCAAATAGTCAACTCAAGCTTAGGTGGACATGAGGTAGAGCTTGAATGCTAGTTAGGAAGGAGATTGAAGTTGGATGGAATTGAGGTTTGAACACATGTAACTCATGAATGATAATTTGATCATGTATAGTGAGTTGACTCAGTTAAACTCACCATGATGTGACCATCCCATCACTAGGACATATCAAATGTATGAATTAGAACTAATTTGAGATTTAACATAGGTTGCATAGCTTAAATTTAATTCAAGATGTCAATTAAAAGGGTTGACTAAACTATGTAGGGTTGACTTGGTCAACCAAGTTGACCCAAGACTTAGTTTTGGGTCAAGTGAAATTGCATGAGTATTTGGAGTCTAATGGGTATGGTCTAAAGGTTTGGAAAGGTTATTTGGGTCAAATGACCTATTTTGGGCTCTTAATGGGTCATTAGGTCAACCTAGGTTGACTTGATCAACCAGGTTGACCCAGTATCAAAGATTAGGATCAATAGGTTTGAAATAATATTTTGAATATGTTGAGTTGATTTCAAGGCATGGGGAGGTCATTTTAGTCAAAATGATTATTTTGACCCTTTTGGGGTGTGTAGGTCAAACTAGGTTGACCTGGTCAACCAAGTTAACCCAGAGTTTGAGATTGGGTCTAATAGGACCCAAATAGAGTTTGAAAATAATTAGAAGAGGTTTCAAGGGTTAATGGGTTAAGTTAACTTGAATTTTGGCCATAAGTCCTAAAATCCCCTTAGAAGGCATTTTGGTCATTTTGGCCTCAAGTCCATTCTAGGTGAAAGTGAATCTAGAAAAATGTAGATTAATACTAAATGTATCAATATCAAAGGCCTAGAAAAGATCAAAAGGTTTAGAGGGGACTCCAAGTATGGTTCCACTAGGTGATAGGCCCAATGGCATGAGTCATAAATATTTAAAAGTTTTGCTAACTTTGGAACTTAGTTTAGTTTCTAGTCTTAAAAATATGAGATTGTGCTCAAACTTGGAGGGTGATCCCTGAGACATGTCTTATCAATATGAAATCGATATATTCTTAATCAGGAGTCAATTGACTAGGTTTTGAAGTGTTTGAAGAAACATTGGGAAAGGCTTTTGGGACTTAAGCCCTTAGCCATTGATTTTGGTCTGGATTGACCTAAGATCTAGATTGATCCTAAGGTCTAGGGACTAGAAGGAACCTAGGGACTAGGATGTCCTATGGCCTAGAGTTCATGAGAGATCTGAGTGACCTCATACAAAAGTGAGGTCAACAGCTAGTCCATACAGATATCACCCATCCTCAAGCAAATGGGCAAACGGAGGTTACAAACAAGCAAATTTTAAAAGGACTGAAGACACACCTAGGAAAGCCTTGGGGGCAATAGGCTTAGGAGCTCCTAAATATCATCTTGGTTTATCTAACCATTACCTGAACTCGTGTAGGAGAGACCTTGTATAACCTCTACTTTGGAACAGAAGAAATTATACCAGTTGATATTGGAGTTCCAAGCCATAGAGTTCAAACTTTTTTACTTTAATGATAATGAGGTGAAGCTCATAAACAACATGGATCTCTTTTAGAAGGCAAGATATGTAGCCTCACTCAACACCGCTACATATCACCAAAGAGTTGCCTAACACTACAACTAAATTTTGAAACCTCGATGTATCTCAATAGGGGATCTAGTTCTACATAGCATCGAAGCAGTTGGAAATGACCCTAAGCATAACAAACTGTCTCCCCTCTATGAGGATCCTTATTTGATGACAGCTATGGTCAAGCCTGACACCTTCAATTTAAACTATGCTAATAAAAAGATTCTCATGCAAACCTAGAATAGTAGAAACCTTCGTAAGTATTATTAATAATTCTTGATAGTACTACTTATCTTGTGTTATGTACTCTATCTCAAGTTGTTGTGTAGACCCTATATGTATCTTCTTTGTGTTGAGTTTAGTAAAACTTGTTGCAAATCTATTTTTCATGTCTTATGTTTTGAT
>NW_021318689.1:0-52444 GCF_001605985.2 Dendrobium catenatum
TTAACAACCTAAGTACTAGACTCAACAAGTTAACAGAACCCTTAGAATCCTGTGGACATTTGCTAGAACTGGCCATTTCCAAGATGAGGGCTCTAGAGAGTTTTGAAAGGAATATGAAAGTGAATGAAAATGATTTCAAAAACTTTCTATTTAAAGAAAAATGAACAATCGTAAAGTATGAAATATGGATCGTACATATGATTGTAAAATCTTATGAGACAAAAATATTTTCATATGCATGAATAAAAATGGCCAAATATGAAATGACTTTTCATAAAATGCTATTTCTAAGGCATCCTATCGTATAGGATTTTTGACTACTCGATCATACAGACAAACAGCTGTTTGTCTAAGATAATCAGAATATTAAATATCATTTTAATGATGGTTAGATTTTTCACCCATAGAAACTGACATCTGCATTGTAAAGATAAAAATGATTTCATATGTATAATCATAACAAATAATTGAACCTAACTGGTAAAATAGTCCCCACATGTACAGTTGAATCAGTGCAAATTGTACCATATAATGACATCATCATACAAAAGAAAACCTATGAAAATCTAAGTTTCACTTGCTCAACTCCAAAAACTATAATATATACACTACATAATTCGTAGAAGATGAAAAAATATTCATATAGTATGAATAGTACACTTAGAGAATAATACTTAAAAATTAGAAAAACTTCTCAAATTTATTATTTCAATCAAATTGCATGCTTCTAATCTAAAAACAAACGAAATAAAAATTAAACAAAAATAAACACACAAAAACAAATAAAAATAAACAAAAGAAAATGAACACAAATAAAGAACATATCAAGTTTGTAGAATATTTAATTTAAGCATTAAGATCAATCACACCTAACCTCATTCTTAAGATTCTAAATGTGTCAAAGGCTAGTGGTTTTACAAAAATATCTGCAAGTTGATTTTTTGTAGAAACAAGATTCAATTCAATTTCTCCCTAAGCTACATGATCTCTAATGAAGTGATGTCATATGTTTATATGCTTGGTTCTAAAATGCTAAATAAGATTCTTTGAAATACAAATGGAACTAGTATTATCACAAAAAATTAAAAGTGTGCCAATAGAAAATCTTAAGTTAATTAATTTTTATTTCAACCAAAGAACTTATGCCACATAACTATCTAAGGCAATATATTATGCTTCAGGAGTACATAGGGCTAATAAATTCTATTTCCTACAAAACCAAGAAACTTAAGAGTTTCTAATAAGTTAACAAGTTCCATATATACTTTTTAATCAACCCTACAACCTGCAAAATTTGAATTAGAATATCCAATCATTTTGAAAGAAGAGTTGTACTTAGGATACCAAATCCCTAAGATTTAATTTCCCAAAAGATATCTCAAATTTTTGTTTACTGTTGTAAAATGAAATTCTTTTAGATCAGATTAAAATCCAGCACAAATAAATAATGAACATTATATATAGTCTGCTAGCAGTCAAGTAAAGCAATGATCCAATAATCGCTCTAAATTTCTTTTGATCAATAGATTTTCCCTTATGTTCCTTATACAACTACACTGAGGAACTCATTGGTTTAGTTACTGGTTTAGCATTGTCCATTCATATTTCTTAAAGATGTCCTTAATATACTTTGACTGACTAAGAAAAGTTTCCTTCTCATTTTTCTTAATGTTAAAACTAAGAAAATAACTCAGCTTCTCATTAAACTCATCCCAAATATTACTACTCATTATTTTTGAAAAATCATCATGAAGATTTTTATTTATCCAAAAAAGATGTCATCAACATATATTTGAATAATTAGTATATCATCTCCTTCAAAAATAGGGTGGTGTCCACACTTCCTTTAATAAAATATCTCTCTAATAAGAAAGTGCTTAACCTCTCATACAAAACCCTAGGTGTCTATTTCAGTCCATACAATGGCTTTTTTAATTTAAATATGTGATTAGGGAATTTAGAATTTTCAAAAACTAAAGATTGCTCAATATAAACATCCTGTTATATCACCCTATTAAAAAAGAAACTTTTAACATCAATTTGAAACTATTTAAAACCTTAAAAATAAATTAAGACTAATAAAATCCTAATTGCTTAAGTCTTACTATAGGGGCAAAAGCCTATTCAAAATCAATCCCTTTTATTTGATTATAAACCTTAGCTACCAATCTAGCCTTATTTCTAATCATAACTACTGAATCATTCATTTTATTTTTAAACACCTACTTAGTTTAAATAATAGTTTGATCCATAGGTCTTTCAATTAATTCCCAAACATCATTTCTTATAATATGATTCAATTCTTCTTGCATGGACAAAATCTAAAATTCATCTGAAAGTGCTTGATTTATATTTATGGATTCAACCATTGAAATAATAATAGAATGATTCACCTCTTTGCTAAGTCCATGCCTAGTCCTCACACCCTCACTAGGTTCACATAAAATCAATTCCTTAGAGTGATTCTTAAAAAAATTCAAATCTCTAGGTAAAGGGTTTTCTATTTCCACATTCTCTTATAAATTAATCTTTTCTATTTCTTGGGAGTTATTTTTTAATATGATCCTGTTCTAACTTTGTATCTTATAAAATGCTAGACTTATCAAACACAACATGTGAGGTCTCCTCAACTACTAAAGTCCTTTTGTTAAAAACTATATAAGAATTTCCAACACTAGAGTATCGAAGAAAAATTCCTTCATCAAATTTTGGATAAAATTTTCCTAAAAGAGTTTTTTCATTATTATGAATGATCACCTTACATCCAAAAATATGCATATGTGACCAATTTGGTGTTTTACCCTTAAGAAGCTCATAGGGTGTATTATTTAATTTGGATTGAATATTCACCGTATTCAAAATATAACAAGCTATACTAAGCGCTTTAGTCCAAAAATTTTTTTGAAGTAAGTATTCTGCCAGCATGACTCTAGCAGCTTTAATTAATGTTCTACTTTTTCTCTTTACTACCCCATTCTGCTGAGGGGTTCTGGGTGCTAAAATTGTGATAAATTCTTTTCTTCTTATAAAAATCTTAAATTTTTTATTTTCAAATTCACCTCCATGATCACTTTAAATTGATAAAATCTCGCTTCCTAATTTTCTCTGAATCCAAGAGCAAAAATTTCTAAATTCCTCAAATGATTCACTCTTATGAAATTAAAATTTAACCCAAGTAATTTTTGAAAAATCATCAATAATCACAAATTCACATACCTTTCCTCCTAGACTTATAGTGCTAATCGGTCCATAAAGATCCATATGAATAATCTCTAATGGCCAAAAAAGATCGATATGAATAATCTTTAATGGTTTTTAGTTTTAAGATATTTAATACAATGAAAGGAGGACTTCACCTATTTTCCTAGTTGACATGCATCACACAGGTGATCCTTTGTAAAGTCTGGTTTTGATATTCCTCTAACCAGTTCTTTTTGGGTAATTTTCCTATGATTTTTTATACTAGCATTTACAAAGCATACTATGCCATAACTATGATTCATCATAAATTATTTTTAGATAAAAAGTATTATGAAATTTAATACAATTTAAATCTAGCATGTACATATTATTTACCTTAGTTCCATATAGTACATCATTTCCATTTTAACTTAATATGCAACTAGTAGGAAAAAATTTATCACTATAACCCTTATCACACAGCTGACTAATATCCAATAAATTATGCTTTAGGCCTTCTACAAGTAAAACATTCTAAATAAAAAAATTGTTTAAGTTTCCAATCATACATGTGCCAACCACATTTCTAGTGGTATTATCTCCCAGTGTAATCTTGCCTACATTTCTAGCTTCCACTGATATGAATTGTGTAGTGTCTCTAGCCATATGCTTCAAACATTTGCTGTCCAGATACCAAATGCTCTCATGAGGTCTTGTATGAGAGCGTTTTTATAAGATAATCAAACATTAGTCCTGGAAACCCATTTCTCACATTTATTTTCTCTTCAGCCTTCTCCTTGGTAGGATTGGCTTTAAGATTAGGGAAATAAGATTTGATATACCAAGGCTTCTTGTATTCATAGCAAATCACATCATTAGAAGCCTTAATATTTTTTTGGAACTTACCTTTATTTCACTATTGACGTCTCCTTTGCTTTCTCTTTAGAAAACTCCTGAACTACCTTATCATCAAAGTAGTGCCATCTTCTTCCTCAATTTGAGACTGATTACTTTCTAAGTCATCCACTCTCAACATTATATTCTTCTCCTTTTGCTTCTCTCCTGCATTAATCTATCTTTTAGTCACTCCTTGCTCGTAAGTAGTTAGTGATCTAAGAAGATTATCAATAGAACAAATAGTTAAATCCTTAAACTCCATAAAAATAATTATTTTTTTATCATAAGCATTAGGAAAATAATAAAGTATTTTATTTAATTACTCTACATTCATTAATTCCCTAACTAAAGCATGCAAGGAGGTGACTATTTGAGTGAAACATGTATACATGTCAGTGATTGATTCATTTGGTTTAATGCGGAATATTTTATAATCATGCAACAATATATTTAATCTAGATTAGTTCTCTTCATTAGTCCCTTCATATGTGATATAGAGTCTATCCCAAATTTCTTTATCAAATTTATAGGCAGAAATATGTATGTAGTCTTTAGATTTAATTGCATAGAAAAAACTATTCAAACATTTTGCATTTAAGTGAGCTAAGTCTCTTTCTTCTACAGTCTAATCAGCAAATGGTTTTTCAATTCTAATGACATCTACAAGTCTAGTTAGACTAGTGTATCCTTCTTGTACTAAAATCTATATGTGATAATCATGCAATTGAAGAAAAGTAGACATTCATGTTTTCTAAAAATCAAAAGGGATGTTATAAATTAATAGGGGTCTAATGATCAAATATCATTCAGATGTGTTACAATTTCCAAATGTATCCATAATTGATTTTCAAAAAGTAATCTAAACTTTAAATTTTGAAATAAGCTCTAATACCACTTGAAATTCCATTTTTATTGTTAGACCTAACATAATTATCCCAAGGCTAACTAAGAGGGGGGTGGTGAATTGGTAATTTAAAAATTTTCTCTTGAATAAAATCCATTTTAAATTTTTTTACATAATTAAAGTTTTAATTAAAATAAAAATTTTTAGCCATTCAAATAATATCATGTAGATAAATAAATTTATAGAAAAAGTAAAGAATACAAAAATTTATAGTGGTTCGGTCCAATAAGACCTACGCCCACTCCCTGAAGACTCTCTCTTCAGGTATTACACTATTATCAAAGTGTCTCTCCTTTTTCTCCCACAGCTAGGTGGAGAAGCCTTTATAATTACCCTCTCTTCCACAAATCCCTGGTGCAATAGAGTACATCATCCTTGCACACCCTCCAAGTGTCGATAGAGTACCATCGTTCTTTCACACTCTACAAGTGTTGGCAGAGAATTAGCATCCTTTCACACCCTCCTAGTATCGATAGAGAACTATTGTCCTTTCACACCCTCCAAGTGTCGGTAGAGAACCGAATCTTCTTCAAAGTTCTTACCTCAAGTATCTTCAAAGAAGTAAGGAAGAAATTTGCTACAAATACAAAGAGAATCTCATATTTGAGTAATCGTGCGAACCCTTCACACTCTCAATTTGCAAGAACTCTCTCTCAAACACTCTCCCAAATTACTCTCACACATTATCTCTTAAGAAAAATGAAGATAGATTCATCCAAAATTGTTTCTAAGGACTTTACATAGGAAAGGCATGAAAAACTATCTAGAAAACTAAAAATTTAAATTTTTACCGTCCATGATCATACAATATGATCAATGATCATATGTATGAATAGTTTAAAGTTTTCTTGTATGATCATATATGAAACATTTTCATACATGCATATCATATAATATGAACCATATATCATCTAGTATGATTAGTTTAACTAATTTTTCTATTCATATGAAAGAAAATATATGCATCATTTTCGTACTCTAGATGTCGTCTATACGAACTCAAGTTCGTCCAGGTTAAATAGTTCAAAAATTTTACCTATTCGTATGGACAAAAATGTTCAAATCAATTTCATACTCTAGATATTATCTATAGGAACTCAAGATCATCCCCGACAAACAGTTCAAAAAATTTACCTATTCATATGGATGAAAATGTTCACATCAATTTCTTACTCTAAATATCATATGTACAAAGGCAACTTCATACATCATGAATAGTACTTATAAAATTTTTCATCCATTATTTGATTATCTACATTAGGAGGAACGTCCAAGCCATATCATCTTGTATGATCAATGATTATACAATACGATTAGTTTAAAAATTATAAGTTTTTACACTCCCCCAGTGTGCGTGTGTGTACGGTTACCCAATTACAATCACCCTCTCCCTTACTCAAGAAAAATAAAAATGTATAAACTTCAAATATAATTAATTATAGTCTAATCTATCTTGAAGTCTTCAACTATTTGAAGTATGATTTTCTTAAAATATTAGTACACATAAATAACAAAATCAATATATCCAATATATTTTAGAAGAAACATTAATCAATCAATAATATTTGGAATCATCAAAAATACACATAATATGAAAACATAGTTATGAAAACAAAGTTACAACATATTTGATCATCTTGAGTGTTATTTTGATCAACAATTTGGTCATATTGAGACTTGTTTGGACCAACTTGACTTTATATATAATGAAGATATAGGCTAGGTTAGAGGATAATTTGATCTACTCAATACTCAAGTAACTAACATTAACAACTACTTTACCTAGTTCTCTTTTCCACAACCTCCTCCATATCAAGATCCACCAGGCTATTAGTTTAGTTGTTGTATTTAATTTTAAATATTTTATTTTGATTATATATGGTGATGTTTTTAGTTTGATTGTAGTTCTTGTGATGATTTTAGATTGATTGTAGTTCTTGTGATGATTTTTGTTTGATCGTAGTTCTTGTGATGTTTTTTTTAGATTGATTATAGTTCTTGTCATGTTTCTTTTAGATGTTTTAAATTTGAGATTTTTGTATTTCTATGGTATTTGAGTCCATGTTTTATTTTTTTTATTTAAACAAGGGTTTGGTTATGGCTGTGTTTTTCATTTCCCTCATAAATTTTCTAGGTTATTATTCAGTAATATAAAATGTTGATTTTAAGGATAAAAAATTTAAATTGTTTGCATTATAATGTTATTTCCTATTTATTTTTAAAATTCAACTTAAATCAAATTACAATTAAATTGAGATAAGGAGATCATGTTCATGTTCTAATATGCATTAATCTTATTGTTATAATTCTTGCAAATCTTATTGTTCTAATATTATTTTTTCTTTTATTTTCTTGCTCATCGTGATGATTTTATTATTATTTAATTGGGTTTTATTTTTTTGGTTGAATCTTCCTTATAATAGAAAGTATTTTCTTGTATTTGGAAGATAATCACACATGTTTAAATTTGTTGATTTACTTTGCAGAAAGAAAAAAAAGTCAAAATATACACAACGTGTGCCAAAATTTGAAAAGAAGCACAAAATTAGCCCAATCTTAAAATATGTGCAATGATCACTAAGTATTGTTCAAATTCAAAAGATATGCAAATGCATGGTAGCAGAAATTTAATGTTGATAAAAGACGCATAAAATAAGCCCACACTATATTTAGTTCTTTCATCTATTTCTCTAATTCTTAGAAAAATCCACACATTTAACTATCATTTTGACCATTGAATACGAAAATATTTGATTCTTATTCAATTCTTTTTGCAATAATTATTTTATTTAAGATTTCTTCTTTCTAGAACAAATATTGAATCTGGTTATCCATTCTTACCTTATTTGTTCTTTGATTTAAATTATGTGTTTTTGCATTATGAATTTAATGTTTTTATGCATTTCTTATTAAAATTCTTTTCCTTATTGACTTTTTGATTAGTCTATAATAACTTTCAATCTCAAGGGATATTTTTTTTCTTTTCGCTTTTTACTGATGTCAAAAGGGGGAGGTAGTAGTGTTTATTCGAAGTTTTATGCCATATATTTGTTCCTTATTTTTTGTGTTTTTGTTTTGTTGTGTGTTTTGTGTGGTAACATTTTGGGTTTTGTGATTTTCTTCATTTGTGTTTTTATGTTTTGTTTTTTGATGTCTTGTGTATTTCTTTCAAGTTTAGGGTTTGTTTTATTAAAATTTTTAAAAAAAAAATGAATTTTTTTCTCCATGATTTTTTATTTTAATTTATTGAAGGAGAGATTAGGAGAAAATAACTTTAATTTGTTATTCAAACAATAATTGTATTTAGCATCATTAAAAAGGGAGAGATTCTGGCAAATTGAGAATCAAGATTAAGATTATGATTTTTTATAATAATAAGATATTATTGTTATAATTTTATTATTTCTCCTAGCATATATTGAATATTTATATTTATTGTTGTGTATACTAATATTTAAGGGAAAACTTGATTATTGAAGATTTCAACACAAGTTAGAATAGGATTTCATGGAATAAAGTCTATATTGCTCTATTTTTCTTCCTCAGTCTTGTAATTGGGTAATTGTGCACACACACATAGGGGGAGAATGATAGAATTTTCAAAACTTATCATACCATATGATATCTAATCATAATGTATGATTTTACATAGTTTTTTCTCTAGGATCCAGTTACTTAAACCATGGCTAAAATTTTTTGAACTATTCATATTGAATGATGTCTAGTCATATGGATAATTGAGAGAGTATAACATTCATTTTGTATTGGATCATACCATATGAATACATTTATTTTTGAAATATTTAAACAATATGATGTAAGGATGTATAGATGACTAACATAGTATAAAATTCCTTTTATACTGTATTGTACAATACGATCTCATTAATTTTTGAACAATTCATACAATACGATGGCAGGTCATTCAGATGATAGATAGAGTATGATATTAGGTTTGTACAAGATTGTACCATAAGAATACATTTGTTTATTAACTATTCATATAGTATGATCTTAATTGTATAGATGACTGATAGAGTACGAAACTAAGTTCATCCCAATTTACATAAAACAAAGCCCTAATTTTTTAAACTAATCGTACTGTATGATTTATGATCCTACAATACAAATATAACTCAGTTTACATAACATTTTTTTAGTTTTTGGATGGGTTTTCATGTGGTTTCTATATAAAGAGTCTAAAAAATTATCATATAATCCTTTTTTTCAGATTTCACTTATGAGGGACCTTTTGGAGAGTGTGTTTGGGAGAGATTTTATGAGTGATGAGTAAGAGATCTAATGAAGGGAAGTTGTGAGGGATTCACAAGGTTGCCCAAATTGAGGATCACTTTTGTCTTGTTCAAGTTTCTACACAATTTATTTATAGTCTCTTGAGAGAAGATCTTCAAGACTATATCAAGATTCTCAACATACACTAGGAGGGTGAAAAAGGATGTGACAAATCTCTGCCTTAACCAAGAGGGTGAAAAAGGATATGCTTCCATTACTTAGAAAGTGTAAAATGTGATGGTTTTCTAACGAACCGTGTTGGTGGAAGAGAGTTTGTTAGGGCTTTTCTGCCTTACTGTGGGGGAAAAAGGAGGGTCACTTGTGTTCAGTGTAATACCAGAAGAAGGAGTCTCTAGGGAGTGGATGTAGGTTTAGTTGAACTGAACTGCTATAAAATTTGGTGTTCTTCTATTACTTTAATTTTATCGCATTTTATTTTACTACTTTTCCTTTTTGTGGTTATAAAATTTATCTATAAAAATCATTTCTATAAATAACTACATATTTAAAATCCAAAAATATTGTCTAAAATTAAAGGTTTTGTTTAATAATAAGCAATTCACCACTCTGTTGGTTAGCCTTGGGAAACCTACATGAACTTTCATAAAGCATGCATCATATGCCCCAAAATGGAGGCTCCATAATCCACATAGATTAGTGAATTCTTTTCCAGGTGATAGTTATTACTCTTATTGCATGCTAGGCATATAACCCTCTCTTGCACTGTTCACCATAAGACTCATCTAGTGTGGAGGAAAAAATTACATGCATCATATTATAGCATGAAAACATATCATTAATCAATTTATAAGGTGGATTCCAAACTCACTTAGGTCCCAACCCTAACTCTTGATTGCCTTTGTATGAGTGCTCTCGCAAAAGATTTAGTGAGAACTTGTGGTACCTAGACAGTGGATACGTAAGGCATATGATAAAATATTTGAAGTAGTTCATCTTACAAGAGGAAAAATGAGGGGGCAAGGTCACACTAGGGGATGACACCACTAGAAAAGTGGTTAGTTTAAGTATAATTGGTAATTATAAAAGCTTTATAACTAAAAAAATTTTATTAGTTATTGGTTGAAAGAATTACTTACTAACCATTAGTCAATTGTGTGACAAGGATTTTGATTTAAAATTCTTATATTCAAAAAGCTTAATTAGCTTAAATGTCAAATTAAACTTATAGGAGAAAGGACAAATAACATTTATATGCCTGATTTGAATTGCATTGAAAATTCTAATTCCATGTATTTGAAAAATATAATTGATGAATCCTAGCTATAGCATTGGAGACTATGTCATACAAGTATGAAAACTCTTAGGAATATTACCCAAAATGACTTAATTAAAAGCATACCCGAGATAGATTTCACAAAGGACCACTTATGTGATGCTTTCCAACTAGGAAAATAAATTAAGTCTTCATTCCTTTTAATTAAAGACATCAACACCTATAGGCCATTAGAAATTCTTCTTATGGACCTATTTGGACCATTTAGTATGTCAAGTCTAAGAGGGAAGTTATATAGATTTGTAATCATGATGACTATTCTGTATTCACTTGGGTTGAATTCCTAGCACAAAATAGTGAATCATTTAAGGAGTTTATAATCTTCTCCACCTAGATACAATGAAAATTAAGATGTGGAATATCAACTATTTGTAGTGATCATGGTGGCAAGTTTGAAAGTGAAAAATTTGTATCTTTTTGTCAGGAGATTGGGATAAAATATAACTTTTCTATCCCCAAGACCTCTCAGTAGAATGGAATAGCTTGCTATGGCATAAGAGTCTAGTCTTGTGGTGTTTTATGAATCAGATAGGACTTCTTAATCTAGACCAATAGAAGAAGAAGTAGTGATCATCCATGGAGTAGAAGCTATTGACCTAAGAGATAGAGTACAACCTTAGGAACCCCAACCTAGAGAAATAAGATACTCATCTAATTATCCTAAAGAATGAATCTTAGGAGAACCTTCTAGAGATGTTATAACCATGCATGGAATTAAAATAGTTGTTAGTCAGTCTGCCTTTATCTCTAAGATAGAAACCTCAAACATAAATCAAACTCTATTTGATAAATTCTAGATCTTACCCATACAAGAAAAGTTAAACTAATTTCTTAGGAATAATGTTTGGGAGTTGGTTAGTAGACCCAAAGATTAGAGTGTGGTAGGAATCAAATGTTTTTTAAAAAAGTAAAATGAATGACTCTATCAAGGTAATTATAGATTTGGCTAAATTAGTTGCTAAGGGGTACAATCAAAATGAAGGGATTGACTCTGAAGAGACCTTTTCCCTTATAGTAATATTATAAGACATTAGAGTGTTATTAGGCTTTGCTTACTTTAAAGGATTCAAACTCTATGAAATTGATGTTAAAAGTAACATCCTAAAAAGGGCAATTAGAGAGGATGTGTATGTTGAGCAACCCCTAGGTTTTAAAAACTCTAAATTTCTTAATCATGTATTCAAACTAAAAAAGGTGTTATATGGGTTAAATCAAGAACCCAAAGCTTGATATGAAAGTCCAATGCTATTTTCTATAAATTGGTTTATCATAATTATAGGCATTTTAGTTTGAGCAACTGGGATGTCAACCAGCCGATCAGACTGCCAAATTCTTGGCAACCTCCTCCACCCTAATGGCTAAAGGTAAATATAGATGCATCTCTACTTCCTTCTTATAAAGCAGGTATTGCTGGAGTATTCAGAGATTGTAAAGGCATATTTCTTTTTACTTTCGGTAGAACTTGAATTCATTGGGATATTGCATAATTGGAGCTTCTAGCAATCTAGTCTTTGAAGGAAGTGACCAAGGATTGGATGTTCAAACATAAAGGTATCATAATTGAAGGTGACAATTCCAACATCATTTCTTTTATGCAAGGTATTTGGAAAAAGGAAACAACATAGAAGAGGACCTTGACTTCCTTAAGGAGTTTAATTATGCCATTTTCAATTGTATAAGTAGAGAAAGTAATAAGTTAGAAAACTTGTGTGGTAACTTTGCTCTTGTTAGTTGCTTTAGTTGGGATGAATTTACTTTGAATAAGGTTCCTCCATAATTCTTTAACATTTTGAAGGAGGAGTCCACTATTTAGTTGTATTTTTATTCATTTTTATTAATATATGCTAGCTTCGGCTTTTTATTAAAAACAAAAAAGCTTGATATGAAAGGCTGAGCACTTTTCTTCTTGATAGAGATTTTGTTAAGGGTAATGTAGACACCTCCCTATTTTTAAAGAAAGAAGGAGAATACTTACTCATTACTCAAATTTATGTTGATAAAATATTGTTTGGATTTAGAAATAGAAATATTTGATAAATTTTTAAAAATGAGTCAGGAATTTGAAATGAACATGATGGGAGAGCTTAACTATTTTCTTGGATTTAGTATGAAGTGGAGGGATTATGGAACGTTCCTTAGAAAATCAAAATATATCAAGGATATCCATAAGAATTTTGAAATAGATAATGCTAGGGTAATAAAAACTCCCATGAGCTCTACTATCCAGTTATAATAGGACCCAAATGAAAAATTAGTTAATCAAAAGAAATATAGAGAAATAATTAGACCACTTCTTTTATTTAAGGGCGAGTAGACCTAATATAATGTCTAGTGTATATCTCTATACGAGATTTTTGGCTAATTTAAAAGAATCTCATCTGACTACTGATAAGAGAATTCTTAGATATATTCTAAGAACCAAAACTTAGGAATCTGGTATCCTAGATATAACACCTCTTTCAAAATCATAGGATATTATGATTCAAAGTTTGAATGTTATAGAGTTGTATTACATAAGTCCTATGGTTTAAGAAACAAATCCTTTATCTTGGACTCCCTATATGCACTATTCTTATCATGTATGATAACACTAGTGCCATTTGCATATTGAACAATCCAATCCAACATTCTACGACAAACCAAATAGACATTAGGCACCATTTGATTAGAGATTATATAACCAAAGGGGTTATAGAGCTACATGATGTAGCTTCTGAACATATTTTGGCTGATATCCTTATGAAATCTTTAACATTTAAAATTTTAGCAACTTGAGGACTTGACTAGGTGTCATAGATATTCAAGCTTAAATTAGGATGATTTTGAAATTAAAAAAAAAAATTTGTTTTTGTATATTCTCTCTTGAATTTAATTTATGATTATTTGTATTTTCTTTTTATATTTGTCCTAGCATCAAATATTTTCAATAAGATCCCTATTTTATGTATGGTTTTTATGTTTTTCTTCTTCTTATGAAGTTTTCATGATTAGCACTCAACTCATAAAAAATATTCACATCATACTATCTATTTCCACAATATATTATATGAAATACCCAAAGTATAACATAATTGTTTACAACACATCCAATAGTTTTGATTGATCAATTATTGGTGATCATACTGTATAAAAACCTATTTTGTATAGTACGATACACATGGAACTAGGCATTGTATGAATTGAATTTGGTCTGTGTCATATTTAATAATGCATAGTACTATACAAATACATATTCGTATAGGTTGATCTAACCAGCCAACGATCATCCAGACTGACTCCTTGGGACTACAATATTTAATCTAATCATCTAGTATGATTTTAATCATATTATATGATAATACTACCTTTTTTTATTGATTTAACTTGATAAATTGATTACACTCGATCGTACTGTATGATACACTATCATACTATACAATATGATTGATTTCTATTTAAAGGGAACGAAAATAAGGTTTTTCTTCACCAACCCTTTTCAAACTCTCTTCCATCCTCTTTAAGAGCTTAGTCCTCAAAATGGAAAATGGAAAGTGTTTATGAGCTCAGGTCCAAAGTTCCTCTCAATGACGCATGGATCCTTGCTTCACCAAAGCAGCAGATGAAGAGGCTTAACATTGTTATAAAACTATCAGGATTACACCATCCAAAATCATGAATAAAAAATCTTTAACTTCTAGGTACTCAATCATTTCACCATCACCATTCTTATGTTCATTCTTATGCATTCCTACCCATTCAATTTTGAACACCTTTTCAAATTCTTCTTAAGCCTTTAAATTAACAGTGAGGGTAATACCCTTCATTCTTATGTCAATAAGAGGCCTGTTGAAATTACCTACCAATACTTTTATGATTTCCTCCACCTTTCTACTACTGAAGAAAAAAGTTCACCTTGTAGCATCCAACACTAACTATGATTTGACCCTTGCTAACACTACCCTTAGGGAATCGACTGTTAGATACCACATTCCTCATTTCAATACCTTAGTATAAGATGCTAAAATTATTTAGCATATCCTTTGCAACTCTATAATTCCAAAATCTGGGGATCAAATCAATATCACACCTCTTATATCCAAAACCACTTACTTTATAATGGTTGAAATTACTTTCATTGTAACTGATTTAATTATTTGATATCTTTAGAATCTTACTTGCATTAGAGATCTTAAACATAAAAGAAATCCAAATCTTTCCATAGGTCACATAATTGCCTTTGTCCTTGAATCCAAATAAAACATTCATTATCCTACACAACCATATCATCTCCCAAATTTCTATTAAAATAGCTCCTTCTATGTCCTTAACAATACTTGCTGCTAGAATGTTCACAATGTGGACCACAAGCTAGAGCAAGAAGAGGGAGGTCCAACACCAGTTTTAGCACCAACACCTATCCACCAGCAGTCTCATTATGATATGCTAGTTTAGAGATTTGATTAGTGGGAGGCTCATTTTGACACATACATAGTAGAGCAACAACAAGAACATGAAAATGGTATGGCTCACTTTGATAACTACATAGAACAGTAGCACCAACAACATGAAAAAAATAAAGCATGGCTTAGAGAGCAGTTTTCCTCCATTCACTGATTCTTCCAACAACCACCCCCATAACGTCCACCTGATTAGGTCTCTTCATACTTTTTAGATTATTTTGTGTTAGTGCTTGTGTTTGTATTATTTTTATGTCTCTCTTTTATGATGTCTTTTTTTATTTTGGTTTCTTTGTTTCATTCTTTCCTCCTTTTTATGATGTCAAAAGAGGGAGTAGACTATTTTTGGTTGTTCGTACGTCTTTATCATTTCTTGCTTAATTATGACTAATCTATTTTTTTTATCTCTTGCTCAATTTTGTTTTCTTGTGTTCATTTTATCTAAGAATTTTATTTTCTCTTGATAAAATAAAATTAATAAAAAAATCTCCTCATTTTCAAATATTCATCAGTAAAGGGAGATTAGGACATATTAAAATTTTTACTTGCAATCAAAACCAATAATGCTTGCCATCATAAAAATGGGGAGACTGTTAAGAATTTGGACCCAAGTCATGTGATTTTGATGATAACAAACATCACTGGATTCATTACTATGCTATCTAATGGTTATTTTCATAATTGCATATCTACTTTTTTCATGTGCATAAATATTTTAGGTCCACCTTACACTATGCAACATAATTCAACTCAAGGTAGGGTAAAATAGGGTCAAAGTGTCAGTTAGAGCCTGTAATTTTGCCTTTGTTATTTCTACATTTCTTGTGTCAATTATGTATTTGGTGCATAGTAAGCTTGGTGACCATACACATAAATAATCAAGGGGGTAAGTTAGTGACAAAATCAAAAGTTGTGTTTTTTGAGCTAATCATATTGTACAATCAGTTAATCAGAAAATCATTGAAATGACTAATTGTGATAATTAATACAACTTTGACTAATCATACTATACAATGACTATCATGCAGCATAATAAGTTGAAATTAAGATACTAGCCGCCAATCATAATGTAGGCAACATTTTGAAATTCAAATTTTGTACTAATTATACTATACGATAAGTATTGTACCGTATGGTGTGATTTAATCTTTTATAAATTAATCATGTAATTAAGAACATTAATATGGGTTAATTTGTCCAATCAAATCATACTAAATGATTGGACTCAATCATACTGTATGAATAGATCCCTACATGGGATGATAATTTATCATTGCCTATCATATAGGATAATAAACCATATTCTTTCAACTAATCATACTTGATGACCATTCTTATTGTACTACACTATCAGTGCAATACATTGAACTGATCGTATAATGCTCTCTAATTTGAACAATATTAATAGGGACAGTTGGACTAATCATATAGTATGATCTTGGATCATACTATACGATCAATGTCAACAAAATTAAATTTTAGGTCTTTTTGAGAGGCCATGTATTTAATCTCTTTCAATTGACTTATTTTAACTCTTTGACTATTGAGTATTCTTGAGAGGGTACTTTAAGAAGAAGATCTTGGAGAGCATTAAGATGAAGAAATGGAAATCTTATGTGAGATGGAGAAGTAGTTTGAAAGGCTCATATGGTTGCTCTAAGCAAGTGTCTTGCCTTATTCCTCCATGTGTCTGTCTAGGTTTCTTGGGTGGCTTTGGGAAGAAGTTCTTCATCTCAAGGATGTGGTTCTTTTCAACAACAGGAGGGTGAGAAAAGATTTCATGTTTCTCTTCCATCAGAAAGAGGACAAGAAAGGAGATTTAGGTTCTTTGTCTTCTCCAGGAGGGAGAAAAAAAATTGAAGGTCCACTTCCATCTCTAGGTGGGTGTCAAATCTACCAGTTCTTCACTATACTGAGTTTAGTGGAAGAGAGTTATATAAGGGTTCACCACCTTGCTATGGGTTCAATAGGAGAGACACTTTTGTGATAGTGTAATACTTGGAGTGGAGGACTTTGGGGAGTTGACATATGTTATTGTTTGACTCAACCACTATAAATCTCTAGTGTGTTTATTCTGATTTTCTATTTTTGTATTTTATTTTTTTTTCATTTTATTTCTATGATAATTTCTTGGTGAAAATTGATGATTAATACTTAATTCTAATGATTAGAATATCATCATCATTAGCTTGATATTTTATGAAATTATTCACTTTCATATATATTAAAATTGTTATTTCTAATAGCGAAAAAATCCAAAATTATCATCTTTATTTTTGAATAATCAATTTTTTTATTTCTCCAATTTACCCCCCTCTTGGTGTGCCTAGGGACAAGTTCACTTAGGCTTTACATTCTTATCAAACTTTCAATTAGTATATGTGGTACTAAAAAATAGTGTTTTAGAAAACCTATAGGAAAATGATCCATTGCATATTTTAGAAATAAGAACACCGTATAATGTTATTTTATTACTCATCCACCTTTATTTGACAAAGTATCATTTGACATATGGAAAATTCATTTATCTACCTTTTTATAATCTATTAATTTTTGCATGTTGTTCTTAATACAAGAGGGTTACACTACACCATCCTATATCATTAATGGCATTAAAACTAAATTACCTTTCATTGAAGGAGCAATGAGGGTAGAAACTTAGCTTGATTGAATGCTAAGTATTTAAATTATATTTTATGTGGTCTTAAGATAGGGGATTACATGAGAGTCTCTATTTATACCAGTGGAGAGAAAATTATGGAAACATTGTGTATTATATATTTTTGAACTACTGAGGTAAAATAATCTAGGTTGAACATTTTATTGCATGATTTTTAAATCTTATGCAGGAAACCTAGCAAAACCATTTTAAACGTGTATACTAGGTACAGAAATTATAATATTTCTACATGATTTAGGTATAAAACTCTCTGATTATGAAAACGTTAATAAAATTTTATGTTGGCTACCCAGAATAAATGATTCTAATGTTATTACGATCTCTGCATAAAAAGACTTATATATTTATTTTATTGGTAATTTACTTTGGTCACTCATTGCTTACGAGAAAGGTGTGAGTAAAAGACTAATTGATATAAGTGATAAGAAGAAGGAGAAGGCTATGGATTTGAAATAAAATAACTCGTAAATGATAGTTCCGTAAAAGAGGAGAATGATGACATTGCGTTGATAACCGAATAGTTCAAAAATTTCTTAAGGAGAAAGCAAAAGCTTCTTTAACAATAATGAAATAAAGGTAAAACTAACAAAAATTTTAAAGCATCATCTAACAAAAAATACTTTGAATGAAAGAAAACATGTCATCTTTAAAAAGACTGCCTTAACCTGAAGACTCACCTATTTAAGGAGAAGGGCGAAGAAAAAGGAAAATTCATGAAGGGGAAGCACATGGCACAAAAAGCATTTTAGGCTGAATTTGCCTCAGAATCATCAGAAAAATAAGCAGAGGAGGAGGTAAAAAACCTGTGTCTCATGACTAATGATAATTTTGATCAATTATACCAAGATGAGGTATGTCAGCATTCCTATAATTAATTATTTATTATTTTAAAGAAAATTCATAATTTGTATATGAAATTTAAAAAGATGTATGTTAACTAAAAAACTGAATTTTCTAATCTCTAAAAAGAGCATACTAGTCTGATAATCGAGCATTCTACTTTAGATAGTGATTATATGACTTTAAATGATGTATATGATGCATTAAATAAGGGGCATGTTGACCTAAATAATGCTCCTAAATCCTTGATGTCATAGAATATTGAATTGTAAGGATCATTTAAAGAATTAAAAGCACTTGCATGTCAATTAGATAGTAGTGAGCATTTATTGAAATTATAAGTGGCAAGCATTGACGGTGCTAAAAAAATCCTAAATGCAACACTCAATGCACTTCAAAAAATAAATCATCAGCTACATTGGCACATTGGCATAACTCATCACAACATGCATTATATACCCCTAGGAAGAGGCACAATAATCCACATAGATTAGTGAATCCTTTTCCTAGTATTAGGTGTTACTCTTGTGGCATGCTAGGTCATGTAGCCCGCACTTGCACTATCCAGCCTAGGACACATCTAGTATGGAGGACAAAATTATGTGCATCGCAGCATAGAATGCAAAAATATCATTCATCAATGCATAAGGTGGAACCCAAACTCATTTAGGTTCCAAAATTTAACTCTTGATTGAATTTGTAGAAGTGCTTTAATAAAAGGCCTAGTGAGAGTATGTGGTATCTAAACAATGGATACTCAAGATATATGAGTGGAGATTTGAAGCAGTTCATCTTATTGGAGGACATATCTAGTGTAAAGGTCACACTAGGGGACAACATTACTATGAAAGTGGTTACCTTAAGTATAATTGGCAATTTTAAAAATTTTATAATTAAAAATATATTATTAGTTGATGGTCTAAAGGATAACTTACTGAGCATTAGACAATTGTGTGGTAAGGATTTTGATATTAAATTCTTATCTGTGAAATACATGATTAACTTAAATGGAAAATTTGTCGTAGAAGGAGAAAAGGTAAATAACATTTATATGTTTGATTTTAATTGCTTTGAATATTGAAATTTTCTATATTTGAAAACTATAATTAATGAATCTTGGCTAAGGCATAGGAGACTATGTCATGCAAGCATAAAAACTCCTAGGAATATTACCAAAAAAATACCTATGTAGAGTCATGCCCAAGTTAGATTTCAATAAGAACCACCTATGTGATGCCTCCTAACTAGGAAAACAAATTAAGACTTAGTTCCATTCAATTAAGGACGTCAACACCTCCAGACCCCAAGAAATTCTACATATGGACCCATTTGGACCAAGTAATACTACAAGCCTAAGAGGGAAGTTATATATTTTTGTAATCAATGATGACTATTCTTGAAGCTTACTAGTTTTTTTTTCTATTGGTTTGCTGGATCCATGCCATGTTTCCATTCAACTTTTTAATGGTGTTAACAATATAGTGTTTTTGCTAGAAGATCTTATTATATCAACAACTATCAAATGTGTCTTCTTAAATGGATGTCTTTCTTCAACATTAGGGAAGAATCACTGATTGTGCCTATTTGGATTTCTTTTCCAAATCTTCATTTTCATTTCTTTCATCCTCAAATTTTATGTGTGTTGGGTTCTACTTTCGGTAGGCCTCTTAAGACTTTCCAAGCAACTGCTTCGAAGACCCGTCCATTCATCTCTATGGTTTTAGTTGAGATTGATATCACTTAAAGGCATGCGAAGGAACTTTGGGGTTATTCTGAATCATTTTATCATTTACTAAAAGTTGAATTTGAAAAAAGTTTCAAATTTTTTTACTCATTGCAATATTCATGATTATGTTATGAGTTACAGCTTTTTTTTGCATCCTGATTTAAAAAAACCTTCACCTTTGTATATTGATAATGTTTGTTCCACACAAAAGAACATTTAAATGCTCCTAATTAGAATATTATTATCCACATGGATTCAATGGAACCTACAACTTGTAATTTGTTGAAGGGGAAAGATGTGCAGAAGGGGTAAGAAGTTGGTATAGATTTGGTTCAACCTCATAATATGGAATTACTGCTTGGTGAAGAGTTACTTCTACAATGGGTGAGCCAAATAATAAAATTGAAGGAATTAATTGTGAGTTTTTGAGTGACCATTGTTGAGTCTAGTGAATAAGTTGTTAAACCTAAGTTAATGTCCCAAAGTTACCAAGAGGGGGGGGGGGTGAATTGGTATTTTATAAAATATCCCTCTTTTGATAAATTGAACCAAAATTAAACTTTAATGAATTTTTGTAAGAAGTTTTTCAACTATAATTTTTTATACAAAAAAATGCAGAAAATAAAAGCAGTAAAATAAACGACAAACAATTTATAGTGGTTTGGTCTAAACTAGATCTACAACCACTCCCTAGAGGCACCCTCTGAGTATTGCACTAATACCAATAGTGACTCTCCTTTTGAACCCACAACAAGGCGGAGTAGCATTTACAAACACTATTTTCACCACAACCCAGTGCGACAGAGAATCGTCATCCTTTCACACTCTCCTAGTGTGGGCAGAGAACCCTTCATCCTTTCACACTCTCCTAGTGGGGGCAGAGAACCCTTCATCCTTTCACACTCTCCTAGTGTGGGCAGAGAACCCTTCATCCTTCACACTCTCCAAGTGTCGGCAGAGAACTGAATCTCCTTGACAGATCTCTTCACAAGAAATCTAGAAGGAAGAAAGAAAAAGAGTGAAATAATCTCAAATCACAAGTAGGAAATCTTAACTTTGAACACCAAACGAAGCCTTCACGCTCTAGTGGTAGGAATCCTTCTTTGAATGTTCTCTCTCACTTTCTCCTTTACTCTTCTTCCAATAGGCACGTAGATCAATGAGCAAAAAGATTGGGTGGCAGTCTAATTTGGACTATATATACAAAAGATAAGAAAAAATGCACAAAAACTGCAAGTTGTCAATTTTGTACGTAGTGGATCCTCCCGTACGATCGTGGATTGTCCCGGACGATTTTACTTAAAGTGTCGGAAATAATCCTAATGTATATTGATACGAACTATGTTTGTACACGCTCATCATCCCGTACAAACTAGGTTCGTCCGGTACGAAATGGTTATTACATAGGTCGGTTCCAAAAATTCTACAGGACGTAACCAACTGAGGTAAGTCGGTTCAGTTCGTCCTGGGACAAATAGGTTTCATCCTGGGATGATTTTATACAGAGAGTTTCATCCAGGGATGAAGGTTCATTTAGTCCTGTACAATCTCATATAGAGAGATTCGTCCAGGGACAAAGGTTCATTTCGTCATGTACGATCTCATACAGAGAGTTTCGTCCTGGTACGAACCATGCTTTTCATCTGGACAAATAGTGCAAGGCGAGAATCCAGAGACATTCATCCCGGGACTAATACAAAATTCGTCCTGGATGATTAGGACTTAGAAAATTTTCTACCTGCCTGTTCGATCCATTGCTCCCTAGGGGTTAATTGGCATGATCGTCCCGTATGAACCAGGTTCGTCCCATACTACCAGTTCACAAAAATTATCCTCCAAGAGTGTGTGTTGTGATTTTTCACTCAATTACAATCACTCCCTTTCATTTAAAAACTTATAATTTATAAATGAATAATTTGAAGTCTTCATCGCTTGGAGTTGATTTTTTCTGAAATGTTAGTACACACTAGAGCAAAAACAAATCTTCTGAAAAAGGTTAGGAGATATATATAAAATAATAATATTTGAAATCATCAAAACAATATAAGTTGCAAGAATGTAAAATATGCAAATAGCAACTCTCTCTACAATCTCCCCCTTTTTGATGATGGCAAAACAATTATTATTTGTAGGATTTCAAATTCTAAGAATCTCCTAAACTCCCCCTGAAATGATGAACTCATGAAAATAAGGAGGCATTTGAAGTAAAAAAAAAATTGTTTCTCAAAATTTTTATACAACAATAAACAACACAAAAGAAAAAACAAAAAATAATCAAACACACACACGAAAACATACGATAAAAACAAATAAAAATACACAAGAAAAAATAAAAATACACAAGACATAACAAGCAATTTCTCCCCCTTTTTGACAACATCAAAAAGTGAAGAAGAAAAGAAGGCTAGAAATATAAACAGAAGTATGAAATTTATTTGATATTTTAATCTTTTAAGTGATTGAAATAATGTATGCAGATAAAATCAAAACATTAGAAAAACATAAGATTTCATATAATTTAAGAAGTGATATAACATAGAGAATAGAAAGAATTTATCAAAGGAATGTGTCTATTTAGACATGAAGATAAAGAAAATCATTGTACTAAGGATGAATAAAAAATTTTATATTTCAAATTTCAATATGAATTATAAATGAACATTAGATCAATTTGAATTAAGAGATTAAAAGAGTCTGGAAAGAAGTAATTACCACATGTGGTGCTTTGCGCATCTTTTTCAATTTTTATAGCACATTTTTGTGCATCTTTTTACTTTGGGCTTATTTTGTGCCTCTTTTTGTCATTGCAATTTTTTTTCACAATCCTTTTGATTTTTGTACATTTGCGTAATTTTCAAGAGTAATTGAATTCTTACCAAAATCAATAATCTAAAATTTTAAATTTTTCTAAGTGCATAAATACTAATTCAAAAGAGAAATACAAAATAAGAAAACATCTAAATTACAATAATAATATTAATGAAAATGTTGTCTAAATAAGAGACATGGAATTGAAAATTCTAAAAATATCAAGTTATACGCATCTCTTAAATTTAGAAAAATTATATTTTCTAATGAAATTAATTTTAATTTACAAATTAGAATAAAGCACTATTATGATTAAAAAAAAATGAATGTCATAAAGTCTAACACACATTTCTAAAACATTAAACAACAAAACATTGAAACATATATTGATATCGGATGAAGCCATTACAATTTGAAGTTCAAGATATCAATAGTAACAAAACTAAATCAAAGAAAAAATAACAAACTAAAGGAAATCACTAACACATGAACTACAACGAAACACATAACAAACACTAAACAAATCATTCAGATGGATCCTGATCTGGAGGAGGAGGTTGTGCTGCACCAAAGAAGTTGAAGTAATTACTCATCATAAACATGTTGGAATTAATGGCATTTATTTGATCACGCATAAATCCCATATCCTGATTGTACTGAATATCTTGCTGCTGCAAGTGAGTTTCAATTTGATCAAACCGTTGATTAAAATGAGCCTCTAAATTGTCAAATCTTTCAACCAAATCCTGATAATTTGGTCCAACAGCATGTGATGGTTCAGCTTCTTCTTCTGTTTCACTCAGAACTACATGAGTTTTGTTGGGCTCATCCTTATTGAAGATAGCCCTAAAGGACGCGTCGTTGTAGTACAGTGGTTCTTCAAAGTCTTATTATGGATGAATTAAATCATACTTCTTTTCCAAAGTATAGGCAATCAGATGTCCTAAGGCAATGTTCTTCTTTCTTTTATGATCAACATGACCAATTTCAGAGAGATCATAAATGTAGTCAATTAGGAGTTGGGCCTTATCTATAGGTTATCTTTTCATTATCATGTAGGTAACAATAGAAAGAAGAGGAGTGATGTTGACTCTATCACCAGCTTTAGAAATAATGGAAGTTCTTTGTACGTGCTGGATGATACGGGCATCACACAATAAAGTTGATACTTTAGGAAAATGATCCTGAACTCTTATTCCTCTAATCACACGATTAACTTCAGTCCAATCAAAATTTGTGGTGGTTAAGGTGTGTGCTCTTAAGCCTTCAGTCCTTAAGTTTAGGAAAATACCAAAGTCATCCTTGGTGATTTCAACTTTCTTTTTGAAAACAAAAGAACTAATGACAGAATGGTCGGAGTTAAATGACATGTTTGCCAAGAAATAGTCAAAGGTTTCTCTATTGTAGAAGTGTACTAAAGTGAGGATTAAACCAAATTGAGTAGAGGAAAACAAGTGCATTACCTTAAAGGTTAATTGATCCTGTAGGAGAACTCTAGATGGGGTGATTTTTGCATAGACAAACCTAGAAAAGGATTCTTCATTGGCACTAGAAAGGAAGTTTTTGGATGTATTTCTTGGAGGACCCTTAGCCAAGATCTTTTGGCGCTTGCTAGAACTTGCCATTGAAATATTTGAAGAGAGGAAAGGTTTGAAAGAGATGTGTGAAAGTGACTGTTCAGTAAAAAATTGCCATTAATTTAAAGAAGAACGACTGTTAGTACCAGACAAAACTTTATTCGTCCCGTATGAAAATATTTCGTATGGACGAACGAATGAGTTTAAAAAATAAAGACTTTTCATAAACACACAATTTTTTAAGCTTCCTTTCGTACAGGCTTTTGACCAAAATGATCGTACAGACGAACACGTGTTCGTACGAACGATCGGAAATTCAATTCATTTTAATGGCAGTTGGAAACCGTCCCCCGCCATGAACCGACATGTGTTCGTCTGGATGAACCAAAGGTTCGTACGGACGAAGTTCATAATAAAAACTGTCTTATCCATTTAACTGCTACATTCATTCATCCCGTCGTTTGAAAAATATTTTGTCCTGGATGATCGTGACGATTGTACAGACGAACTACATTAAAAACTGCTCTTAAGACGGTTCGAAATCACACATTTTGTCATTTTACACACATCATCCCGTACGAATATTTTTCATCCCGAACGATGATGACCACTTACATTTTCACACTCAAAACAAAAAAGAATAAAATCAAAGAAGACAAACTTAAATACACACCTTTTTAAGAAGAAAATATCACATAAACAAACTAAAAAATACAATGAACACAAAAACAAAAACAAAATATCAATGTTGCAGAAAAACATTTTTATCTAAGCATTTAAATCAATCACTCCAAGCCTAGTTCTTAATGTACTGAAAGTATCAAAGGCTAAATGTTTTGTAAAAATGTCTGCAAGTTGATTTTCTGTTGAAACATGGATAAGTTCAATTTCTCCCTTGGATATATGATCCCTTATAAAATGTTGTCTTATGTCAATGAGTTTGGTTCTTGAATGTTGAATAAGATTTTTAGAAATGCAAATAGCACTAGTATTATCACAATAAATTGGTATAGTGCCTATAGTTAATCCTAAATCAATCAACTGTTGTTTTAACCGAAGTACTTGTGCCACACAACTTCTGCAATAGATAGGGACACTGAATTTTGTTTTCTACTAGACCATGAAACTAATGAATTTCCAATGAATTGACATATTCCAGAAGTGCTTTTCCTATGCACCCTACAGCCTGCAAAATCAAAGTCTGAATAACCAATAATTTCAAATGAAGAGCTAAACTTTGGATACCAAATTTCTAAGTTCTGAGTTTCTAGTAAGTATCTTAAAATCCTTTTCACTACTGTAAAATATGATTCTTTTGGATCAGATTGAAATCTAGCACACAAGCAAACACTAAACATGATATCTAGTCGGCTAGCAGTCAAGTAAAGTAAAGATCTAATAATCCCTCTAAATTTCTTTTGATCAACAAATTTTCCATTAAGGTCCTCATCCAACTGAACTGAGGAACTCATTGATGTACTAACATGTTTAGCATTATCCATTTCATATTTTTTGAGATTGTCCTTAACATATTTAGATTGACTAAGAAATGTACCTTCCTCAAGTTGCATAATGCTAAAGCCTAGAAAGTAATTTAAGTCTCTCATTAGACTCATCTCAAATTCACTACTCATTATTTTAGAAAAATCATCACAAAGATTTTTATTTGAAGATCCAAAAATTATATCATCCACATAAATTTGAACAATGAGTATATCCTTTCCAAATTTCTTTAAAAAAAGAGTTGTATCCACACTTCCTTTTTCAAAAGATCTTTCAAGTAGGAACGTGCTTAACCTCTCATACCAAGCCCTAGGTGCCTGTTTTAATCCATATAATGCCTTTTTCAACTTGAAAACATGATTTGGGTATTTAGAATTTTCAAAACCTGGAGGTTGTTCTACAAAGACATCCTCTTCAATTACCCCATTTAAAAAGGCACTTTTCATATCCATTTGAAACAATTTGAAACATTTAAAATAAGCAAAGGCTAACAAAACCCTAATTGCTTCAAGTCTAGCTACAGGGGCAAAAGTCTCCTCTAAATTAATTCCTTCAATCTGGTTATACCCCTTAGCAACTAATCTAGTCTTATTTCTAATGACTATTCCCAAGTCATTCATTTTATTTTTGAATACCCACTTAGTTCCAACAATGCTTTTATCTTTTGGCCTTAAAGTTAATTCACAAACTTTATTTATTACAAATTGATTCAACTCTTCTTGCATGGCCAATATCCAAAATTCATCAAAAAGTGCTTGATCAATATTAGTGGGTTCTATTGTTGAAATAAAGGCTGAATGATTTACTTCCTTGTTTAATCCACGCCTAGTTCTAACACCCTCACTAGGTTCACCTATAATCAATTCCCTTGGGTGGTTTTTAGAAAATCTGAAATCTCTAGGCAAAGGGTTTTCTATCTCCAAATTCTCTTACACATTTTCTTCCAAGTTTATTCTATCAATCTTTTGGGAGTTATCCTCAATCTCATCTTCAATAACATTTGGCTCTTCCAAATTTTTAGATTCATCAAATACAACATGTGTGGTATGTTTAATGACCAAAGTTCTTTTGTTGAATACCCTATAAGATTTTCCAACACTTGAATATCCAACAAAAATTCCTTCATCTGATTTTGGATCAAAATTTTCTAAGGCAGATTTTCCATTATTATGAATAAACACCTTGCAACCAAAAACATGCAAATGTGACAAATTAGGTGTTCTCCCTTTTAGCAATTCATAGGGTGTTTTATTTTAATTAGATCTCACATTCATACTATTCAGAACATAACATGCAGTGCTAACCGCCTCAGCCTAAAAATATTTAGGAAGTGAGTATTCTGCCAACTTTGCTCGGGCGGCTTCTATTAATGTTCTGTTTTTCCTTTCGACTACCCTATTTTGCTGAGGGATTCTAGGTGCAGAAAAATTGTGATCAATTCCTTTCTCTTTACAAAAATTTTTAAATCAATCATTCTCAAATTCTCCTCCATAATCACTTTGTATAGAAACAATTTCACACCCTAATTTTCTTTGAATCCAAGTCAGAAAATTTCTAAATTCTACAAATGATTCACTCTTATGAAATATAAATCTAACCCAAGTGAATCTTGAGTAATCATCCACTATAACAAATCCGTATACCTTCCCTCCTAGACTTACAATTCCAACTGGTCCAAAACGATCCATGTGTAAGATTTCCAAAGGTTTACTAGTCCTAAGATCGTTATTGGACTGAAAAGAGGACTTCACTTGCTTACCTAATTGACATGCATCACAAAGGATGTCCTTATTAAAGTCTAGTTTAGGTATACCTCTCACTAAATTCTTTTGGGTAATCTTTCTAGGGTTTTTCATGCTAGAATGACAAAGTCTCTTATGCCAAAGCCATGACTCATCACAAATAATTTTTAAACAAAAGATAGTAGGAGTATGAATGTAATTTAAATCTAGCATATAAACATTGTTTACCCTTTCTCCATTCAACACATCTTTACCATTTATGCTTAATATGCAGCTAGTAGGAAAAAAATTTACACTATAACCCTTATCACATAGCTGACTTATACTTAACAAATTATGCTTTAATCCTTCAACAAATAACACATTGTCTATAAAAAAGTTTTTCAAGTTTCCAATTATACCTGATCCAACAACCTTCTTTGTGATATTATCTCCAAGTGTAACCTTGCCTCCACTCCTGGCTTCCAGCGTTATGAATTGAGCAGTATCTCCAGTCATATGCTTTGATTATCCACTGTCCAGGTACCATATGCTCCCACGAGGTCTTGTGTAAGAGCGACCCTACAAAAATATCAAATGTTAAACCTGGAAACCCAAACAAGTTTGAGTTCTCCTTTTAACAATTTATAATCAGATGCATGTATGATATGTCTAGGTTTATGCATCTTAGGTCTCCACATCAAATCAGATTTCATCTTCAAAGTACAGGTGTGTGCTATATGTCCAAATAATCCACAATTATTACATTCGACATTAGGAAAAGTATTCCTAAGTCTTCTACCATTTGTTTGTCTTCTAAGGGATTCCATATATTTAGGATAAAATTCAGGATTTGTAAAATCTTCAAGTTTTGGGGGTATCCTATTATCCTCGAGAGCTTTTATTTTCAGCTTATAAAATGAATTCATATCTTCCAAGATTCGATTTGTATAATTGATTCGATATATTTTCTCTCTGACTCATCCTTAAATTTTTAAAATTCTTTTTCAAGATCAGCATAGGATGATTTTAAAATCTCATGATTTTTATTCAGGTCATCGTATTCATCAAGTAATTTCATGTGGTTGTCATCTATTAAAGCATGATCTTTCCTAAGGATTTTATGTTCTTTCTTAAGTTCTTCCAATTCTAAACTTACACTAGCATGCATCTTTTTCATTTTCCTATATGCATCATGCATATGTTCAGAAATTTTAAATAATTCATCATAACGTAAGTCACATACCTCTTCTAGATCTGATTGATCTTTACTATTTGCCATCAAGCAAAGATTGGTGACTTCTTCTTCCTTTTCAGTCTCTGATGAATGTGAAGCTGAGTCCGCCCAAAAAGCTCTTTGAAACTTCTTCTTGCCCTTCTTTACTGTTGGTTTCTCCTCTACCTTCTCCTTGCTAGGAGTGGCTTTGAGTTTTGGGCAATCAGTAGTGATATGACCTGGTTTCATGCATTAATAACAAATCACTTCATTAGAAACCTTGTCATTTCTGTTAAATTTACCTCTATTCCATTGCTGGCGTCTCTTCTGCTTTCTCTTCATAAAGCTTATGAATTGTCTAGTCATCAATGCAATATCATCTTCATCCTCAGGTTGTGAGTGTTCACTCTCAGACTCTTCCACTTTTAGTGCTATATTCTTCTCTTTTCGTGGTGCACCTGTATCAATCTTTCTTTGACTAACCCCTTGCTCGTAAGCAATGAGTGAACCAAGAAGATTGTCAATAGAATAAATGTTTTGATCTTTAGACTCTATAATTGCAGTAATTTTAGCATCATAAGCAGTAGGTAAACAACGAAGAATCTTATTAACCATTTCATCATTCATTAGTTCCCTATCTAGTGCATAAAAAGAGGTGACAATTTGTGTGAATCTTGTGTACATATTAGAAATGGATTCATTTGGTTTCATGGGAAACAATTCATAATCATGTAACAAGATATTAAGTCTTGATTGCTTAACCTCATTAGTCCCCTCATAAGTTATACAAAGTCTATCCCATATGTCCTTTTCACTTTTACAAGTGGAAACCCGCATGTAGTCTTCTGATTTTAAAGAACAAAAGAAACTATTTAAACATTTAGCATTTAGTTGTGCTAAGTCACATTCTTCTATAGTCCAATCTGCAAAAGTGTTTCTACCCTAACTCCATCAACTAATCTAGTTGGTTTTGTATAACCTTCCTGGACTAATATCCACATATGATAATTAAGTGATTGTAAGAAAGTAGACATGCATGTTTTCCAAAAATCAAAAGGTATATTGTCAAATAGTGGAGGTCTAGTAATAGAGTAACCTTCAGGTGTATTTTGATTTCCAAATGTTGCCATCTACGTTAATCAAAAAGTAGTTTAAACATATGATTTTGAAACAAAGCTTTGATACCACTTATTGAGTCTAGTGAATAGGTTGTTAAACCTAAGTTAATGTCCCAAAGCTACCAAGAGGGGGGTGAATTTGTATTTTATAAAATATCCCTCTTTTGATAAATTGAACTGAAATTAAACTTTAATGAATTGTTGTAAAAAGTTTTTCAACCATAATTTTTTAAACAAAAAAAATGTAGAAAATAAAAAGAAGTAAAATAAACGACACACGATTTATAGTGGTTCGGTCTAAACCAGACCTACATCCACTCCTCAGAAGCACCCTCTGAGTATTACACTAATACCAATAGTGTCGTCTCTCATTTTGCACCCACAGCAAGGTAGAGAAGCCTTTACAAACACTCTTTTCACCACAACCCGGTGCGACAGAGAACCATCATCCTTTCACACTCTCCTAGTGTGGGCAGAGAACCTTTCATCCTTTAACACTCTCCTAGTGTGGGTAGAGAATCCTTCATCCATTCACACTCTCCTACTGTCGACAGAGAACCCTTCATCCTTTCATACTCTCCTAATGTGGGCAGAGAACCCTTCGTCCATTCACACTCTCCTAGTGTGGGCACAGAACCCTTCATTCTTTCACAATCTCCAAGTGTCGGCAGAGAACTGGATCTCCTTGAGAGATCTCTTCACAAGAAATCTAGAAGGAAGAAAGAAAATAGTGAAGTAATCTCAAATCATAAGTAGGAAATCTTACCTTTGAACACCAAGAGAAGCCTTTACGCTCCAGTGGTAGAAAACCTTCTTTGAATGCTCTCTCTCACTCTCTTCTTTACTCTTCTTCCAATAGGCATGTAGATCAATGAGAAAAAAGATTGGGTGGCAGTCTAATTTGGACTATATATACAAAATACAAGAAAAACTGCCCAAAAACTGTAAGTTTTCAATTATGTACGCAATGGATTGTCCCGTACGATCGTGGATCGTCCCGAATGATTCTATTTAAAGTGTCAGAAATAATCCTAATGTATATTGGTACGAACTATGTTCGTACACGCTCATCGTCCCGTACGAACTAGGTTCGTCCAGTACGAAACGATTATTATATAGGTCGGTTCCCAAAATTCTACAGGACTTAACCAACTGAGGAAAATTCGTTCAGTTCATATTGGTATGAACAGGTTTCATCCTGGGACGATTTTATACAGAGAGTTTCATCCAGGGACGAAGGTTCATTTCATCCTGTACGATCTCATACAGAGAGATTCGTCTAGGGATGAAGGTTCATTTCATCCTGTATGATCTTATACAGAGAGTTTTGTCCTGGTACGAACCATGCTTTCGTCTGAACAAACAGTGCAAGGTGAGAATCTAGAGACGTTCGTCCCGGGACCAAAATTCTTCCTGGACGATTAGGACTTAGAAAACTTTTTACCCGCCTGTTCGATCCATTGCTCCTTTGGGGTTAATTGGCATGATCGTTTTGTACGAACCAGGTTCGTCCCGTACGATCGGTTCACAAAAATTGTCCCCCAAGAGTGTGTGTTGTGATTTTTCACTCAATTACAATCACTTCCTCTCATTTAAAAACTTATAATTTACAAATGAATAATTTAAAGTCTTCATCGCTTGGAGTTGATTTTTCCTGAAATGTTAGTACACACTAGAGCAAAAACAAATCTTCCAAAAAGTGTTAGGAGATATATATAAAAAAATAATATTTGAAATCATCAAAACAATACAAGTTACAAGAATGTAAAACATGCAAATAGCAACTCTCTCTACAACCATGATCTTTATGTGTCAGTTAACTCTATACTTTAAATTAGGGAAAGACCTAATCCTATTCCTCAAGCTCCAACAACATTTTCACTTCTTTATGTTAACAAAGAAGTTGAAAATCAAAATGGTTTATTAGAATCAAGGGATCTTTTCAATAAATCTTGTAAAGAAGGGGAGTTTATTCCTACTTAAAATATTAGGCCTAATGCTTGGGACCACAAAATTTGTTATGTTTGCTTTGAGTCTTCTTCTTATTCTTCCTAAGAGGATTGTGACTCTAGAATAAATAAAGATAAGGATTTTTCTGAAGTGGGTAAAACGAAAGGCAAAAACATCAAAATCCCATTATCCGTCATGCTTCGTTCTACTAGAGCTCAAACTTTTAAAGGCTCTTATATGGAATGTGATGGGTATTGGAGGTGTGGATTCAAAAGTTAGAGCTCGGAGCTTATGTAGAGTGCATAATATTCATATGTTGATTTTATTTTAGCCTTTTCTTTAGCCTGAAAAGTTAAATATTACTCCCTCTCATTTGGGTTTTTCTATAAAATTTTCTAACTGCTTTAACAAAATTTGGATTATGTGGAATTGTTATGTGACTATTAATATTATCTTTAATTGTTGTAACTTGCTCATTCTCAAATTAGTTTCTTTAGTATCAAGTGCAATGCTTCTCTTGTGTTTGGGGCCTGCTCTAGACTATATTATGTTCCTCTTTGGGAGAAATTATAGGATTTTTTCTCTTGTGACTAATGGTTCTTGGTTTGTTGGGGGTGATTTTAATACTATCTCTAATGTCTCTAAAGGAAATGGGTTCAACCCTCCAAATAAACACGCTATGGATGACTTTAATTCTATTATTATTGATTGTAATTTATATGACATTAGCTTTTCTGGTGGTGCTTTCACCAGGAATTGAGCCACTTTGTGGTAGAGATTTGATATGATTCTCTTTAATGATTACTGGATTTTAGAATTTTTTATGACTCATGTGGAACATTTAAGTAGAACTTTTTTTTATCATGCTCTTTACTTTTGAGTATGAATGGTAAAACATCCTCCTCTTCACGTGCTTTTAGATTTCAAAACATGTGGATTCTTGATAAGGGATTTATGAATATGGTCCATACTAGCTGGTATGCTTGTATTTTTCCTAATAATAATATAAACGGTATTTTTAGATTGTGGTCTAAGTTGAGTAGGCTTAATCATAAATTAAAATGGTGGAATAAATGTGTTTTCAAAAACATTTTGCTAATATCAGGGAGGCTAAAAATAAAGTGATTGAGATGGATAATATCTATTTAAATGATCCAATTAATGATAACCTTATTAGTCTTAAGAAAGCTAAAGGGGTGATTTTTCATCCATAGGAGTAGGAGGAAACGTTTTGGAGGTAGAAAGCTACCACCAACTTTTCCTAGATTATGGAAGGAAATCTAAGTTTTATCTTGCTTTTTCTAATTAGAAAAGAGTTCTGAATAATATTCATAAAATTACTAACTATAATGGGAGTTCATTTGAGTCTGATGATCTGATCTATAAATATGTAATTGACCACTTTAAGAATGTTTTTAATAATAATGTTACTACTTCTTTGATTCCTATTCCCTCTATTATTCCTCATATCATTACTAATAATTACAACCAATTACTTACTCAAAATTCTTCTGAACATTAGATTTGGAATGTTATTTAAGACATGATTCAAGATTCCCTTATTGGCCTTGATGGCTTTACCACTAAATTCTTTTAGAAAGCTTGGGTTATTATCCAACTAGATGTGATTGATGCTATGCAAGAGTTCTTTGCTGGGAACCCTTATCCTAAGTTCTTCTCATATGCTAACATTATTTTAATTCATAATAAGGAGGCTACTAATCACTAGAATGATTTTAGACCAATTAATCTATGTTCCTTTTCTTAATAAATTAAACCCCAAAATTATTATGGGAAGGTTAGTTTTGAACCTTCCTAGAATCATTTCTTTGTGTCAAATTGACTTTGTTAAACGTCATAATATCGTTGACGATATTCTTTTAGCTCAAGAAATCATGCATAATATTAATGCTAGAGTCATAGTGGATAATATCATTTTCAAACTGGATACCACCAAAGCTTATGACAATCTTAATTGGATATTTTTGTATAATCTTTTGGCTTTATTTGGGTTTAATTCTTCCTTCATTGGGATTATCAAGAACAACATTGAAAATTGTTTTTTTTTTCTATTATCAATAATGGGAGGAACAATAACTTTTTTAAATCTTGAAAGTTTGTGAGGGGTGTTAAACCCTAAAGACCTAGTCCCGAGGCTAACCAAGAGGGGGGGGTGGTGGTGAATTGGTTATTTAAAAAAAATTAATGATAAAGAATAATCTTTTTATAACTTGATGCAGAAATAATAAACTAAAGAACACACCAGATTTATAGTGGTTTGGTCCAACCTGACATACGTCTACTCCTCGGAGGCACCCTCTGAGTATTACACTAAACCTTTATTGACTCTTTTTTATACCCCATAATTAGGTAGAGAAGCCCTTAAAAAATCATTTCCACCTTCCCTGGTGCGATGGAGTAGCTAGGTCCTTTGACACCAAAGAGATTTTCTTCTTCCCAAAACTTCCCTCAAGACAAACCTTGAATCTAATGGTTCTAAGGTACAAGCTTGATAGAGGAATCATGTGAAATCCCCTCCACACTCCCATCAAACCCCCTAAGGATCTTCTTCCTCTCAAAATCCACCATTTCCTCTCTCCCTTTCAAGTTATCTCTTTAAGTTTCCCTTGAAGAATAAAACAATAATGGCTGACAAAGACACTTACCAATTGTCTTTACAAAGATTAAATAGAGGGCTTCAAAAACTCAAAAAATTCAATTCTATTGATAAATATCATCCAGTATGATCATAAGATCATATAGTATAATATGCAAAATTTGACTTGATAGACATGGACAATCTCTAGATAGTCAGTACGATGAGTTCAAATTTGTACAGATTATCTAATATGATATTGAGATTATTTAGGATGATTAATTCATCCAGTATGAAATATGGGACAAACAAAATTCAACTATGTTGATTGTGTAGTACGATCCAGATTGTACATTATGATCAAAATATCAAAATTAAGTAGATTTGATTTCCTAATCACAAGACTAATTTGGGCATGATTTTTATAGATTATCCAGTACAATGAAGATCATCCTTGTCCATTAGAACAAAATATGAAATTCAAAATTTTGCCTAAATTATGATTGTCAGCTATTTTTCATGATCATAATTGATTATCTTTGATGATCTTGACCGTTAAATATGATTAGTTAGATGAGCTCATCATATAGTATAATACAAATTATACGGTATGATTAGTTCAAAAATAAAACTTTTGGTTTTAATTATATCTTACTCCACTTGAGTATATGTGTATATATTCACCAAGCTAGCATACTCCATTATAAGACTTGACTCAAGAAATAAAAAACACACCAATGAATATAACAAAAATCTTTACAGCAAAAACTATTATACCTAATCTTGAGCCTTGAATCATTATTAGATGGTGCATGTCATTTATGAAATGTTAATACACATACAAAAAAATATATATCACAAATATAATTAGACATAAGGCTTTGAGCCACAATGTTTGTTATCATTAAAAATATAAATTCATGAGCTTGAGTTATAATAATCTTTCACATTTTGATGATGACAAATATTACTATTTGAATTTACAAATTTAAAAAAAAATTCCTCCTAATCTCCCCCTCACTGAGATAATAATAAAAAATAGGGGAAATAGAAAAGTTTTTTTTTTTCTTTTTTTAGAGGAAACGAACAAAAACAAAAAAAAACTTTTTAAAACCTAAAATAATAAATTAACTAAAGAAAGTATAAGATGCATATATGCAGCTTAAACATAATTAAACTAGTTAAACATATTCTTCCCCTTTAACATTATTAAAAAGAAGGGAAACACACAAAAAACATAATGGAACACACATAATAGTCTCTGATCAGGTGGAGGTGGTGCTAATGTTTATGATGAACCAATTAATTTCAACAATTTTTCTCAAAAAGAAAAAGTTACCCTTGATTTTATTCAAAAATATAAAAAGAAATAAATTGACTGCACTAAGATCCAGAAAGGCTAAAAATTTGAATTTTATCAACCCTAGCTCAGTCTCCTTATAGGTTAAAGTCCTTTTTAAACAAAAATCTAATTCAGAAATGAATTAGAGAAGAAAAAAAAATATCTTCTTCAATCTTCTCAAATGGAATATATCTAATAGAATATGAATGTAAAAATGGTGAGTCAAGAATCATAATTTTCAAACTCAAGTATCAAAAGTATCATTAGACACATGGGTTTTCTAAGATTTAAAAATATAAGGTAGGTAAGTAAACTTTTTGTAGGCTCATTTTATGCCTCTTTATCAATTTTTGGTGCACTTTACACATCTTATGATTTTTTATGCACTTTTGTATATCTTTCAATTTTGGCGTATATTGTGCATCTTTTTATGTTTGGGCTCATTTTATGCCTCTTTTCATTTTTTTAATTTTATTTCCTTTCTAGATCTTTAAACTCTCATGGTAAACCTAGCCTAACGTTAACAATTAAACATCTTGATTAAGAAGATTATGAAGTCGATTCATCATCTTGCAAAAGATTCCTATGAGATTGAAGAAATATAGGATGATAAAAAAGATTTAGTTTCAAAAGTCCAATTCTTAAAGTGATATAGTTTTTTATTCAAAAAGTGTAATAGCCTGATTAAGAAAATGAAAAGGAGAGACATAATCAAGAATTTCTTTCCTATAAAATTTTAGAAAAGTCAATGAAAACTTAAAATTTTTAGGTAATAAAAGAGGTAAATTTTCAAAAAAAAAAGAGAAGTAAATTGATTCTCTTATGCAAATATAATATGAAATGTGATTTGTGTGTATTGATCAGAGATAAATCACAAAAAAAACTAGAAAATAAAATCAAAATGATTACAAACAAAAATATAAAAAATAACACCAAAAAGCTTTATAATGAATAAAATAAAATAAAGAATAAATACGCTTGCATTAACTACAATACATAAATACATAAACAACACTTTATGCCTTATTATCATGCTCATAGCCTGATGATTCATAGATTATATCTGCCAACGAGATTTTTTACTCTTTATTATTTACCCTTATTGCAATTTGCTTATTTTTATCATTTTGTTTTTGCTCGAAGAGTTTTAAAATTATGGCATTCATTTTTCATATGTCCAGGTTTCCTACACACAAAGTAAAAAATGTCAGAAGAAATATTAGCATTCTTACCATTTTTATCTTTGTTTCACTTTCGTAGATGTTGATGTTTATGCTTCAGTAGTTTTTCAAAATCGCTTGTTATTGAGTTTATCTCCATACTCGCATTATCTAATAAGCTATTCTTATCTATCTCTTCATCTTTTGTCACTATTATTTCACCTGCATCCAAACATCTTTGATATAAACTTTACTCCTAGGCAATGAGCGAGCTAATCAAATTATCAATAAAATATTCATTCAAATATTTGATTCATAAATAGCCATGACTTTGGCATCAAACTTATCAAGTAGACAATGTAAAATTTTATTGAATTTTTTAAAGTTTAAAAGTTCTTTATCTAGGGTGTGTAATGATATCACTATTTGAATAAACCTAGTATTTATGTGTTGAATAGTCTCATAAGGTTTCAAGCAAAATAATTTATAATCATGCATTAAAATATTAAACCTTGATTGCTTGACTTTACTAGTACCTTCATACATACTGTGTAATTTATCCAAAATTTTTGTGCCAGTAGTGCATGTGGACATTAACGTACAATCTTCAAGATTCAAAACACAGAAAAAATAATTTAAGTATTTAACATTCAATTGTGCATTGATTTGTTTTATTCACTCCATTCAGTAAAAGGATTATTAGTTTTGACTCTATCTATAATACATGAAGGTACATAATAACTAATTTTAATCATATGCCATGTTTGATAATAAATTGATTTTAAGAAAATAGACATGCAAAATTTCCAAAAATCAAAAGAAATATTTTCATATAAAGGTGGTCGCATGATTAAATATCCTTCCACAATATTATGATTTCCAAAGTTAGTCATTGATTTTTTATTGAATGTTTTGTAAAACTTTATTTTTGAATCCTGCTCTGATATCATTTGAAAGTTTATAATTGGTGATCAACCCTAAAGAAGTAGTCCTGAGGCTAACAAAGAGGAGGGGGAGGGGTGAATTAATTATTTAAAAATTCTTTAACAATGAAGAAAAATCATTTTATAACTTGATACAGAAATAATAAAGGAAAGAATATACCAAATTCATAGTGGTTTGATCCAACCTGAACTATGTCCATTCCTCGGAGGCACTCTCCGAGTATTGAACTAAACTTTTAGTTACTCTCCTTTAGCTCCCACATCTAGGTAGAGAAGCCCTTATAAAATCACTTCCACCTTCCCTGGTGTGATAGAGTAGTCAGGTCCTTTGACACCATATAGGTCTTCTTCTTCCCAAAACTTTTCTCTAGATAAACCTTAAATTTGATGGTACTATGGTACAAGCTTGTCAGAACAACCATGTCAAATTCCTAAAAATTCAATTCTACCAATAAAGATCATCCAGTACAATCACATTATCTTCCAGTATGATGTACAAAATTTAATATGATAGTCTTAGATGATCTCTAGATAGTTCAATACAATCAGTTCAAATTTGTACAAATTATCCAATATAATATTGAGACCAACCATGATGAATAGTACAATGAAAATGCAGTTCATCCATGATGAAACATGAGATGAAAAAAATTTATCTATATTGATAATATAGTACTATTAGAATATAAAAATTAAGTAGATTCAAATAACTAATCATAGGATTATTTAGGCATTATTTTTATAGATCATCTAGTATGATATAAATTATTCTAGATGATTAGAATAAAATATGAATTTAATTGCATAAATTATGATTGATGGCAATTTTTAATAATCATAACTGATCATCCTAAACAATCTAGATCATCCAGTATGATTTGTTAGATGAGTTGATTATACAGTATGATACAAATCATATGGTACGATTAGTTCAAAAATAGAATTTTTGGTTTTGACTTAATCTCACTCCCCCTAAGTGTGTGTGAGCATGGTCACAAACCTAGCATACACCCTTATAAGACTTAAGTCAAGAAATAAAAAATTTGCTAATGAATTTTACAAAATAATCTTCACATCATAATCTTTTATACCCAATCTTGAGCCCTAAATCTTTGTTGGATGGTGCATGAAATTCCATAAATGTTAGTACACATAGAAATAAAAATATATTAAAAATACAACTAGACATAAGGATGTAAGCCAAAATGTTTGATATCCTACTCCTCGACCTTATTTATTATTACTGTTGAGTATCTTTCAAGGGGTTTGGAGGATCTGTATAATAAGTATCCTAAACGTCTATATCATAGTCTTCATGGTATCCATATATTTTATCTTAGTTTTATTCATGATTTTATTATTTTCTTGAGTGGCTTTCTTAATAATATTAATATTCTATTTAGATTTCTTTATAAGTTTTAAGGTATTAGTGATTTGTTTATTAGCAAAGATAAGAGTGGTTTTATTATTTCCAAGTCTTTTAATCAATTTGTAATTATTACTATTCAAAGAATTTATGGTTTTAATTCCAAATCATTGCCTATTAAAAATTTAGGGACCCCTCTCTACAAGAGTAGAAAAAGGTTTAGCTTTTTTGAAGATATTTTTAGTGCTATTTAGAAAAATGTACTACTTAGTATTCTAATTTTCTCTCTTTTGGTGGTAAGCTTATCTTGATTAAATGTGTACTGAATTAACTTCCTATTTACATTTCACACTATCCAATCGATTAGGACTATATTTCTTAGATTGGAGAGAATTATGAATAATTTTTTCTTGGGTTCTAAAAGTAACTCTTGTTGCATTTTTTTAGAGTTGTGGAAAATAATCTGTGGGGTTTTTTATGAAGGGGGCTTGGGTTGCAAAAATATTAAGGATATAGCGCATGATTTTCTTATAAGCTAGGTTTTCTTTTAGATCTAGTAATAGCTTATGGGCATAGTTTTTGAGATAGAAATATTGTAATAACTATTACCCCCTATTATGTAGTTATAAAGGCTAAAATTCTATCATTTGGAAAAGACATTTCCATATTAAATGGTAAGCTGTGCAATATACTCAATGCAGTGTGGGTCAATGTGAGGTGTCCTTATGGCAAGATAATTAGATTGGCCCTTTTTTATTGATACTTTTCTAAATACTCACACTCTTGATAATATTAAAGTTAAGAACTTTATTAATAATAGTAAATAGAATGTTAACAAATTACTTGATGTTATTCTTCTTCTTTAGTTGATATTATTATGAGCATTCCTTTACAATTGCATTGAAACAATCATATTTTGTTCAACTTATCTTCTTCGGGTAAGTTTTTCTTGAAGAATGTGTGGAATTATTTTAGAGCTACTCATGAAAAATCTTAGGTCTTCTTGACTATTTGGCACAAGAGCATTCCCTTGTCCCATTATTTTTTTTTTTTTGGAGATGTCTTCATTATTTACTCTCGGTTGATGACTTGTTTATTAAAAAAGGTTTCAACTTGCCATTGAAATGTCACCACTACTATTGAAACTATCAATCATATTTTAACAATGGTAATATTGCACAAAAAGTTTGAATTTTTTTTTTCACTTGACAAATAAGGGTGATGTTAATATCTATGCTAATATGGGTTCTATTTTATAGAGCTGGTTTTATCCCTTTAAAGGCCACATCTATAATTTAATGCCTATTCTTATTATGTGGTTCTTTTGGATGGCTAGAAATGATTCTAAGCATAATGACATTATGATGGACTTTACTAGCATCACTGCTAAAGTGAAAGACAAAATTCTTTGATTTCTTTCTATGCATCTTATTACATGGAAAGTTTTAATAATTGTAATACTCTAGCCTTAGAATTGGGTATCTCAAATTTTACAAGGGATAAGGATAAGATTGTTAGAATTCTAAAATGGATCAAGCTTATGTTTCCTTTTTGTAAAATTAACATTAATGCTTCTATTATTTCTAGTTTGATTGGAGCTGTAGGAATTATTTATCATGAGTTCGGTAAAGTTATTGCTGTGTTTGCCATCCTTTTAAATTTTTCCAATGTTATTACTGCTGAACTTGTGGCTCTTTCTTACGGGCTTAATTTTTTCCTTAGTTTAGGCATTGGAAATGTTTTGGTTGGGGTGGATGCAATGCTTTTAATCCATATTATTAATGATGTTGTCCCTAGTATTATATTATTAATGATTAAAAAAGGTTTCAACTTGCCCTTATATTTTTTATCACATCATGAAAATTAAACAATCTTTTTGTAATTTGAATTATTATATTTCACATATTAATAAAGAAGCTAATTTTTGTGTAGATTGGTTGGCTAAATATGGTTTCCAGATAAGTCTGGGTAGGTCTGGCATTCTTAATGGTTTGGTTCTTCTAGATAAGTCTGGGTTGCCTTGCCTTCTGAAGGATTAATGTTTCTGTGGGTTTGCTAGTTTTATGAGTTATTTTTCTGTGTTTTGTTCTTGCTATTTTCTCTCTACGATGCAATCAAATTGGTGTTTTATCTATCTTGCTGGTTATCTATATATATATCTGTATTTTCTTGTGGGCTGAGTTGATGCTTTATAAGTTTGGTTTTACTCCCCATTCTATTGGCAATGATTGGAACCTTTTGAAGAATGATCTTTTTCTTAACTACTACTCTCTTTGTCCTTTTCATGTCTTGAGAGGGAGGGGTGGTAGTTAATTGGTGTTATTATTCCTTTGTTAGGAGTGTTGTTATCTATGTTGGCATAGTCATTGGTTGGTTAGGCCATATATCGAGTTTAGTGTTCTGATGTTCATTAATTTTTTAGTATTAGTTTTATATTAAGATCTCTATTCTTTTCTTCGGCGGTATTTCGAGTAGCATGGGTGCAAATACTCTATTTGTAGTTGGTGTGGTTGTTGCAAATCTATTTTCATGACTTATATTTTGATAATTGACAAACACTATTGATTCTCTTGGACTTCCTGTTACTTCTAACTTTTCAGGAATCGAAGATCGGACGAACAAACGAAGCCAGTTCAAGATTGCGTAGGTTTAGGGTTGGGTTAGTCTGTACTTTGTTTTTTCTCTTCTTGAGTCTATTTGTAATGTTCAAAGAGACTGATGCTAAGTAACCCTACACACACACACACACACACACTTGAGTGACTTAGAATTTCTATTTTTACTCATATCGGCCAGAACAATATTTACATCGTCCTGGACAATCGGGCATAAAATAGAAATCTAAATAAGGATTCTTAATTAAGGCAGCCATCATTAATAGATCATCCTGGATGATACGTGTATCGGCTAGGACAATAAGCTCAAAACAGAAAGAAGTTGCCGCCATAGATAATTAAGGTATTATGTATTTTTTAATAATCGGCCAGGACGATCATTGATCGTCCTGGACGATATTCACAAATTATACCTTAATTAATCAAAAAATCAAAGGAGTAATTAAGGATGATTGATACGATCATATCGTCCTGGACGATCGGAGGATCGACTAGGACGATCTATTCAAAAACCTTAGTCACTTCTGGACGATAAATATCGGCCAGCACAAATTCAGGGCGATGCTCTGGACAATTTTTCTCTGATTTGAACTGATCGGCCAAGACAATCATGAGATCAGCCTGGACGATCAAGCCAATTTTAAATCATCCAGTTTGCATTCAGGGCGATGCTCTAGCTGATCTTCTGAGATTTGTACTGATCGGCAAGGACGATGTTCATATCGGTCTAGACGATATTGTCGGCAACTTGCAACTAATGAGCTCCTTTGAAGCTCTTCTATTTAAGAGCTCTTGTTCAATGTTTTGAACAATCTTTTGTAACTTTCTTGACCTGAGAAGGCCTTAAGGAGAGAAAGAGAGAGAGGGAGAGAGAGAGGATCTTGTGAGGGGGAGCTTGTGAAGGGATTCACAAGGGTTGCTTGAAAGATCGCTATGCTTCTTCTTCGTCTAGAGTTTCTCGTCCGTGGAAGGCTCTGTAGAGGTAAGGAGTCAGCATCTGATTATGGTACTCTGTCAACTTTAGGAGGAAGCAAAAGAAGATAGGTTCTCTGCCTTTCCGGGGTGGAAAAAAGGAGGTTGTTTGTAAAGGCTTCTCCGCCTAGCTGTGGGTGCTAAAGGAGAGTCACGATTGTAGTGCAATACTCGGAGGGCACCTTCGGGGAGTGGACGTTGGTCGAGTTGACCGAACCACTATATATTTTTGTGTTCTTATTTCTTGCTTCCGCACTTTAAATTCTCGTGCTTATTTTTTCTTATGGTGTGATTTTGGTTTATGAGATATTTACTTCTTTGTGAAAAGAATTTTTAAAATACAAATTCACCCCCCGCCCCCCCTCTTGGTTAGCTTGGGCAAGTTCTATAGAGCTTAACAACCCTAACAAACTTTCAAGTGGTATCAGAGCGGGATTCAAAAATTTTAAGTTTGAAAACTTTTTGATTTTGATCCATGGCTAACCTTGGGAATCGTAACACTACGGAAGGGTATTATATTACCCGACCTCCCCTGTTCGATAACCTACATTTTCATTTTTGGAAAACCCGCATGTCAACATTTTTTCAATCTACTAGTTATTGCATGTGGATGCTTATCAAAGAAGGTTATTCCCCACCTTCTCGTGAAATTAATGGTGTTAAAACTGAAGTTTCTTTTACTGAATGGACTTTTGATGTACGAGATTTAGCTCAACTGAATGCAAAATGTTTGAACTATTTTTTCTATTCTTTAAAATTTGAGGATTACATGCGTGTCTCCACTTGCAAAACTGGTAAAGAAATTTGGGATAAATTGTGTATCACCTATGAAGGCACTAATGAAGTTAAACAATCCCGTTTGAATATTCTCTTGCATGACTACAAACTTTTTCGCATGAAACCTCATGAATCAATTTCTAACATGTATACTAGGTTTACTCAGATAGTTACTTCACTATATGCATTAGGAAAAGAACTTTCAAACTATGAAAAAGTAAATAAGATTTTGAGATGCTTGCCTTTGTCATATGATGCTAAAATCACTGCAATCACTGAATCTAAGGATTTGAACACTTACTTTATTGATAACTTACTTGGCTCGTTCATAGGGCTTACGAGCAAGGGGTGAATCAAAGAAATCTTGATGAAGGTGAGAAGAAGAAGGAGAAAACAATTGCATTGAAGGAGTCTCATAAGGTTTCACAGCAAAAATAATTGTTAATCATGATTAAAATATTAAACCTTGATTGCCTTGACTTTACTAGTACCTTCATACATACTGTGTAATTTATCTCAAAATTTTTGTGCAGTGTGCATGTGGGGACATTAACTGTACAATCTTCAAGATTCAAAACACAGAAAAATAATTTAAGTATTTACACATTCATTGTGCATTGATTTGTTTTATTTCACCACATTCAGAAAAGGTTATTAGTTTTTGGGACTCTTTACTAATTACATGAAGGTAACATAATAAACATTTTAATCATAGCCATGTTTGATAATAAATTGATTTTTAAGAAAATAGACATGCACAAATTTCCAAAAATCAAAAGGAAATATTTCATATAAAGGTGCGCATGATTAAATATCCTTCCACAATATATGATTTCCAAAGTTATGTCATTGATTTTTTATTGAATGTTTTGTAAACTTTATTTTTGAATCCTGCTTCTGATACATTGAAGTTATATTGTGATCAACCCTAAAGAGTAGTCCTGAGCTAACAAGAGGAGGGGAGGGTTGAATTAATTATTAAAAAATTCTTTAACACATGAAGAAAAATCATTTTATAACTGATACAGAATATAATAAAGATAGATATACCATATCATAGTGGTTTTGATCAGACTGAAACTATGTCATTCTCGGAGTGCACTCTCCTGGAGTATTGAACTAAACTTTTTAGTGACTCTCTTTTATGGCTCCTCCACATACTAGGTAGCAGAAGGCCTGTATAAAATCACTTCCACCTTCCCTGGTGTGATAGGTAGTCAGGTTCCTTTGACACCATATAGGTCTTCTTCTCCTCACAAAACTTTTCTTAGATAAACCTTAAATTGATGTACATGGACAAGCTGTCAGACAAACCATGTCAAATTCCTAAAAATTCAATTTTACCAATAAAAGATCATCTCGTGACCAATCACATTATCTTCCATGTATGATGTACAAAAATTTAATCATGATAGTCTAGATGATCTCTTAGATAGTTCAATACAATCAGTTCAAATTTGTACAAATTATCCAAGTATAATATTGAGACCAACATGTGAATAGTACAATGAAAATCAGTTCATCCATGATGAAACATGAGATGAAAAAAATTATCTATATTGATCTAATATAGTACTATTAGAATATAAAAATTAAGTAGATCAATAACTAATCATAGGATTATTTAGGCATATTGTATAGATCATCTAGTATGATATAAAATTATTCTAGATGATTAGAATAAAATGAATTGTAATAGCCATTAAATTATGATTGATGGCAATTTTTAATAATCATAACTGATATTATTCCTAAACAATCTAGATCATACCAGTATGATTTGTTAGATGAAGTTGATTATACGTTGATAGCAATCATATTGGTACGATTAGTTCAAAAAATAGAATTTTTGGTTTGACTTATCTTCACTTCCCCCTAAGTTGTGTCGAGCATGGTCACAACCTAGCATACTACCCTTATAAGATTTAAGTCAAGAATATAAAAATTTGCTAATGAATTTACGAAATATACTCTTCAAAGCAAATCTATCGCTTATCATACCCAATCTTGAGCCCCCTAAATCTTGTCGTGGATGGTGCATGAAATTCCATAAATGTTAGTTAACAACACAGATAAAAATATATTTAAAAATACAACTAGACATAAGGATGTAAGCAAAAATGTTTGATATCCTACTCCTCGACTTATTTTTATTTTACTCGTTGGAGTATCTTTCAAGGGTTTGGAAGGATCTGTATTATAAGTATCTAAACGTCTATACATAGTCTTCATGGTATCCAATATATTTTATCTTAGTTTTATTCATGATTTTATTATTTTGCTTGAGTGGCTTTCTTAATAATATTAATATTCTATTTTAGATTCTTTATAAGTTTTAAGGTTTAGTGATTTGTTTATTTAGCAAAGATAAGAGTGGTTTTATTATTTCCAAGTTCTATTTAATCAATTTGTAATGTTTACTATCAAAGAATTTAATGGTTTAATTCCAATCTTGCCTATTTAAAAATTTAGGGACCCTCTCTAAGAGTAGAAAAGGTGTTTAGTCTTTTTGAAGATACCCATTTTTAGTGGCTATTTAGGAAAAAATGTACTTTCTTATATTCTAATTTTCTCTCTTTTGGGCTGGTTAACTTATCTTGGATTAAATGTGCACTCGGAATTAACTTCCGTATTACATTTCAACACTTATGCCAATCGGACTAGGACTATATTTCTTGGTATTGGAGAGAATTATGGATAATTTCTTGGTTCTAAAAGTATCTCTTGTTGCATTTTTTTTTCAGAGTGTGGAAAATAATCTGTGGGGTTTTTTATGAAGGGGCTTGGGTTTGCAAAATATTAAAGGATATAGCGCATGATTTCTATAAGCTAGGTTTTCTTTTAGATCTAGTAATAGCTTATGGGCATAGTTTTGAGATAATATTGTAATAACTATTACCCCCTATTATGTAGTTATAAAGGCTAAATTCTATCGTTTGGAAAAGACATTTCATATAAATGGTAAGCTGTGCAATATACTCAATGCAGTGTGGGTCAATGTGAGGTGTCCTATGGCAAGATAATTAGATTGGCCCTTTTTATTGATTACTTTTCTAAATACTCCACACTCTTGATAATATTAAAGTTAAGAACTTTATAATAATAGTAAATAGATGTTAACAAATTACTTGATGTTATTCTTCTTCTTTAGTTGATATTATTATGAGCATTTCCTTTACAATTGCATTGAACATCATATTTTTGTTCAACTTATCTTCTTCGGGTAAGTTTTTCTTGAAGAATGTGTGGAATTTATTTTAGAGCTATACTCATGAAAAATCTTAGGTTCTCTTGACTATTTGGCACAAGAGCATTCCCTTCCATTATTTTTTTTTTTTTTTGGAGATGTCTTCAATTATTTACTCTCGGTTATGCTGTTTATTAAAAAAGTTTCAACTTGCCATTAAATGTCACCACTACTATTGAAACTATCAATCATATTTTAACAATGTAATATTGCACAAAAAAGTTTGAATTTTTTTTCACTTGACAAATAAGGGTGATGTTTAATATCTATGCTAATATGGTTCTATTTTTATAGAGCTGTTTATCCCTTTAAAGGCCACATCTATAATTTAATGCCTATTCTTATTATGTGTCTTTTGGATGGCTAGAAATGATTCTAAGCAAATGACATTATGATGGACTACTACATCACTGCTAAAGTGAAAGAACAAAATTCTTTAATTTCTTTCTATGCATCTTATTACATGGAAAGTTTTAATAATTGTAAACTCTAGCCTAGAATTGGTATCTCAAATTTTACAAGGGATAAGGATAGATTGTTAGAATTCTAAAATGGATCAAGCTTATGTTCCTTTTTGTAAAATTAACATTAATGCTTCTATTATTTCTAGTTTGATTGGAGCTGTAGGAATTATTTATCATGAGTTCGGTAAAGTTATTGGCTGTTTGCCATCCTTTTAATTTTTCCAAGTTATTACTGCGAACTTGTGGCTCTTTCTTACGGCTTAATTTTTTCCTTAGTTTAGGCATTGGAAATGTTTTGGTTGGGGTGATGCAATGCTTTTAATCCTATTATTAATGATGTTGTCCCTAGTATTATATTATTAATGATTAAAAAAGGTTTCAACTTGCCCTTATATTTTTATCACATCATGAAAATTAAACAATCTTTTTGTAATTTGAATTATTATATTTCACATATTAATAAAGAAGCTAATTTTTGTGTAGATTGTTGGCTAAAATATGTTTCCAGATAAGTCTGGTAGGTCTGGCATTCTTAATGGTTGTTCTTCTAGATAAGTCTGGGTTGCCTTGCTTCTGAAGGATTAATGTTTCTGTGGGTTTGCTAGTTTTATGAGTTATTTTTCTGTGTTTTGTTCTTGCTATTTTCTCTCTACGATGCAATCAAATTGGTGTTTTATCTTCTTCGCTGTTATCTATATATATCTGTATTTTTTGTGGATGAGTTGATGCTTTATAAGTTTGGTTTTACTCCCCATTCTATTGGCAATGATGAACCCTTTTGAAGAATGATCTTTTTCTTATACTTACTCTTTTGTCCTTTCTTGTCCTTGAGAGGAGGGGTGTAGTAATTGGTGTTATTATTCCTTTTGTTAGGAGTGTTGTTATCTATGTTGGCATTAGTCATTGGTTGGTTAGGCCATATATCGAGTTTAGTGTCTGATGTTCATTAATTTTTTAGTATTAGTTTATATAAGACTCTATTCTTTTCTTCGGCGGTAATTTCGAGTAGCATGGGTGCAAATACTCTATTTTAGTTGGTGTGGTTTTTGCAAATCTATTTTCATGACTTATATTTTGATAATTGACAAACACTATTGATTCTCTTGGACTTCCTGTACTTCTAACTTTTCAGGAATCGAAGATCGGACGAACAAACGAAGCCAGTTCAGATTGCGTAGTTTAGGGTGGGTTAGTCTGTACTTGTTTCTCTTCTTGAGTCTATTTGTAATGTTCAAGAGACTGATGTAAGTAACCCTACACACACACACACAACACTTGGTGACTTAGAATTTCTATTTTTACTCAATCGGCCAGAACATATTTACATCTCCTGGACAATCGGGCATAAAATAGAAATCTAAATAAGGATTCTTAATTAAGGCAGCCATCATTAATAGATCATCCTGGATGATACGTTATCGGCTAGGACAATAAGCTCAAAAACAGAAAGAAGTTGCCGGCCATAGATAATTAAGGTATTATGTATTTTTAATAATCGGCCAGGACATCATTGATCGTCCTGGACGTATTCACAAAATATACCTTAATAGATCAAAAAATCAAAGAGTAATTAAGGATGATTGATACGATCATATCGTCCTGGACGATCGGAGGATCGACTAGGATGATCTATTAAAAACCTTAGTCACTTCTGGACTAAATATCGCCAGCACAAATTCAGGGCGATGCTCTGGACAATTTTTCTTCTTTGAACTGATCGCTCAAGACAATCATGAGATCAGCCTGCACGATCAAGCAATTTTAAATCATCCAGTTTGCATTCAGGGCGATGCTCTAGCGATCTTCTGAGATTTGTAACTGGCAAGGAGATGTTCATATCGTCTAGACGATATTGTCGGCAACTTGCAACTAATGACTCCTTTGAAGCTCTTCTATTTAGAGCTCTTGTTCAACGTTTTGAACAATCTTTTGTAACTTTCTTGACCTGAGAAGGCCTTAGGAGAGAAAGAGAAGAGAGGAGGAGAGAGAGATCTTGTGAGGGGAGCTTGAAGATTCACAAGGGTTGCTTGAAAGATTCGCTATGCGCTTCTTCTTCGTCTAGAGTTCTCGTCCGTGAAGGCTCTGTAGAGGTAAGGGATCAGCATCTGATTAGGTACTCTGTAACTTAGGGAAGCAAAGAAGTGTCTCTGCCTTTCCGGGGTGAAAAAAGGAGTGTTTTGTAAAAGGGCTTCTCCGCCTAGCTTGTGGGTGCTAAAGGAGAGTCACGATGTAGTGCAATACTCGGAGGCGCTTCGGGATGGACGTTGGTCGAGTTGACCGAACCACTATATATTTTTGTGTTCTTATTTCTTGCTCCGCACTTTAAATTTCTCATGCTTATTTTTTCTGTGTGTGATTTTGGTTTATGAGATATTTACTTCTTTGAAAAGAATTTTAAAACTACAATCACCCCCCCCCCCCTCTGTTAGCTTGGGCAAGTTCTATAGAGCTTAACAACCCTAACAAACTTTCAATGTATCAGAGCGGGAATTCAAAAATTTAGTTTGAAAAACTTTTTGATTTTGATCCATGGCTAACCTTGGGAATGTAACACTACGGAAGGGTATTATAATTACCGACTCCTCTTCGATAACCTACATTTTCATTTTTGGAAAACCCGCATGTCAACATTTTTTCAATCTACTTTAGTTATTGCATGTGGATGCTTATCAAAAGGAGGTTATTCCCACCTTCTCGTGGAATTAATGGTGTTAAAAACTGAAGTTTCTTTCTGAATGGACTTTTGAATGTCGAGATTTAGCTCAACTGAATGCAAATGTTTGAACTATTTTTTCTATTCTTTAAAATTTGGATTACATGCGTGTCTCCACTTGCAAAACTGGTAAAGAAATTTGGATAAATTGTGTATCACCTATTGAAGGCACTAATGAGGTTAAACAATCCCGTTGAATATTCTCTTGCATGACTACAAACTTTTTCGCATGAACCTCATGAATCTTTCAACATCGTATACTAGGTTACTCAGATATACTTCACTATATTCATTAGGAAAAGAACTTTTCAAACTATGAAAGTAAATAGATTTGAGATGCTTTGCCTTTGTCATATGATGCTAAAATCTCTGCAATCATTGAATCTAAGAATTTGAATCTTATTTTATTATAACTTACTTGGCTCACTCATTGCTTACGAGCAAGGGTAATCAAAAGAAATCTTGATGCAGGTGAGAAGAAGGGAAAACAGTTGCACTAAAGGCACACAAATCAGATTCCGAATCTTCCGGGTCTGAAAGCGATGGAGTTGCCTTCATCACAAGGCAATTCAAAAGCTTTCTAAGGGAAAACAAAAGCATCATTGGAGAAAAGGTAAAGGATCATAATTATCTAAAGAATCTTCTTGATGTTGTTTGTATGAATGTAGAAAAACCAGGACACATGAGACTGATTTCCCTACCTTAAAGATCACTCAAGCAGAAGGAAAGGGTGAGGAAAATCTAAGCTAAGGAAGGACAAGATGAAGAGTACAAAAAGCATTTTGGCGGATTTGCATCGGACTCATCGGAGATGGAACCAAAAGATGAGACATCAAAATGTGCTTGATGTGAGATGACTATCTTGATCAAGAAGAGTATGTAACTTTCCCTATGATGCACTTTTATGAAGTTTCAAAAAAAATTCATGGCATCATAGTAGAAATTAAAGAAAACAACATGCAGCTAATTGTAAATGGAATTTTTGAATCTATCAAAAAGAGCATGGAAATTTAACTAAAGTATCAATGATTGATTCAAATCACATGACTTTTCTTAGTGAGATTTGATGAATTAAAATAAAAATCATTTATGAATTAGTTGAAAAGCAAGATGCATTAAAACTTCACACACATCACTTGAATCTGATTTTTAAAGAGTCTAAAGATGATGCGAGAAAATTTGAGGATTGAAAATAGGTCTTAAAGAGCACTAATTGAGAACATTTCAAAATTAATTTAGAAACATGCTAGAAAACTAGGATACACCTACTTTTAATTAATTGCCAAAAACCTAGGAAAAGGGCATTATAACTCAAACCATATAAGCATCCTTTCCTGAGGTTAGATTTTTTCATGTGCAAGCAGGACACATCTCACCACTTGCACAATCACCATACTACACATTGGTGGAGACCTAAGGTGCATGATCACAGCATTACCACCCATGCAATTTTCATTCTACTCTTCATAAAGAACCCAAACTCTTCGGTTCTAAATTTAACATTTTGTAATTTGTAGAGCGGCTCCACAAAAGCCCTGAGAGTATGGTACCTGGACAATGATGCTCTCGACATATGACTGGTGATGCCAACCAGTTTTGTACTAGAGTCCAGAACTGGGGCAAGTTACTTGGAGACAACACACCAATAAGTTGATATGCGTAGTATAAATTGGTAATTCAAGAACCTTAATGATTGAAAATTCTTTGCTTGTGAGATGGATGAAGCACATAACTTCCTCAGGCATCAGTCAACTCTGTGACAAAGGCTTCATCGTGCGCAATTCTTTACAAATTCATGCATTGTGAAGTTTAAGTAACACATATTTTGGCAGGGAAAAAGGATCAACAACGTCTACATTGCTGATTTTTAGAATAACATTGAATGTCCTACTTCATTTTGTGTTAAAATAGGTGGATTGGATTGATCATTGTCTGTCACCAGAAACTTTGGTCATGCAAGTATGAAAGATCCTTAGGAAAGTGACCCAAAAAGACCTATCAGAGTTGTCCCAAACTCAAGTTTCAAAAAACCACCTGCTGTGGCTGTCAACTAAGAAAGCAAGTCCACTCCACTTTCAACCCCATTAAGACATTAGCACCTCTAG
>NW_021318689.1:52544-158547 GCF_001605985.2 Dendrobium catenatum
CTTTAGAAGTCCTTAACATGGATTTGTTTGGACCCATTAGCACTGCCAGTCTGGGAGGGAAAGTCTTTGATTTTGTGATTGCTAATGACTACTCGAGGTTCACTTGGACTAGATTTCTTTCACATAAAAATGAGTCTTTTGAGGAGTTTAAAATATTTTCTACTTGGATTCAGAAAAAGCTAGGTTGTGAGATTTTGACCATCCATAGTGATCATGAGTAGAGAGTTTGAGATGAGTTTGATGGGAGAGTTGTCCTAGTTTTGGGATTTAGCATAAAATAATTGGCGGATGGAACCTTTTTAAATCAAACAAAATACATAAAGGACATTTTGAAGAAATATGAGATGGACAAAGCTAAGCCAATTAACACTCCCATGACTTCTAGTGCTCCATTGGAAAAGGACCCAAGTGGTAAGTTTGTTGATCAGAAGAAGTATAGAGGCATGATTGGATCTTTACTTTACTTGACTGCGAGCCGACCTGATATTATGTTTAGTGTTTGCCTTTGTGCTAGATTTCAAGCTGACCCTAGGGAGTCACACCTGACTACTATTAAGAGAATTTTTAGATACCTTTTGGGGACCCAAGGCTTAGGAATTTGGTACCCTAGACACAACACTTCTTTTGAGATTATTGGTTTTTCTGACTCTGATTTTACAAGATGCAAGGTGGATAGAAAAAGCACTTCAGGAACTTGTCAATTCATTGGATAGTCTTTGGTCTCTTGGTCTAGTAGGAAGAAAAACTCTGTTGCACTTTCCACTGCTGAAGTTGAGTACATTGCTCTTGGAAGTTGTGTTGCCCAAGTCCTTCGGTTAAAACAACATGTATTGGATTTAGGATTACCTGTAGTCACCATCTCAATCTTTTGTTACAACACTAGTTCCATATGCATCTCTAAGAATCCTATTCAACATTCAAGGACTAAGTACATTAGAGATCATGTGACTAAGGGAGACATTGAGTTACACCATGTGACAACTAAAAATCAATTGGCTGACATCTTTACTAAACCACTGGCCTTCGACACTTTCAGTTCTTTAAGGACCAGATTGGGTGTGATTGACATAAATGCATGAAACTTGATCTTTTAGTTACATTCTTTTGCTTTTATTTTTTTTATTTTCTCTTAGTTTTTGGTGTGTTTTACTTTTTTTTTTCTCTCTTACTTAGTTTTTCAAAATCATCACTGAAATGATAACATATTCCATGCCCTTATTTTTGAAAATTTGTACTCAATGTATTTTTCATCTCTAAATCTCTTAGATGGTAAAAATATTTTGTGATTGTGTCTCTTTCTCTAACCTAGTTTAGTGGCATAGTTTTCTTTTCTAATCAAAAATCTATTTCAAATTAAAATTATGTATGAAATTAAGAATTTTTCTTAAGCTTGCTTAAGCAAATCTATCTTGTATTTATAATGTTTAAATTTTTTTGTCACATCAAGACCCCTCGTTACTTTTGTCTTTGATTATTGATTCTGCTTGTCGTAATTCTTCCTTATATTAGAGAGAGAGCTCCTATTCTGTAATATATAAGCAGATATACTCACAACTAAGGATTTTTTTTAAGAGGTTATAAAAGAGAATGTAGATTGCAAAAATAAAAACAAAATTTTGGCCAATGATGCCAACAAAAGAAGCGCAAAGTCGCCAAAATTGAAAATCTATTAAAAGATGCGCAAAGCGCCACTCAATTGACAAGAGGCATAAAATGAGCTCACTCAAAAGCATGCTATTCTCTCTTTTTAAATCTTTTAGAAATTAGAAGTTTTGATTCTCAATGGCTTGATTTTGATTGTTTCGCAATCGCGACAGATTTACTTTGGTTCATTATTTTATAAAGATATTTTTTCTTAAATCAAGTGATGGATGGATTCTTTTTCTCATATCCAATTAATTTTTTGAGTTAGGTCATTGATTTCAAAAGACGATTCTACCCTAAGAAAATGTCTGAGCTAAGGGTAACCATGACCAGATATTCTACCACTCTTTGGATTGTTGAGATTGTTAACTCATTAACCAATAAATTTTTAAATCAATCACATGGAATACTACATCATTTTCATGCCTTGGTTTCAAAAAAAAAAAATGTTTGCTATTGGTCTTTTTTTTCCTCCTCCTTTTTGATATGTCAAAAGGGGGAGAAATTTATGATGTTTTTACACTTGTCGATCCCAAAATTTTACTGCTAACTGTCTTCGTAGTATTTTGCCATAATAAAAAAGGGAGAGATTGTTGCAAATCTATTTTCACAACTTATGTTTTGATGATTGACAAACACTATTGATTCTCTTGGACTGTCTGTTACTTCTAACATTTCAGGAATCGAAGATCAGACGAACAAATGAAGCCAGTTCAAAATTGCTTAGGTTTAGGTTGGGTTAGTTTATACTTTGTTTTTTCTCTTCTTGAGTCTATTTGTAATGTTCAAAGAGACTGATGCTAAGTAACCATACACACATACACTTGAGTGATTTAGAATTTTTTCTTTTACTCATATCGGCCAGGACAATATTTACATCATCCTGGATGATCGGGCTTAAAATAGAAATCTAAACAAGGATTCTTAATTAAGGAAGCCGTCATTAACAGATCGTCCTTGACAATACGTTTATCAGCCAGGACGATATTCACAAATTATGCCTTAATTGATTAGGTAATCAAGGGAGTAATTAAGGATGATTGATACGATCATATCGTCCCGGATGATCACAGGATTAGCCAGGATGATCTATTCAAAACCTTAGTCACTTCTGTATGATAAATATCGGCCAGCTCAAATTCAGGGCGATGCTCTAGACAATTTTTCTCTGATTTGAACTGATCGACCGGGACGATCGTGATACCGGCCTGGATGATCAAGCTAATTTTAAATCGTCCAGTTTGCATTCAGGGAGATGCTCTGGCCGATCTTCTGAGATTTATATTGATCGGCCAGGACGATGTCCATATCAGCCTGGACGATATTGTCAGCAACTTGCAATTAATAAGCTCCATTGAAGCTCTTCTATTTAAGAGCTTTTGTTCAACATTTTTAACAATATTTTGCTGCTGCTTTGACCTGAGAAGGCCTTGAGGAGAGAAAGAGAGAGAGGGAGAGAGAGAGGATCTTGTGAGGGGGAGCTTGTGAGGGGATTCACAAGGGTTGCTTCAAGGATCACTTTTCTTCTACTTCGTCTAGAGTTTCTCGTTCTTGGAAGGGTCGGTAGAGGTAAGGAGTTAGCATCTGATTGTGGTTCTCAGCCAGCTTTAGGAGGAAGCAAAAGGAGATGGGTTCTCTACCTTGTCGGGGTGGTAAAAAGGAGGTTCTTTGTAAAGGCTTCTCCGCCTAGCTGTGGGTGCTAAAGGAGAGTCACGATTGTAGTGCAATACTCGGAGGGCGCCTCCGGGGAGTGGACGTAGGTCGAGTTGACCGAACCACTATATATTTCTGTGTTCTTATTTCTTGCTTCCGCACTTTAAATTCCCGCGCTTATTTTTTCTTGTGGTGTGATTTTGGTTATGTGGTTTTTACTTCTTTGTGAAAAGAATTTTTAAAATACCAATTCACCACCCCTCTTGGTTAGCTTGGGCCAGTTCTATAGGGCTTAACATCCCTAACGAACTTTCAGTGGTTACCTTTTTATTAACTTCTATCAGCTAATTTGATTTGTGATTTATCCATGTAGAGATTGGAGTTATATTAGAGTAGAGCAACAACTAATTTTTTGGCTTTATGATTAATGGATACTACTCACATGAGCTGGAATGGAAAGTTATATACTAATGGTGGGCTTATAAATATCTATATTAGTAATTCTTCTTTTGGTTGGGGTTGTAGTTTATTGGGCTTTATAGTGGTTTAAATTCTGTTATTTGTTGTATTTTTCAATATAAGCTATTTCCTTTCAAAGATGCTCGTGGGATTCTTATTTAATCGGCTAGTTGGTGTTGTTGTGCTTACTCACACTTTGCTATTTTGTTCTCTCTACTCTATCTCTTTTTGGTTTATTGACCAGGATTCTTAATTTCTTATGGTGACATTTTTATTTCTCCGGCCATTATTTTGTCTTTTTTATTGGTGTTATGTCATTTGGGGTTTCTCTCTTTTCCTAGTCGATTGGTAGGATTATTTTTATTATTCATATGTTTTATTAACAATTTTTTTTTTAATATGATATATAGGTATCCTTCATATTGGTTGATTGTTTGGATTTATTTTAACTGCTACTTGGCAGAGTGGTGCTATGAATCTAGATCCAAATACTTTAATTTTGATGATAACAAACTTTATTGTTTCTTCATTGCTATTATTATTGAATATCTATTTTGTTTGCCCTGCTCATTAACCTTTAAGGTTCACAAAGATCACTTGCAATGAAAATTAGCTAAGGATTGGGTAGATTAGGGTTGAGTCTATTTGTAATTTCATATCAATGTAATTTTTATCTTTTTTGAATCAAATATTGAATATGTTTGAGACCTAGCAAAGTAACCTAACATACACAAACTCAAGGGGAGAAATTTGGTGAGTTAGATTTTTTTTAACTAAATAGTAAATGATGATATTAGATCATTTTGAATAATGTATTTAAAAATAAAAACCCTTATTAGGGCATTCGATTAATTACAAATGATTAAAAAAATAATATTGGATGATCAATGTCATCTAGGATGATTAGCTTAAAAGATGAAAATAGCCGCTATTCACAATTTAGGTAATGCTTTAAGTTTCAATTTTTTTTCTAATCATACAGGAAAATATGCATCGTCCTAGATGATTTATGATAATCACACCTAAATTGATTTGGTGGTTAGGAGAGTAATTATGATTAAATTATTCAATCATATCATACAGGATGATCCATATGGATTGTACTGGATGATATATTATATTTCATAGGATGATCCCTAATTATCAAAGATAAAAAACCATAACATCACTCTAATTATCCAGGAGGATTATATTAGATATCCTTATATATTTCAAGGATGATATGGAGATCACCACACATTGTTCAATGTCGTATTGGACGATCAAAATGGTATGTTAAACTAATCATCTCGGATGATTGTAAGATCAAACTGGACGATCTGTATAAATATTTATACTGATCATATAGAGCAAAGGGGATTGTCCTGGCTGATAGGCCTATTTTGTACTAATCATACAAGACGATATGTGGATTGTCCAAGATTATTAATTGCTTAGAGTTTAAAATTAAGGCTTCTTTTGGCCTGGCTAATAGGCCTATTTTGTACTAATCTTATGTAGATTCTTGTTCAAGATGGTTATTATAGACCCTTTAGATTAGTAAATAGAGTTAAAACTGAAATACCTTTTTGAATTCATCAGGGATGTTAAGCCCTTATGAACTAGTCCTAGGGCTAACCAAGAGAAGGGGGGGGGGGGGGGAATTGGTTTAAGAGAAGGGGGGGGGGGGGTGAATTGGTATTTAAAAATTTCTCCGAACAGAAACACAATCTTAAATCAAACCAAGATTTACCATAAAAGAAATTTAGTGCAAAATTAAATGTGGATGAATAATAAGAAAGAACACCCCAGATTTTATAGTGGTTCGGTTAACTTGACCTACATCAACTCCGCTGAGCCTCTCCTCTGGGTATTGCACTAAACAAAATGTCTCATCTTATGCCCCCATAGTAAGGCAGAGAAGCCCATAAAAAAAATTCCTTTCAACTGACCCCGATGAGGAAGATAACCCAACTCCTTTTGCTTCCTTCTGAAGCAAGCAGAGAACTAACTCCTTTTTCTTCCTCTTAAAGCAGACAAAGAACCCAACTCCTTTTTCTTCCTCCAAAAGCAGGTAGAGAACCTTGATCAATTACTAAAGTTGAACTCTCTCAAACTTCCAAGGAATCAGGGATGATGACTATAGTAGATGACTCAGATCCTTTCTTAGAGAAACCTTTTTGAATCACCTCACAAACTCCCCCTCACAATATCCTCTCTCTCTCTCTCCCTTACTCTCCCTCTCCTCTTGGGTCTCTCAGGTCAAGACAATAGCAAAAGTTCTCTTCTTAAAAAAATAAGAGATATTTTTAAACAAGGTCTCAAAATTAGCCCTAATAGAAACTAATTATTAAAGATCATCCAGGACGATCGACCTATCATCCTATACAATTAGTTTAAATTTATTTGAATCAGCTAGTATGATTTGGAAGAGTTTGGATGATTATAAGGTTACTTTTATTCAAATCATCCAAGATGATATTATATCATCCTACACGATTAGTTCAAGTTATTGAATATCATCCAAAAAATTTCCTTGAATGGATGTCTAGACGATGAAAAATTAACTAGATCGTCCAAGACGATCTCACAATTGTCTGGGCCGATTAGTATAAAATGACAAATATCATCCAGAACATCGCCCTGAATGAATGTCTAGATGAAAAAAAAAAATAACTTGATCATCCAGGCCAATTCACTACATTTTTTCTAAAGCATCGCCCTAAATGGAACCAGGCTAATAATAAATCATCTAGGAAGAACTAAGGTTTGTTAACTGATCATCCCAAATGACCCTGCAATTATCTAGGATGATATGATCGAGCAATCAAACCTTAATTATGTTCCTTAATTACAAGATTAATTTAGGCATAATTATGCTGCATTGCCCAGAACGAGCTTGAATGATGTCCAAAAATAAAAGATGCCTAATAGAAATAATGGCTGGTTCTTTTTAATTTAAGCCTATCATCCCATACGATGCTAATATGATCCAGGATGATTTGCTTAATTGTGGCTGCCTTAACTAGGATACCCTAATTAGGGTTTTTTTTAATTGTTCGACTAGAATGATTTTTTGGATTGTCTCGGATGATGTGATCAAAATAGAAAGTACTAACAATTAGATAGAATTTTTCCCCAAGTGTGTGCGTGCATGGTTACTTAGCATTAGGATCCACATCATTTACAATTGACTCAACAACGGATAAAAACAACTTAATGATAGTTTACAAACAGACTAAGTCTTAGTCTACCCAATCTTGAGCTGGCTTGAGTTGCACTCAATCTTTTGAACCTAAAGTGTTAGTAGGCATTGCTGCCATAGAGAAACAGAAGTAACATAAATGTTTGCTATTATCAAAATTATATTCCCTAATATCAGATTAGAAATAATATTTCCCTTTTTATGATGGAAAAGAATCAAAACTAAATAAAACATGAATAGAAGTAAAATAGTACGACAAATCCCTCTTTTGCCATCATAAAAAGGAGGAAAACCAAAAAAGAAAAGCAGAATAAAAGACAAAAAAGGAGAATGGAAGCAAAGCTTTTTTTTTTAAATCTAAGCATAAATATGATAAATTCTCCATGTGATTGAATTTAAAAAATTTGTAAAACCAATGAGTTAACATCATCGAAATCCAAAAAATGGTAGAATAGCCGATCCTATTAGCCCTAGCTAGGACTTCTCTCAGGGAAAATTATCTTTTGTAAACAAAAGACCTAGCTAAAAAAAAAAACTATTTGGTTAAGAAAAAGAGATCCATTCAAAACTTGGTTCCAAAAAAATATCTTATAAAATATTATACCAAAGTAATTTGTCACAATAAAGAAATTCAGAATAAAGCCGTTAAAAATATCAAGTGACACATGAATTCTTCTAAGATTTAACAATTTGAAAGAGAAGGAAGCTTATTTTTTGTGTCTCAATTTATGCCTCTTATCAATTGATTGGCCCACTTTGCGAATCTTTTGATTTTTGATACACTTTGTGTATCTTTCAATTTTTTTGGCAGTCATTACGCATCTATTCATTTTTTCTTTTTTTGGGGCTCATTTTATGCCCTTGACGTTTTTGCAAGCAAGATCCCTTTTAAACTCTTAAATACTCTTAGTCTCAGGTGTGAGTATATCTTCCAAATATTAGAGAAGAAAAACTCACTTTCTAATATAATGATGAATAAACTATAAAATAGAATCAAATTCATATGATAAATATAGCTACAAGATTTCAAAGAATTTGAAAGTAAGAAAAAGAACTAGAATATTATATATATAAGATAGATTACTGTAATAAGATAGAATAGATCTCAATCAAAAAGTCATGTTGTTAATTTGAGATAAATTTTATTTATAAAAGAAAATTGCACTGCTAAAAGAGGTTAGAGGGAGAGAAATAATCAATGGTGTTTCTCCCTTTAACTGATTTAGAGATGTCAAACATTGACTACAAAATTTTCAAAAATAAAAATAAGGCATGAAATATCATTTCAGTAGTGATCACAAAGAAAAGAAGAAAAACAAAAATAATAAAAATGAAAAATAGTTGCAAGTAAAAAGTGAAACAAAAAAATATGAAACAAATAAAAGAGTAGAAAATCAACAACAAACAACAAAACACAAAATTTAGAATTCAATAAACATCAAGTTCATTCATTTATGTCAATCACACCCAATCTGGTCCTTAAGATGCTGAAAGTATCAAAAGCCAATGGTTTAGTAAAGATGTCAGCCAGTTGATTCTCAATTATCACATGGTGTAACACAATATCTCCTTTGGTCATATGGTCTCTAATAAAGTAATACCTTATATCAATATGTTTATTCCTTGAATGTTGGATATGATTCTTAGAGATGTAGATGGAACTAGTGTTATCATAAAGGATTGAAATTTTGCCTATAGGTAATCCTAAATTAAGAATTTGTTGCTTCAACCAAAGGACTTGGGCCACACAACTCCTTAAGGGAATGTACTCAACTTCTGCAGTGGAAAGTGCAACAGATTTTTGTTTTCTGTAAGACTATGAAACTATAGAATGTCCTATGAATTGACAAGTCCCAGAAGTGCTCTTTCTATCCACCATACATCCTATAAAATCAGAATCATAATATCTAATAATCTCAAAAGAAGTGATATGCCTAGGATACCAAATTGCTAAGTTTTTGGTCCTCAAAAGGTATATAAGAATTCTCTTAACTGCAGTCAGGTGGTATTCTTTAGAATCAGCTTAAAATCTAGCATAGAGACAAACACTAAACATTATATCAGGTCTGCTAACAGTCTGATAAAGTAAAGATCCAATCATCCCTTTGTACTTCTTTTTATCAACAGATTTTCCATTTGGGTCCTTATCCAATTAACCCCTGGAGGTCATGGAAGATTTCATTGGCTTGGCTTTATTCATTTCATATTTCTTCAAGATGTCCTTTATATACTTTGATTGATTTAGAAAGATTCCATCATCCAATTTTTTTTTGCTAAACCCAAAAAAGTAGGATAAATCTCCTATCATACTCATCTCAAATTCCTTACTCATTATTTTAGAAAAATTATCACATTGCATTTTATCAAAAGATCCAAAAAGTATATCATCAACATAGATCTGAGTAATGAGTAATTCATCTCTTACTTTTCTCAAAAAAAGGGTGGAGTTTGCCCTCCCCTTAACAAACTCCCTCTTTAGTAAAAAATATGTTAAGCCTTTGGTGCATATTTTAATCCATATAAGGCCTTTTTAATTTGAAAACATGATTTGAAAATTGAGAACTCCCAAAACCTGGGGGTTACTCTATAAACACATCCTCTTTTATTACCCCATTTAAAAAGGTACTCTTATTATTCATTTGGTAAACCTTAAATCCCTTATAACATGCAAAGGCTAGTAGCACTTTAATAGCCTCCAATCTAGCTACAGGGGCAATGGTCTCCTTAAAATTAATCCCTTCTATCAGGTTGTACCCCTTAGCCACCAATCTCACCTTATTCCTAATAACCAGACTAGAATCATTCATATTATTCTTAAAGACCCATTTGGTTCCAACTACATTTTGAACCTTTAATCTTTCTACAAGCTCCCAAACATCATTCCTTATAAATTGGTTTAATTCCTCTAGCATGGCTAAAATCCAAAACTCATCAGATAAGGCTTGATTAATATTTGTGGGTTCAGTCATTGAGATAAAGGCAGAGTGGCTCACTTCATTCCTAAGTCCATGCTATTACGAATATAATTTAAGGGAATATAATTTTGATGATAGAAAATTCTTTTATTTCTCTATGACTACCTTGCCTACTAATGTTTTAGGTCTAAAAGATTAAACTGTAATTTGAACCAACTCAAGATTAACTAGATTAGGATTGAGTTAGTTTGTAATGTATGACATGTGTCTTTTACCTTTTCTTGAGTCCTTCGTAACAATGTGGGTCCTGATGCTAAGTAACCTTGCACACACATACTTAGGAGAATTTTTTTGACTATTTTAGAGTTTTTTATTTTTGATCACATCATCATGGATGATCCAACAATTGACCTAGATGATCAATTAAAAAATAAAAATCCTAATTAGGGCATCCTGGTTAAGGAAACCATAATTAAGCGCATCATCTTGGATGATATTAATATCGGCCAAGATGATAGGCTCAAATCAAAAAGAATCTATCACCAGATTTATTTAGGCATCTTTATTTTTGGACATCATCGAGGATATCATCCTGGACGATGCAATACACTCATGCCTAAATTAATTTAGTATTTAAGGAAAGCAATTAAGGTTTGATTGCTTGATCATATTATCCTGGTTGATTAAAGGATCTGCCGATCAGTTCACCAACCTTAGTTCTTTTAAGATACTCAAACATTGCCTGGTTCCATTCAGGGTGTTGCTTTAAAAGATATGTACTGAATTGAACTAATCATTCGGGACAATTAGGAGATCGGTCTAGATGATCAAGTTATTTTTACATCAATTCAAGGAGATATTCTGGATGATCTTTATCATTTTGTACTAATCAGCCTAAATGATATAGTTATTTTTCCATCATCCAAACATTCATCTAGGGTGATTGCTTGGATGATATTCATCAAGTTGAACTAATCATACAATATGGTAATATTATCGTCCTTAACAAAATTTAATGATTAGTTGTAAATTAGGGCTAATTGTGTGCCCTTGTTTAAAAGATCTCTTATTTTCTCAAAACAAAATCTTTTGCAGTTGTTTTGACTTGAGAGAGCTAAGAGGAGAGGGAGAGTAAGGGATAGAGAGAGAGAGAGAGAGAGAGAGAGAGAGAGAATCTTATTAGGGGGAGTTTGTGAGGGGTTTCACAAAGGTTGTTCTAAGAAGGGATCTGCATCATTTTCTCTGGTCATCTTCCCTGGTTCCTTAGGGGTTTTAGAGAGGTCTACTTCAGCAACTGATAGAGGTTCTCTGCCTACTTTACGAGGAAGCAAAAGGAGTTAGGATGCTTTTGGAGGAAGAAAAATGAGATGGGTTCTTTGCCTCACTATGATTGGTGGAAAGGAGTTTTTGTACGGGCTTCTTTGCCTTGTTGTGGGGGAAAAATGAGAGACACTATATTTAGTGCAATACTCAGAGGAGAGGCTCCAGGGAGTGGACGTAGGTCAGGTTGACCAAACCACTATAAAATCTGGAGTGTTCTTTGTTATTGTGCTTCCATATTTAATTTCTGCCTTTTGATTTTTGTGGTGAATCTTGGCTTGGTTATGATTGTTTTTTTGCTTAAAGAATTTTTAAAATAACAATTCACCCCCCTCTTGGTTAGCCTCAGGACTAGTTCATAAGGGCTTAACATCCATATCAAACTTTCAAGTGGTATCAGAGCGGGATTCATAAAATTGTGTTTTTTGAAAACTTTAAAATTTTAATCAATACCTAACTTTGGTAATCATAATACTACAAAAGATTATTCAATTACACGACCACCTTTGTTTGACAATATTCCTTTTAATTTTTGGAAAACTCGCATGTCTACATTTTTATAAACGATTGACCATCACATGTGGATGCTTATTAAGGATGGTTATTCACCTCTTTCTAGCAAAACAAATGGCATTACTACTGTATTTCCTTTCATTGAATGGAATCTTGATGATAGGGATTTAGCTCAAATGAATGCAAAATGCTTACACTATTTTTTTGTGCTTAGAAATTGAAAGATTATATACATTTTTCAACTTGGGCTACTGATAAAGAAATTTGGAATAGAATGCGTATTACTTATGAAGGAACCAACAAAGTTAAACAATCTAGGTTGAATATTTTATTGCATGACTACAAACTTTTTCATATGAAACATACTAAATTTATTTCTGACATATATATTAGGTTTACTCAAATTATCACCTCATTGCATGCATTAGGAATAGAGCTAACTAACTATGAAAGAGTGAATAAAAATTTGAGGTGCTTGCCTTCTTTCTTTGATGAAAAGATCACCGCAATTACTAAATCTAAGGATTTGAATACTTATTATATTAATAACTTACCTAGATCACTCATTGCTTATGAGTAAGGAGTGAATCGAAGATAACTCGATACAGGTAAGCGAAAGAAGGAGAAAACTATGGCGCTAAAGGCCATCAACACGGACATTGATTCTTTTAGGTCTAAAAGTGATGATGTTTCCTTAATCACTAAGAAATTCAAAGCTTTCTAAGGAAGAATCACAAGCATCATCAGAAATAAAATAAAGGTAAGGGTAGCAAAAATTATAAAAGTTATTTTGATGTTATTTATTTTGAATGTAGGAAGCCTGGACAAGTCAAAGCTAATTGTCCTACACTTAAGGATCACCCAAGCAAGGAGAAGGGTAAGGAGAAACCCAAATACAAGAAGGGTAAGAAGCGATTCCAAAAGGCATTCTGGGCAAATTCTACATTTCACTCCTATGAGATTGAAGCTGAGGAAGAGATAACAAACTTGTGTTTGATGGGTTATCATCTTGATCAGTTTAACCAAGAAGAGGTATGTGAACCAACCTATGATCAATTACTTGAAGTTTTTGATAACATTCATGCATCATATAGGAAACTTAAGAAATCTCATGCTAGTTTGTAATTGGAGTTCTCAATTTTTCACAAAGAGCATAAAATTTTAAATAAATATCACACTCAAATTGATAGCAATCACATGTCATTACTTGATGAGTTTAATGAATTGAATAAAAATATTCTGAGTTAGTTGTTGAGCATGATTCATTGAAAGCATCCTACACCTCACTTGAAACTGATTTTAAAACTTATATTGAAGAATCTGAGCTTAAGTAGCACTATTTGAATGTTGATAATGCTATTTTAGAAAGTACTAACTCAAGGTTTAAAGTTGAATTGAATGCACTTGAGAAAAATAGGACTACACCCACACTTGATTTAAACCCAAGTCCTAGGAAGAGGCATTATAACCTGATCAGATTAGTAAATCCTTTTTTTAGTGTTAGATATTTTTTATGTGGCTTGCTAGGACACATTTCACACACTTGAATTATTCACCATAGTACACATTAGGTGTGGAGACCTAAATTGCATGATTCACAGTACAACACACATGTATTGCATTCTTCTTTTCATAAGAAGGGACCCAAGCATATTTGAGTTCCTAAATATGACATTTGATGATTTTGTAGGCGTGCTCTCATCAAAGACCTCATGAGAGTATGTGGTACCTAGACAGCGGATGCTCATAACACATGACTAGAGATGTCGATCAATTTATTATGCTGGAGGCTAGGGCTGAAGGCAAGGTTATTCTTGGAGACAACACCACCATGAAAGTGGTGGGTGTAGGTATAATCGAAAACTCCAAGAACATTTTGATTGAAAATATTTTGCTTGTAGATGGACTGAAACATAACTTGCTAGGCATCACTCAACTATGCGATAAGGGCTTCATCATAAATTTTTTGGCAAAAACATGAATTATTAGCTTAAATAATAACACTATATTATAGGGAAAGTAGATTAACAATATTTACATGCTTGATTTAAATAATATTGAATGTGCTGCTTCATTTTGCTTAAAAACTATTACTGATGATTCTTGGTTGTGGCACAGGAGGTTATGTCATGCCAGTACGAAAACCCTTAAGAGAGTGACCCAAAAAGATCTAGTTAGAGGTGTCCCCAATTTTAAGTTTTCCAAAAACCACCTATTTGATGCCTGCCAACTAGGGAAGCAAGTATATTCCTCTTTCCATTTTATTAAATATATTAGCACCTCTAGACCTTTAGAAGTCCTCCACATGGATTTGTTTGGACCCATTAGTACTGCCAGCTTACGAGGGGGGGGGGAGTCTATAGATTTGTGATTGTTGATGATTACTCAAGGTTTGCTTGTATTAAATTTGTTTGATAAGAGTGAGTCTTTTGATGAGTTTAAATTCTTCTCCACTTGGATTCAAAAAATGTTAGGCTATGAGATCTTAACCATCCATAATAACCATGGGGGAGAGTTTGAAAATAAGAGATTTGGAGACTTTTGTGAGGATAAGGGAATTAGTTACAACTTCTCAGTTCCTAGGACCCCATAGTAGAACGAGGTAGCTAAAAGGATGAATAAGACCTTAGTTGAGCCTACTAAAGCCATGCTTGCTGAGTATTCACTTCCAAAATATTTTTAGGTTGAAGCGGTAAGCATAGCTTATTATGTGTTGAAAAGGGTGAACGTTAGAGCCAAATTTGATACGACACCCTATGAGATCCTTGAGGGTAGGACACCCAACCTTTCCCACCTCTATGTCTTTGGCTATAAGGTTTTCATTCTTAATAATGGGAAGTCACACTTAGAAAAATTTAACCCAAAATCTAATGAAGAAGTATTCTTAAGATATTTAAATATGGGGAAATCCTTTAGGGTATTTAATAAGAGGAAATTGGTGGTGGAGGAGACTACTCATGTAGTGTTTGATGAATATGATCCTAAGGAGTATAGAATTGTGGACGAAGATGGTGTTAGAGAGATTACCCAAGGAGTTCAAAATTTGGAGAAGAGTGCTGTGCCACAAAAAATTGAAGGTGTAGGTGAGATTACCAAAGGAGTGGAAAATGCAAATATGGAGGAAAGGGAAGAATCTACACACACCTTGCCTAGAGATTAGAGATATTATTTGAGTCATTCTAAAAAACTGATCTTAGGAGGCCCTTCTGAAGGTGTTAAAAGTAGGCATGGACTTAGGAACAAAGTAAACTACTCTGCCTTTATCTCAATATAGAACCCACAAATATTAATTAAGCCTTGTCTGATGAGTTTTGGATCTTAGCCATATAAGAGGAATTAAAACAATATGTTTTGAATGATGTTTGGGAGCTTGTAGAAAGACTAAAGGGACAAAGTGTTATTGGAACCGAATGTCTCTTGAAGAATATGATGAATGATTCTAGTGTGGTGGTTAGGAGTAAGGCTATAGTAGCTAAGGGGTACAAACAAATAGAAGGGATTGATTTTAAGGAGACCTTTGCCCCTATAGCTAGATTGGAAGCCATTATATTGCTACTAGCCTTTCCATGTTATTAGGGATTTAAGCTTTACCAAATGGACTTGAAGAGTGTCTTTTTAAATGGGGTAATAAAGAGGATGTGTTTGTAAGACAATCCTCAGGTTTTGAGAGTTCCCAATTTTCAAATCATATTTTCAAATTAAAAAAGGCCTTATATTGATTAAAATAAGCACCAAGAGCTTGGTATGAGAGGCTTAGCACATTTTTACTAAAGAGGGATTTTGTTAAGAGAAGTTTAGACACCACCCTTTTTGTGAAGAAAGTAGGAGATGAGTTACTCATTATTCAAATCTATATTGATGATATACTTTTTGGATCTTCTAACATCAAGCTATGTAATGATTTTTCTAAAATAATGTGTAAGTAGTTTGAGATGAGTATGATGGGAGAGTTGTCCTACTTTTTGGGGTTTAGCATAAGGCAATTGGATGATGGAACCTTTATAAATCAATCAAAGTACATTAAGGATATCTTGAAGAAATATGAAATGGATAAATCCATGCCAATAAATACTCTCATAATTTCTAATATTTAGATGGATATGGACTCGAATGGAAAATTTGTTGAAAAGAAGTATAGAGGGAAGATTGGATCTTTATTTACCTGACTGCTAGCCGACCTAATATATTCTTTAGTGTTTATCTCTATGTTAGATTTCAAGCTGATCCTAAAAAATCCCACCTGACTGCAGTTAAGAGAATTCTTAGATATCTTTTGGGGACCCAAAACATAGGAATCCAATATCCTAGACACAACACTTCTTTTTAGAATATTGGATATTCTGATTCTAATTTTGTAGGATGTAGGGTGGATATAAAAGCACTTCTAGAACTTGCCAATTCATAGGACAATATTTAGTCTCCTGGTCTAGTAGAAAAGAAAACTTTGTTTCACTTTCCGCTACTAAAGCTGAGTACATTGCCTTAGAAAGTTGTGTGGCCCAAGTCTTTTGGTTGAAAAATAAATTCTTGATTTAGGATTACCTATAGGCACAATTTCAATCCATTGTGATAATACTAGTGTCATCTGCATCTCTAAGAATCCTATCCAACATTCAAGGAGCAAACACATTGACATAAGGCATCACTTTATTAGAGACTATGTGACCAAAGAAGACATTGAATTACACCATGTAACAACTAAGAATCAAACTGACATCTTTACTAAACCACAAGCTTTCAACACTTTCAGCATCTTAAGGACAGATTGAGTGTGATTGACATAAATGAATGAACTGAATATTTACTGAATTCTTAATCTTCTATTTTGTTGCCTTTTTTAAGTTTAACTTTGTTTGTTTTACTTTTTACTAGCTTTTGTTTCTTTTTATTTTATTTTTGTTATTTTAGTTTTTATTTTTTTCTTTGTGATCACTGCTGTAAATGATATTTTATGCCATGTTTTTATTTTTTGAAAATTTGTAGTTAAAGTTTTACATCTCTAAATCAGTTAAAGGGAGAAACACCATTGATTGTTTCTCTTCCTCTACTCTCCTTTAGTGGTGTAATTTTCTTTTCTAAATAAAAGTCTATCTCAAATTAACAACTTGACTTTGTGATTGAGATGTTTTAAATCTTGCTATAATAATCTATCTTATATTTATAATGTTCAAAATCTTTATATTACCTTCAAGTCTTTTTCTAATCTAGTCATTGCATTTATTATATGATTTTTATTCTATTTTATAGTTTGTTCTTCCTTATAATAGAGAGTGAGTTTTTCTTCTTTAATATCTAGAAAATATACTCACAACTGAGAGTATTTAAGAGTTTCAAAAAAAGTTCTAGCTTGCAAAAATAAAAAAAATTGGCCAATGACGTCAAATCAAAAGATCTGTAATGATGCGAAATTGAGAAATATACACAAAGTGTATCATAAATTAAAAGATACGTAAAGTGTGCCAAGTTTTGAATTTCATGATTTTGACAAACTACTTTGGTATATGATTCTATAAGATATTTTCTCTGGAACCAAGTTTTGAACGAATCTCTTTTTCTTATCCAATTGATTTTTCTGTGTTAGGTCTTTTGTTTTCAAAAGTTGATTTTTTCTTGAGAGAAGTCTGAGCTAGGGTTAACAGGACTGGATATTCTTTCATTTTTGGATTTTGATGATGTTAACTCATTTGTCTTATAAGACTTTAAATTCAATCAGATAGAGACTTTATCATATTCATGCTTTGATAAAAAAAAACTTTGCTTTCGTTCTTCTCTTTCATCTTCTATTCTACCTTTTCTTTTCTAATTTTTCCTCCTTTTTGTGATGTCAAAAGGGGGAGTAGCGTTTGAGTTATATCATCATATTGTTATCACTTCTATTCGTGTTTTGTTTAGTTTGAATTAATTCATTATTTGCCATCATTAAAAAAGGGGAGATTGTTGCGAATATGATTTTAGGGAATATAATTTTGATGATAGCAAACACTTTTTTTTCTCTACGACTATCTTCCCTACTAATATTTTAGTTTGACAAGATCAAACTATAATTTGAACTAGCTCAAGATTGGGTAAATTAGTATTGAGTCAGTTTGTAATGTACGACATGTGTCCTTTACCTTTTCTTTAGACCTTTGTAAAAATATGGGTCCTGATGCTAACTAATCTTTCACACACACACACATAGGGGAAATTTTTTTATTATTTTAGAGTTTTTTTGCTTTTGATCACATCATCCTGGATGATCCAATAATTGACCTGGATAATAAGTTAAAAATAGAAACCCTAATTAGGTCATCCTGGTTAAGGTAGCCATAATTAAGCACATTGTCCTAGACGATATTAGTATCGGCCTCGATGATAGGCTCAAATCAGAAAGAATCTACCACCAGATCACTTTAGGCATCTTTTATTTTTTTACATCATTCAGGACATCATCCTGGATGCTGTAGTTTAATTATATCTAAATTAATCTGGTAATTACAAAAATCAATTAAGGTTTGGTTGCTCTATCATATCACAGGATCGACCGAGAAAATCAGTTCACAATCCTTAGTTCTTCCCAAATGATCAAACATTAGCCTGGTTCTAATCTGGGAAATGCACTGGATGATATATGCTAAATTGAATAAATTGTTCAGGATGATCGAGAGATCGGCCTGGATAATCAAGTTATTTTTACATCATCCAGACATCCATTCAGGATGATGTTCTGGATGATATTCATCATTTTGTACTAATTGACCCGAACAATATAATTATTTTTCCATTGTTCATATATCCATCCAGGGTAATTTTCTAGATGATATTCGTCAAGTTGAACTAATCATACATGATGATAATATTATTGTACTAGATGATATTTGACGATTAGTTGCTAATTAGGGCTAATTTTGAGCCCTTATTTAAAGATCTCTTATTTTCTCAAAAAATAATCTTTTATTGCTGTCCTGACCTGAGAAAGACAAGAGGACAGGGAGAGCAAGGGAGAGGGAGAGATGATCTTTTGAGGGGGAGTTTGTGAGGGGTTTCACAAAGATTTCTCCAAGCAAGGATCTGCATTATCTTCTTTAGTCATCATCCCTAATTCCTTCGGGGTTTTAGAGAGGTCTACTTTAGTAACTTATCGAGGTTCTCTGCTTGCTTCTGGAGGAAGCAAAAGGAGTTGGGTTCTCTGCCTCATCAGGGTTGGTAGAAATAATTTGAATCTGTATCAGTAGCTTTCAGTGCCATAGTTTTCTCCTTCTTCTTTTCACCTGCATCAAGTTGTCTTTGGTTCACCCTTTGTTCATAAGCAATGAGTGACCCAAATAAGTTATCAACAAAATAAGTATTCAAATCCTTAGATTCAGTAATTGCAGTAATCTTTGCATCAAAGGAAGTAGGCAAACATCTCAAAATTTTATTCACTCTTTTATAGTTAGTTTGTTCTTTTCCTAAGGCATGTAATGAGGTGATTTTAAGTAAACCTAAAATACATGTTAGAAATCAATTCAATAGGTTTCATACAAAGAAGTTTGTAGCTATACAATAAAATATTTAACCTATATTGCTTAAATTTATTTATTCCTTCATAAGTAATACACAATATATCATAAATTTCTTTACCAGTAGCACAAGTTGAAACACACATATAATATTTTGATTTCAAAGCACATAAAAAATAGTTCAAATATTTCACATTCAGTTGCGCTAAATACCTATCATCAAAATTCCATTCAATAAAAGGAAGTTCAGTTTTAATGCTATTAATTTTACGAGACGAAAGTGAATAACAATTCTTAACAAGCATCCACATGCCATAGTCAATCGATTGTAAAAATGTAGACTAGCGAGTTTTTTAAAAATTAAAATAAATATTGTTAAATAAAGGTGGTCAAGTAATAGAATACCCTTCCACAGTATTACGATTACTAAAGTGAGTCATTTATCAAAATTCAAAAGTTTTTAGAAACTCATTTTTATGAACCCCGCTCTGATACCACTTGAAAGTGGCTCAAGCTACTTAAAAGTTTGTCTGGGATATTAAGCCTTTATGAACTTGCTCTGAGGCTAACAAAGAGGGGGGCAAATTGGTATTTAAATATGTCTTCAAAAATAAATACACTCTTAAATCAAACCATAATTCACCACAATAGAAACTAAGTGCAAAAATTAAATACGGAAGAATAATAAAAAAGAACACATAAGATTTTATTGTGGTTGGGTCAACTTGACCTATTTCCATTCCCTGGAGCTCTCCTCTACGTATTGCACTAAAAACAATGTCTCTCTTTTTGTCCCCATAGGATGGCAGAGAAACCCGTACAAAAAATCCTTTTCACCGACCCCGGTGAGTTAAAGAACCCAACTCATTTTCCTTCCTCCTGAAGTAGGTAGAGAACCTAACTCCTTTTGCTTCCTCCTAAAGCAGACAGAGAACCCTACTCCTTTTGCTACCTGTAAAAGAAGGCAGAGAACCTTAATCAGTTGTTGAAGTAGACCTCTCTCGAACCTCCAAGGAACCAGGGATGATGACTGGAGAAGACGACTTAAATCCTTTCTTGGAGCAACCTTTGTGATTCCCCTCATAAAGTCCCCCTCACAAGATCCTCTCTCTCTCTCTCTTTCTCTCCCTCTTCTCTTGGCTCTCTTAGGTTAGGACAGTAGAAAATATATCCTGTTGAGAAAATAAGGAATCTTTTTAAACAAGGGCTCCAAATTAGCCCTAATTATTAACTAATCATCAAAGATTATAAAGGATGATCGACCGATCATCCTGTACGTTCTATTCAACTTTAGCTCAATCAGCTAGGATGATTTAGAAGAGTCTGGATGATTAGAAGGTTACTTTATTTAGATCATCCAGGATGATAAGATATCATCCTATATGATTAGTTCAAGTCATTGAATATCATCCAGACCATCGCCTTTGATGGATGTCTAGATGATGGAAAAATAACTAGATCGTCTAGGATGATCTCATGATCATTAAGGCCGATTAGAATGAAATAACAAATATTATTCAAAACATCACCCTGAATGGATGTCTGGACGATAAAAAAATAACTTGATCATCCAGGCCAATCTCACAATCATCTTGGAGAATTAGTTCAATTTAGTACATATCATTTAGAGCATCGCTCTGGATGGAACCAGGCTAATTATAAATCATCTAGGAAGAACTAAGGTTTATAAACTGATCATCCCGGATGATCCTGAGATCGTCCAGGATGTTATGATTGGGCACTTGAACTATTATTGCTTTCCTTTATTACCAGATTAATTTAGTCATAATTGCACGGCATCGTCCAAGATGATGTCCATAAATAATAGATGCCTAAATAGATATGATGGTTAATTCTTTCTGATTTGAGCCTATCATCCTGTACGTTGCTAATATCATCTAAGATGATTTGCTTAATTATGGCTACCTTAACTAGGAAGCCCTAATTAGGGTTTCTATTTTTAACTGATCATCCAAGATAATTTTTTAGATTGTCCCGGACGATATGATTAAAATAAAAAATACTAACAATCAGACAGAATTTTTCCCCCAAGTGTGTGTGTCCAAGGTTACTTAGCATTAAGATCCACATCATTTACAATTGACTCAAGAAAGGGTAAAAATAACTTAACGATAGTTTACAAACAACTCAGTCCAAGTCTACCCAATCTTGAGCCAGCTTAAGTTGCACTCGACCTTATAGACTTGAAATGTTAGTAGGCAAGGTAGTCGTAGAGAAACAGAAGTAACAGAAATGTTTGCTACCATCAAAATTATATTCCCTAAAATTAAACTCACAACACTTTTTCTGAATAGATTATTGATGATAGAGATCTATCAAAATTGAATGCAAAATGCTTGCACTACTTTTTTATGCCTTCAAATTTGAAGACGATATGCGTGTTTCTACTTGTTCTACTGGAAAAGAAATTTTTAATTTATTATGCATATCATATGTAAGTACAAACAAAGTTAAGAAAATCTAGACTGAACAATCTTTTGCATGGTTATGAACTTTTCCATATGAAACCTAGCGAATCAATTTATGAGATTTATACTAGGTGTACACAAATTGTTATATCACTGCATGTCTTGGGAAGAGAATTAACAAACTATAAAAAAGTTAACAAGAATCTGAGATGTTTACCTTCTTCCAATGATGAAAAAATTACTACTATTATTGAATCTAAGGATTTAAATGTTTATTCAATTGATAACTTACTTGGATCACTAATTGCTTACGAGCAAGGAGTTAACAAAAGGCAGCTAGATGAAGGTGAGATGAAAAAGAAGAAAATTATAGCCTTAAAGGCTAATGATTATGACTCTGATTTTTCTACTTCTAACAATGATGACATCGTTTTAATAATTAGGCAATTCAAGAGCTTCTTAAGAAAAAAGCAGAAGCATCATCAAAAATAGAATAAGGTTAAGAACTATAAGAATTCTAAAGTTTCTTTTGAAATTATTTATTTTGAATGTAGGAAGCCAGGGCATATGAAGTCTGATTGCTCAATCTTGAAAACTTACCTATATAAGGAGAAGGGTGAAGAGAAACCTAAGTTCAAGAAAGATAAGAAAAAGATCCAAAAGGCTTTCTAGGCAGACTCAGCATCAGACTCTTCTAAAACTGAAGCTGGAGAGGAGGTAGAAAGCATATATTTAATGGTTAATGAATATCTTTATCACTCTAATCAAGAAGAGGTATGTGATCTTACTCACAATCAATTATTTCATGTTCCTAAAAAAATCCATTATTCATATAGGAAACTCAAGAAACTATATTTTAGTCTTAAAACCAATTTATCAACTTTGCAAAAAGAGCATGAGTGCTTAAGAAAATATCATTCCACTTTAAATATCAATCATTTGACTTTACTTAATGAATTTGATGAATTGAATAAAACACATCTCAATTTAACAAATGAGTATGGTTACTTAAAAAGTTTACATATTGAGCTAAAAAATTCATATAAGGACTTGGATACTCTTGCAATTGATATAGGTAGTAAGGAGCATACTTTAAAAATAGAATTCAATTCTTGAAAATATAAATAAGTTTTTAGAAGCTAAATTAACTACTTTCTAAGAAAATAAAATTTACCGATAATGCTTGAGTTTCACAATCCATTAGATCAACATGCATCATTCAAACCTATGCAGAGGCACTATAACCCAAGTAGATTAGTAAATCCTTTTCTTGGTGTTAGATATATATATTTTTATGGCATCTAGGACATATCTCCCAACATACACTATCCACCTTTAAAATTTTCAACATAGCATGCATGAATTTCATTCTTATTTAAAAATTTGATGATTTTTTTGGGGTGTTCTTATAGAAGACCTCGTGAGAGCATGTGATGCTTGGATAGTAGATGTTTAAGACATATTACCGAAAATGCAAATCAATTCATTTCATTGGAGGCCAGGGAAGGAGGCAAGGTATCTCCTATAAATAATACCACAAGGATAGTGGTGGGGTCATTTATAATTCACAACTCTAAAAATTTCATCATTGAAAATGTTTTACTAGTTGATCTCTTGAAATATAACTTGGTCAGTATTAGTTAGCTCTGTGATAAAGGCTTCAGCATAAAATTTTTGTCTACCAACTACATAATAAGCTTGAATAACAATATTATTTTACAGGAAAAAAATATTAATAAAATCTACATATTTGATTTAAATTGCATTAAATTTGACACTGCTCTTTGTTTAAAAATTGTTGTTGAAGAATCTTAGATGTGGCATAGGAGGTTGTGTTATACTAGTATGAAAAGCCTTAAAAAGATCTCCCAAATAAGACTTAATGAGAGGGATACCCAAACTAGATTTCACTTAGGATCACTTGTGTTATGCCTGTCAGTTAGGAAAGCAAGTCAAATCCTCCTTCCCTTCAATTAAAGACACTTCCACTAGTAAACCCTTAGAAGTACTACACTTGGAACTCTTTGGACCTGTTAGCATTGCAAGCTTAGGAAGGAAAGTCTTTAGGTATTTGATTATTGATGATTATTTGAGGTTTACTTGGGTTAGAGTCCTATCTCATAAAAGTGGATCATTCAAGGAGTTTAAGACTTTTTTCACTTTGGATTCAGAGGAAGCTAGTTGTAAAATTGTGACAATTCAAAGCGATCTTGGTGGAGAAATTGAGAATAAAAAATTTTGATCTTTCTGTAAGGTGCAAGGGATAGACCACAAATTCTTAGCGCCTAGGACCCCTCAGTAGAATGGGATAGCAAAAAGGAAGAAAAGGACCATGGTAGAATCCGTTATAGCCATGTTAGCTGAATACTCACGATAAAAATACTTTTGGATAGAAGCAGTGAGTACAACCTATTTTTTTCTATACAAGGTGAATGTTATATCCAAACTAAACAAGAAACCAAATGAAAATTTGAAGGATAGTACACCTAACTTCTTTCACGACCATGTCTTTGGATGTAAAGTGTTCATCCTAAATAATGGGAAGTCTGAATAAGGAAAGTTTGACCCAAAATTTGTTGAAGGAGTGTTTCTAGGTTACTCAAGTGTTGGGAAATCCTATAGAGTCTTCAATAAAAGAATACTAGTAATTGATGGGACCTCTCATATTGTGTTTGATGAATCTGATAATTCTGGAGGGTTTTTGGTAGAAGAGGAGGAGGTTATAGAAGTCACCCAAGGATTGGAATATGTATATTTGGAGGAAAGAATAGAGTCTAAAAAAACTTTTCCTAGAGAATATAGATATTCTTCGAGTCATCCTAAAGAACAAATATTAGGAGACCCATCTAAATGTGTTAGAACTAGGCATGGACTTAGAAAAGAGGTAAACCACTCTGCCTTCATTTCAATGATTGAACCCACCAATATAAATCAAGCCTTATCTGATGAATTATGGATCTTAGTCATGTAAGAAGAATTGAATCAATTTACAAGGAATGATATTTGGGAGCTAGTTGGAAGACCTAAGAACTAGAGTGTGGTTTGAATAAAATGGATTATTAAAAATAAAATGAATTATTATGGTGTAGTTGTGAGGAATAAGGAAAAATTGGTGGCTAAGGGGTATAATTAAATAGAAGGGATTGATTTTGAATAGACTTTTTCCCCTGTAGCTATATTGGAAGCTATTAGAGTGCTACTAGCCTTTGCTTATTTAAAGGGATTCAAACTGTACAAATGAATATTAAGAGTACATTTTTTAATGGGCTAACAAAGGAATATATGCACCTTAAACAACTCCGAGGCTTTGAAAATTCATAATTTTCCAATCATGTGTTCAAATTAGAAAGAGTGTATTATATGGACTTAAATAAGCACCTAGCGCATGGTACAAAAGGCTAAGAACAATCCTACTTGAAAGATATTTTATTAAGGGGAGCGTAGACACCACCCTATTTTTGAAAAAGGTAGCAGATAAATTACTAGTTGTTTAAATTTATGTTGATGATATTCTTTTTGGATCTTCTGATAAAAATGTATGTGATGAATTCTCAAGAATAATTATTAAGGAATTTAAAATTAATATGATCGAAAAATTGACTTACTTTTGGGGTTTAGCATAAGAAATAAAAATTATATGACATTTCTTAGTTAATCAAAATACATTAATGATATATTTAAGAAATATAAGATGGATAAAGCCAAGCCAATTAACACTCCCTTGAGTTTCAAAGTTCTGTTAGATAAGGATTCAATAGTAAATATGTTGATTAAAAGAAATAAAGAGAGATAATTAGATCACATCATTACTTAACTACTAGCAGACCCGATATTATATTTAGTGTTTGTTTATGTGCTAGATTTTAGGCTGATCTAAAAGAGCCTCACTTGAGTGTTGTTAAGAGAATTCTTAGGTATCTCTGAGAAACCCCTAACTTAGCAATCTAGTATCGCATGTATGTTTATGTGCTAGGACCATACACATTGACATAAGGCATCACTTCATTAGAGACCATGTTACTAAAGAGACATATAGCTACACCATATAGCCACTCAAAACCAACTTGCTAATATCTTTACAAAACCATTGGCCTTTCAATTTTTTAGCATCTTAAGAACCAAATTAGGTGTCATACATATTAATGCTTGAAATCATTATTTTTTATTTTTTAATCCTTTTTTTGCTTGTTTATTTCTATTTATGTACTTATGTTTTTCATTTTTATTTTTTTATTGTATTTTCCCTTAATTTTAAAAAAATAAATAAATCAATTGTCATTGTTGGTATTGATTTTTTAAATGATATTTTTGTCTTGCTTTTGGTTTTGAAAATTTGTAAACAATGATTGACCTCGCTAAATTAGTTAAAAGAAGAAACACCGTTGATTATTTTTCTTCCTCTTAACTCCTTTAGTGGTGTAATTTTATTTCTGAAAAAAAAATCTATTTCAAATAAAAAGTTGGACTTTGAAATTAAGATCTTTTCTATCTTCTTATAGTAATCTATCTCATATGAATAATATTCAAAGCCATTAAATCACTTTCAATTTTTCATGAATAAGTTGTTGCATTTATCATATGAATATAATTCTAATTTATGATTTATTCTTACTTATATTAGAAAGTAAGTTTTTTTTCTCTTATATCTAGAATATATTCTCGCAACTGAGAGTATTTAATGGGTTCAAAAGGGAGCTAGCTTGCAAAAATGACAAGAGGCACAAAATGAGCCCAAAAGAAATTTGAAATGATGCACAATAATCACCAAATAATTCAAAGATATAAAAAGTGTTTAAAAAAATCAAAAGATGTGCAAAATGCGCCAAACAACTGATAAGCGGCACAGAATGAGTCCTCAAAGAAATAAGCTTCCTTCTCTTTTGACCCTTTAAATTTTAGAAGAATTCATGTGTCACTTGATATCTTCAAACACTTGATTTTTAAAACTCGTGATTTTGATTAATTATTTTGCTATATTATTCTATCAGATATTTTTTTGAAGTGAAGTTTTGAACATATCACTTTTCTTATTTGATTTTTTTTTTAGTTAGATTTTTATTTTCAAAAGATTTTTTACCTTGTAAGGAGTCTGAGCTAGGGTTAACAAGATTAGTTGTTCTGCCATTTTTTAGATTTTGGTGCTTTTAATTCACTTCTTACTAATTTTTAATCTAATCACAAGTGAAATTTATAATTTCATTGTCTTTATTGATAAAAAAGGGGGCTTTTATTTTATTTTTGTAATTCCTTTGTGTTTATGTTTGTTCTCACTAGAAATTTGAAAGAGGATATACCCTAGTGTATGCTTTTTTTAATGATATTCTTCTTATTGATAAGACTATAGAGGGAGTTGAAGGTAAACTTAAATTACGGAGGTCAACCTTAGAGTCTAAAGGTTTTCGCTTGAGTAGATCTAAAACTTAATATATGGAGTGTAATTTTAGTAGTATAGTCCTAGTGATGGGATCATAACTTTGATCGACCAAGTCATTAATAAGAGTATACTTTTTTGATATCTTGGATCTATTGCTTAGAGTGATGGTGAAATAGATGGGCATATTATAAACATAATTCATGTTGGATGGTTGAAGTGGAGGAATGCATTGAGCTTATTGTGTGACAAAAAAATACCCCTCAAATTTGAGGGAAAATTCTACAAGATGGTGGCAAGGCCTGTAATGCTTTATGGTGCCAAAAATTCTACTAAGTTAAGTGCGGTAGAGATAAGGATGCTCAGGTTGATGAGTGGCTTTACCCTTAAAGATAGAATACAAAGTAAGCATATATGTGAAAAGGTTGGAGTAGCTCCAGTAGAAGATAGGATTAGATAGTATTACCTTACATGGTTTGGTCACATAAAATAGTGTCCTTTGGATGACCTAGTTAGGAAAGTAAAGGTATTAGATTTGATTTATTTTAAGAAAGGTAGAGCAGACCTATAAATATTTGGTTAGAAAATATTAGAATTCTCTATTAGATTTAAATAAGAATTTTACTTGTAATAGGACACAATGGAGAAAAATGATTCATGTACCTGACCCCACGTAGTTGGATAAAGGCTTGATGTTATCTTTGTTGTTATTATTATCTTTATGTTTTTGAGATCTTTTATATATATATTTTTTATTTTTGTCTTATAAAAATCCTAATCATCACTTTCCGCATCCTAAAATTTTTTTATCTTGTTCACATCATCCTATGTAATATGAACAAAAATACACCTCTCTGATCATAATACATCTAATGACTGGAATATAATCAATTATCATTGATCATCTTAGATGATTCTTATTTCATCTTAGATGATCCATGTGGCAAAAATAGTTATACGATTTCAATTATGATAGGATGATAAATTATTGCACATCGGCTTGGATAATACACATGTTCGTCTTGTATGATGCATTTAGTCAATGATCGTTTAGTTTGACTACTAGGGATGATCTCTTGGGCTAATAATCCTGGATGATATCTAATCCTCCTGGATACTATGACCAACTTTTTTATGAATTGGCTGGATGATATTATTGCACCCAATCATCTTGGATGATTTTGATGACCTTACATAAATAGCCTATTTTCACCATTTTATTCACCATAAAATCTTCCAATCCTTCCTCCCTTTCATATAAACTCTCAAGTCTTGCAAATGGCGGATGGCAAAAGATTTAGGATGTAAGCTAGTATTTCTTCTAGGAGGGAAATCGATCCTCATTTTACTAAGGAAGTAGATGAAGCAGCCTACCACTGCTATAGGAATGCTGGCATAACCTCTTCAAAAAATAATGATCAAAGTATTTTGAATTTTTAAGTACTTATCTCTATGCCAGAACAATGCTTATTTCTCTCCACACACTAGGCTTCCGCTTCAATTCCATACTCTATTGCAAATCTGAGATTATGGATTAGACTTTTGATGATAACAAACATTCATGTTTCCTTACGACTACTTTGCCTACTAAATTTTCAGGACCATAAGATCGAATACAACTCAAGCCAGCTCAAGATCGGGTAGATTTAGGTTGAGTCAAGTATGTATTTTTTCCTTTCTTGAGTCAATTGTAAAAATGGTTCTTGATACTAAGTAACCTTGCACACACACACTTGAGGGGTTTTCTGAATTTTTGTGTTTTGAGTACATCGGCCTGGATGATTTTCCTATCATCTAAGATGATTCAACTAAAAATAAAAACCCTAATTAGGGCATCTTGGATAAGCAGCTGCCATTAAGCAAATTGTTCTGGATGATAGGCTCAAATTAGAAAGAATCAACCGCCATAATCAATTTAGGTATTCTTTATTTTAAATTATCATCCCGGACGATCTCCTTATCGGACTGGATGATACAGTACAATTATGCCTAAATTAACCAGGCAATTATGGAAAGCAATTAAGGCTGATTGATATGATCACATCGGTCGGGCCGATCGTAGAATCGACCAGGATTATGTCCTAGATGACTGACATCGGTCAGACTCTATTCAGGATGATGTTCATGATGATTGTACTCAAATTTGAACTAATCATCCAGGATGATATTGTATCAGCCTGGACGATGTAATCAGTTTTCTTCTGATAGTCCTGAATCTTCCCAGCTGATTGAGCTTATTTTGTACTGATTGGCCAGGACGATATTTTTATCGGCATGGACGATAAATTCATTTCTTATGATTTTATTTAAAGGACTCAAATTTTCTCATGCTTAAGACCTCAAGTGCTGCTATCTTGACCTGAGAGAGCCTTGGGAGAGGGAGGGCGAGAGAGAGAGGAACTTATGAGGGGGAGTTTGTGAGAGGGTTCACAAAGGTTGCTCCAAGCAAGGTTCCAAGTCGTCATCTCCATTCTTAATCCTTCATCACTAATAGGTTCTTGGGAGGTGTACTTCAGCAAAGGTCTGGGTTCTCTTCCCGCTTCAGGAGGAAGCAAAAGGTGTTGGTTCTCTGCCGCACCGGGGTTGGTGAAAAGGAGTCTATTGTAAAGACTTTTCTTCCTAGCTATGGGAGCTAAAGGAGAGACCCTTCGTTAGTGCAATACTCAGAGGGTGCCTGTGAGAAGTGGACGTAGGTCAAGGATTGACTGAAACACTATAAATACGGCGTGATCTCTATTTGTTTTGCTTCCGCATTTATTTATTTTTGCACTTTGATTTTTGTGGTGATTGGTTTTAAGATTTGTTGTGCTTTGCTAAAAGAAAATTTTAAAATACTAATTAAGCCCCCCCCCCCTTTTCCCTTCTTGGTTATCCTTGGGCTAGTTCTTAAGAGCTTAACATCCCTAACAAACTTTCATACGACTCTTTGAATTTTTTGCAAACCATTGCATCAAGCAAGCCTTCATTTCTCTACAATCTTATGCTAATAGGAGGCCCATAGAAATTACATCTCAAGATTTACTTGACCACCCTCACCTTTCAACCATTGGAGATAAGATCCATATCATTAATCCTAATTTTAACTGGGTGCTTATTAACCATGTCCTAAGGGGAACTAATGTCAATGCTCATATAGTTGAAGTTAAAAAATTTGTTATGTAAGCCCCAAACCATCTAGCACATTCTTTGCTTATATATTCTTCCTAAAGCTAGGGATTAGATTCATATCACTCATGTTCTGTCCCTCACCACCTACTACATTTTAGCTCACCAAGATTTCAATGCCATTGATCTCATAATCTAATACATAGAATATCTAACCAGTATTAGGGATCTCGACCACAAAAGGAAACCAAATCTAGCCTTAGGACATCTCATTACCTATGTCCTTGAGACAAAATATAACCTTTAATATCCAACCCCACCTAATCACCTTCCTTTTTTCTTATCAAATAACTCCTTTCACACCCTTCATAGTACTCATCACCAACATTTACGTGAGGCGCCTGACAAAGAAGACGAAGAACGTTTTCCTAAACCTATCCCTATCCACCAGTACTCCTAGATCGATGAACTAGTTTAAAGGTTCGACCAGTGGGAAGTAAGATTTAATTCATATGTCACAGAGAAGTAGCTACAACATGATCAGGATATAGCTCGATTTGAGGCATATGTAGTCCAGCGATAGTAGCAGCACAACCACGAAATGGCCTTGTTTGGTGAGTAGTTTTCTTCCCTACCCCAATTCTTTCAGTAGCCACCACCACCATCTCCACCTTATTAGGGTCCCTCCTTCTACTATTTTATTAGCATTTGGTTTTGGTTTTATATTGGTTGTCTTTTATTTATTCTATTTTATATAATGTTTTCTTGTTCCCTCTTTTTGTGAGCTCAAAAAGGGGAGTGGTTGTTGGGTTGTTTGCGTTTCTCTTTAGTGAAATCTACCTTATTTTACTAGTGTTTTTATGTTTTATTTTTTGTTCCTTCTTTCTTAAATTAAAAAAAATACTTGTTGATCCAAAATTTTTAACTATAATATTTTCCATAATTTAAAAGGGGTAGATTATTATAAATCTGGATTTAATTACTATTATATTGATGATAACAAACATTAATGTTTCTTCATTGCTACTATTATTTAATATCTATTTTGTTTGCTCTGCTTACAAACCTTTCAGGTCCATTAAGATCACTTGTAATGCAAATCAACTTAAGAATGCCGCATGTACACTCAATTTAATCCAACCTTCGGGTGGGAAACCCCAAGCTTTAGATAGCTTTTGCTGATAGGTGTTCCAGTTTTTCTCGATTGGAATTGAATGTATACAACAAGCATTAGATAAAATTTAAACCGTAATATAAGCTGTAGGAGGATCAGCTTTTCCATGCTTAGAAAAATTATGAAACTTCCAATTGTAGTATACTGTTGAAACATAAATTCTTTCTAGACCACAATTTGTCCTTCCCCTGTACTCGAGTTCATCTACATAATGAGAAAAGCTTTGGAATGAAGGAACATTGTAATTCCCCATTGTCTTAGTTTTTGTAAAATATCAATTATCTTAGAGCATCTTACAACAACATGTTTAGTTTCTTCTGGTATTTTGCATCCTCTTGGGCAATCTCTATTACAAAATAATCTTTTACGGCATAACCATACATTGGTCGGTAAAGCATCATTTAACAATCTCCACTAAAACAAAAGTTTCCTTTTGTTTACTTTGAGTTTTTTCAGACAACTTATGTTTCTCACATTACCACATTGTATTTTATTATTGGCTTCGTAAGGCAAGGAGGTGATTAATCTTCTTGAGTTTGTGCTGATTAATTCCACCACATCTTCTATTCCTTCATTTCCAATAGCAGTTTGTTGAATCAAATTTTCCATTTCTTCAGAGAAGTATGTATTCAACTTCTCCTTGCTCTAATTTCCATCTTCTTTGATTAAGAAGGAAACTTTCTTGTCATGAAGATCATTTACATTACATGTAGCTGGCCAAGAATTCAGTCTTCTATCAAGTATCCAGTGTCACTAATGATGTTAATTTTTTCTCCATTGTGGACTTTCCATCTTATTAATGGTTTCAGATAAATTGCACCTTCTTTCGTAATCCTCCAAGATGGAGAGGAGTATCTTTTAACACCTTCGTCCCAAATACCATCACCATTTTTTTTCAAAAATCTATTTAAGAGTGAATCTTGGTTTTGTAAAAAGTTTCATGATAGTCTAGCTCTCAAAGGGCCTTGCCTATCCGCTGCTCCTAGAATATCGAATCATCCTGATTTAGTAGACAAGCTTAATGTGGACCATGCTATGTAATGCAGTCCTTGACTCCCATTTTCCTTATGCTATAAGAAATTCTTGCATAGCTTATCTATTGTCATCAAAATGTTTTTTGGGATTAGTGAATGAACAACCTGATATGAGAGCATAGTAGAAAAAACTATTTTTATTAGCAACATTTTTTCCTTCCATATATAACCACCGAGCTCCCCAAGAATTCAATAAGTCCATTTCTTTTTCAATAGAATTATTGTTGTCTACTGCTTTTAATCTCCTTAATTCCAATTTGATTCCAAGTTAATTGAAATATTTGACTTCTTTTCTTCCCATGAATTTATTTAAATTCGTTCTTCTCTTCTTCAAGCATTCTTACCATAGAGTACCATAGACTTTTGAGAGTTAATTTTTTGTCCTGTCCAACCATAATAATCTATGAAGATTTACTTCAATGTTTTTACATTCCTTCTATGGGCCTCGAAAATCACTAGGACATCATCTACAAATAGCAAATGAGTTAATCTTTCAACTTTAGCAGCTAATCTTATGCCCAATTGATCAGACTTTTCTTCAAGAGCCATGTAAAGTAATTCGGAGCACAAAATAAAAAAACTAGGTGATAGTGGACATCCCTGTCTAAAACTACAATGTGTTATAATCAAATTCATTCTTCTACCATTTATGTTAATCAAGTATTTAGGATTGGTGACACATTTCATAATAAGCTATAACATCCTCTCATGTAATCCCAACCTCCTCATAACTTGATTTAATGTTTCCCAACACATTCTACAATAATCTTGCGACATATCAAGTTTTAATGACATGTATCCTGGTTTAGCTACCGAGAACCTCATCTTGTTAGCAATCTCTTGAGAAATTAGATAGTTATCATAAATGCTTCGTCCTAGAACAAAAGCTCCTTTGTACTTAGAAATCACCTTTGGGAGACACAATTTAAGCTTGCTAAGGATCATCCCTACGACCATTTTGTAAATAGTCTGGCATAGACATATAGGTCTGAATTTGGAGCATTCATAAGTATTTATGACTTTAGGAATAAGTACCACTGATGTCTCTTTCCAATAATCTGGCATTTTCCCTATCTTGAAGAATCCTTCAATTGCATTCCAAGTCTCTCCGTTTATAATGCTCCAATAATATTTAAAAAATAAGCATTTACACCGTTTGTACCTGGGGATTTATTATTACAAATATTCATAACAATGTTCATGAGGTCTTCCTTTGTGTAATCTGAATTCATTATTTTAATCATCTCTTCTTGAATGCAGTCAGCATTTATAAGTATTGCCAAATTTGCCATATTATAATTACGTTTTGTCTATTTATTTGAAATGAAATTCTCAATTACCTCATGGATTGAATCCTAGGTAGCTTCCATAGTGCTATCTTCTCCAGCAATTTGATTGATCAAATTACTCTTTTTTCTTTGTCGTAGCATATGTGTGATAGAAGCGTGGGTTCTTTTATCCATCTTCCTTCTATTGGCTTTTTGACCTTTGTCTCTACACTTTTGCCAATCTAGCCAAGGTTTTGTTAAGTTCATGCACTTTCATTCTAAGTTTCAATAGATTATCCTGGTTCAATCCACCTTCCATAGCCTCCAATTCTTGCAAATACAAATATCCCTTTGTAGCTCTTGTTTCTTCAAGGTGATCTCTTTAAATTTTTTATTCCTCGAATAGTACAAATTTTTGAGAGATCTCTTGATTTTTCTTTTGAGGATTTCATCAGCACCTCCATAATCCTTCTTCCTCCAATGATTAGCAATGATTTCCCTTGCAGCCTCGTAGGAACACCACAAATTCTCAAATCTAATTTCTTTTTTCTTGTACATCTTCATGCTATATAATTTAAGTAGTAGAAGGTAATGATTTGTCGCAACTCTAAGAAGGTGTTTAATGACTGCAGAAGAGATGTCCATAATTGATTTTGAGATTAACCAAACTCTGTCAAGCCTCACCCATATTCTAGCAAGTCCTCCTTTGTTGTTTCACCATGTGAATTTAGGATCAATAAAGCCTATATCATTATAGTCATTATTGGACATGAACTCCATCTCTTGAGGGCAATGTGAGAACAAAAATCTTTTGCCTCCCTTCTTCTCATTCTTATTCAATTATTAATTTAAGTCACCCTCTACAATACACGGCTCCTCAGTATTCATATTATTCTCAATCAATCTCCATAGTTTCCTTCTTTCATAAAGGTTTTGTTTCCATAAACTATGCAAACCTTTACTGAGATACCTATTGGAGTTGTCAGCTTACCAATTATACATTGATTCTAAGAATCAATTATTGCAAAAGTTGTTTTGTATTTCCATAATGCTAAAACACCACAAGAAGTTCCACTAGCAGCAACATGGTAGAAGTCCTAATCATCTCCTTCCAAATTTCTAACATCTTCTTTTCCTAGTTTTTCCAATTTCATTTCCATAAGGCCAATAAAGAAAATATAATTTTCTCCTATTAAATTTCTCAAATAGTGGGAGGCATCTTTCTTTTTTTATTCCCTACAGTTCTAAAACATTATGGAAGACATCTAAGAGAGTTGTGGGGAAGAGGCCCCAACCTTTTCGACTACACCTTCTCCTTCCCTTGTTCTTTTATTACCCGTGATAGGTCCTAGCATTTTCACTTCCTTAGCTAGTTTAACTTTACTGAAAGATAGCTTAGCACTACTCTTACAAGCTCCCAGCTTCCCAGTCATCTGTATCACTATATTTGCATCTCCAATGCCCTTGATATTGTTAGAAATATCTTCCTATTTTTCTGAATCATTTTTCATTTCCTTCTGTATGATTTTTTCTTGATCTTCTGATTCTTTATTCTGGTCTAACATAATTTTATTTTTAGGTTCCTTACTGTTCTCAATTTAATCTATTTTGGAATTTTCTGTACTAAGAATAAGTGCATTTGGGTTTCCTTCATCTTCACCTTCTATTACTTCATGGGATCATCACATCAAATGGATCTACTTTGGTGCACTACTCAGTTTCAGTGAGAATTTCTCCTTCTTTAATCAATGTGTTTCTTAGAATTACCTTCTTTACTTCCACATTCACATTTGTTTCCAAATCTTTTATTTCCACACTCATTATTTTAGCTATTTCTTTCATTGAATTAATGTTTGGGATCTTCTTCACATAGGTCTTCTTAAACAATCTTCCATTAGAAACAGATTTTGGCTTATTTCTTTTGTGATTCACAAGCAACCATGTCCCATAACTTATGTTCTCTTCATTTTCCTATACCAATTCTTGTGATTGCTTATTGTTTCCTTTAACTTTGTTATTTTCCACCATGCATCCCTTTCTATATTCACTTTGACATGTCCAATTTTCCCACTATCAAAACAAAATATTGAAATTCTCTCGTATTCAAATAATTTTAAAGAATCTTCCCATAATGCCTTCCACCTAAGCCCCCAATGGAAGTGGTTGATCTAATTTCACACGAACGCATGCTCTTGCAAACTCTCTTCTCCCCCATTTCAACATTTTACCATCAAACATCAATGGAACACCCACCATAGAAGCTATCCTTGCTACATTGCTATCATCCCAACATTCATGGGTAGTTGAGGCATTCTTATCCAGATAGGGGAGGTAAGTCCTTTCATTGATAAAGGAGAAAACTCCAGGAACCATCGGTCCATACCTATAATATGCCCATTCACGAACCGTGGGCCTCCAAACAGAACATTTTCTAGAGTATCAGGCCTTTTGAAGGAACACAAAAACCAGCCCATTCCAAGTGTGGTGAAATTAAATTGGTCATATTGAGCCCATTGACACCTAAGTTCCCAGGCTACAATATGAGATGGTAATTCTTTCATGAACACCATGCATACAAGAGACTTACAAAGTAAATTGTCATTTTTAATTTCAGAGTCCATGATCAATTTTACAGCCTTTTCATCTTCTGTTAACACATCATCCACCTGCTTTCCTATATTATCCGTAAATAGAGCTGACTTCACCGTCAAATATACAGAGTGCTTGTCTGCATTTGGAATAATATTTTTGTTCTCAGAACTGATGTAATTCGCATTTATCGCACTAGAAATGTCATTGATTGCATTTGAATTTCCAAATCTATGAACAAAAATATTCATCCCAGATGACAAAGCCTCTTTATCAAAAACTTTCAATTTAGGCTGTTTAGTCATTTTCATAACACGAGGTGTTTTAATTTCAGAATCCATAAAAACATTCTTTCCCTTGCCTTCAACATGAGTGATAATATTATACATATTACAAGCATTTTTGTTTATTACTAACATTCCTTTTGATCTTCTTCTTCGTGCTTCCTTTACATCCATTGGAAACCTTCCATTCGATTTATCAGTTGAGGTTTTGTTCAGAATTATTGATCAATCTTGAGTCACGGAGTCCACTAACGTCCGACGGACTTCCGTCGCCATGCTTCGGCTTCTTGTAGGAGAGGCAGATGAAAAATTGGGAGCGATGGATTTGAAAAGTTTCTCCCATTAACAGGAGTTTTAATAGGCCACTTATTAAGACTTTTATCTAATACCCACATTAACAATATTAAATGATTTTTCTATTGAGATCTTCCACCTAACAATAGGTTGTAGGGCTTTTGCACCACTCAAAATAATCTTCCAATCACTCAAAGAATTCTACTTCACATTAGTACTCTAGCAAGCTGAACCATATTTGGAATTCATAGTTTTATACAATAATGAATAAGCATCATTAAGGAATTTCCATGCTAGTTTCTCCCCTAATGCTCTCATCTTGCTAACACAAGAATGAAGGTCACGACCTCCTACATCAGTGCACAGAACTTCCCAGCTCACATAATGATGGCCCATCTTCCTATCATTCTTATGCCAAATGAACTCTCTACAAACCTTATCATTTTCAACCCAAAGACCAATAGGAATAAGAGAATGAGCGAATTGAAAAATAGGGATCGAGAGAATAATTGACTTCATAAGAGTAAATTTCCTAGAAAATGAAATACATTTAATTTTCGAAGCATTAAGCTTTTTAATGACTTTATCCAAAATAAATTGGAAATCCACAGTCACATGTCTTCTAAAAGAAATCTTCACACCCAAGTAATTCTTCTCTTTAACAATTTTAAACCCCATCAACAGATCATTTCTTTTCCTCCTCCTTTATTTAATAGATTTACAAAAGAGAATAATAAATTTATGATAATTAACCATCTGGCTCGACAAACTACAAAAGTTCAATAGAATATCTCTAATCTTATTAAACACCTTCATATTAGCTTCATAAAAAAATCAATATATCATCTGCATAAAGAAAATGAGATATCCTAGGAGCATTTAGATGAATTTTTATTCCAATCTCAACACCTCCTTGTATTAAAGCATTTGATAAAAATTAAGATCATAAATTAAAAGGAAATGGAGATAAGAGACAACCTTAAAAATAATGTTTCTAGCATTGATCCAACTTGAAGAAATATCATTAATTAAGATAGAAAATTTGGGATTCTCCACACAGTCCATAATAAGTTTAGAAAATTTCAATGAAAAGCCAAAATAGCTCAAAACCTGCTCCAGAGTTCTCCATGCCATACTATCATAGTCTTGTTCTATATCAATTTTGAATGAAACCAAACCTTTAAAAGTTTTAGAATGTTTAAATTTATGAAAATCTTCTTAAGGAATCAAAACATGCTTAGATAGAGAACGACCTTTTAAATAAGCTGCTTGATTATCCAAAATAAGCTTTGGAAATATAGATATAAATCTATTAAGGGGAATTTTAGCCACCAATTTATAGATAGTTTTGCATAAACTTATTGGCCTAAAACTTGAGGGAACCAAAAGATTATCTGACTTTGGAATAAGCACAATCAAAGTATCTTTCAAATTAGAACTAATTATTCCAGTAGAAAAAAAATTACTTTATAGCATTCCAAACATCCAAATTGATGATGGACCAATAAGCCTTGAAAAATGAGTGTGTAATCCCATCAACTCTAGGTGAAAAACCAATACCAAGTTAATTAATAGCTTATATAACTTCATGCATAGATAGTTTGACCTCCAATAGTCTTTTTTCAACATCATTTAATACACACCTAAGAGAAGGCCAACCATTCAATGAACAAACTCTAGCTTCCTACCTGTTTTTGAGGAAGTTGAAGAAAATATTTTAAATCTGAGCTTGGTCATCCACTTTCACTCAATTATCATACTTAATCTTATAAATACAATAAGCATTCCTCCTAGCACTTGCATAGGAATGAAAAATTTTTGAATTCATATCCATATCTTTGATCCATTTAACCTTTGCCCGTTGTCTCTATTGCAACATAGTTTTCATAACTATGTTTTCATATTATGTATATTTTTGATGATTCCAAATATTATTGTTTAATTACTATTTCTCCTAACATAAATTGGATATATTACTTTTATAGTTTGTGTACTGACATTTTAGGGAAATCATACTTTAGATAGTTGAAGACTTAAAGATATATTAGACTAAGATTAATAGTATCTTAACTCTGTAATTTTTTTTTTCTTGAGTCTGAGAGAGAATGATTGTAATCGGGTAACCGTACACACACATAATGAGAGAGTGTAAAAACTTATAATTTAAAAAATAATTATATTATATGATTATTGATCCTACGAGATGATCTGGCCTAGATATTTCTCTATATATAGATAATCAAATCATGGATGAAAAATTTTCTAAGTATTGTTCATACTGTATGAAGTTTCCTTTATAAAGATAATGTACGGAGTACAAAATTTATGCAAACGTTTTTATCCAAATGAACAGGTAAATTTCTTAAACTGTTCGTCCAAGATGATCTAAAATTTGTATAGAAGATGTCCAAAGCACGAAATTAATGCAAAATTTTATGTCCATATGATCAGGTAAAATTTTTTTAACTGTTCATTCAGGATGATCTTTAGTTCGTATAGACGACGTTAAGAGTATGAAATTGATGTGAATATTTTCATCCATACGAATAGAAAATTTTGTTGAACTAATCTTACTAGATGATATATGGTTTGTATTGTATGATGTGCATGTATAAAATTATTTCATACATGATCATACGAGCAATCTTTTAACTGTTCATATGTATGGTCGTCGAATGTACTATACGATCATGGAGGGCCAAATTGAAATTTTTAGTTTTTTGGATAGGTTTTTTTGCCTTTCATATATAAGGTCCTATTAACTATGTTTGGATGAATATATATTCATTTTTGTTGAGAGAAAAAGTGTGAGAGTGATTTGGGAGAGTGTTTGAGAGTGAATTCTTAAAAATTGAGAGTGTGAAGTGTTCAAAAAGTTACTCAAAGGTGAGAATCTATTTGTGTTTGTAGTAAATCTCTTCCTTACTTACTCGAAGATGCTCGAGGGAAGATCTTTGAAGAAGATCTGGATCTCTGCCTACACCAGGAGTGTGTGAAAGGATGTCGGTTCTCTACCAATACCAGGAGGGTGTGAAAGAATGATAGTTCTCTACTAACACTAGGAGGGTGTGAAAGGATGTTTGTTCTCTGCCAACACTTAGAGAGTGTGAAAGGATGATTGTACTCTATTAATACTTTGAAGGTGTGAAAGAATAACAGTACTCTGCCACTCTAGGAATTTGTGGAAGAGAGGGTAATTATAAAGGCTTCTCTGCCTTACTATAGGAGTAAAAGGAGAGTCACTTTGGTAATAGTGCAATACCTGAAGATGAAGTCTTTAGGGAGTGTACGTAGGTCTTGTTGGACCAAACCAATATAAATTTCTATGTTCTTTACTTTTTTTGAAATTTTAATTTTTATGCACATTTTTATTTAAGTGGTTAAAAATTCTATTTTAATTAAAACTTTAATTATGAAAAATAATTATAAAATGGTTTTTTATTCAAAAGGAAAATTTTAAATTACCAATTCACCCCCTCTTGATTAGCCTTGGGACAATTATGTTAGGTCTAAAAACCTATACGAACTTTCAAATAATATTAGAGCTTACTTAAAAATTTAAAGTTTAGATTATTTTTTAAAATTGATTATGGAAACTTTTGGAAATCGGAACACACCTGAAGGGTATTCGATCACTAGACTCCCATTGTTTGATAATAACCCTTTTAATTATTGGATAACATGAATGTCTACTTTTCTTCAATCGCTTGATTATCATATATGAATTTTAGTATAGGAAGGATACACTAGGATACTAGACTTGTAGATAACATTAGAACTAAAAAGCTATTTGCTGACTAGACTATAGAAGAATGAGACTTAGCTCAGTTAAATGCAAAAATTTGAACAATTTTTTCTATGGAGTTAAATCTAAAAACTACATACGTGTTTATACCTATAAGAGTGAAAAAGAAACTTAGGATAGACTTTATATCACATATGAAGGGACCAATGAAGTGAAATAATCTAAATTAAATATTTTATTGCATGATTATGAATAGTTTTGCATGAAACAAAATGAATTGATCACTGACATGTACACATATTTTACTCGAACAGTCACCTCCTTGCATGCTTTAGGTAGGAAATTAATGAATGCAGAGAAAGTGAATAAAATACTTCATTTTTTGCCTACTTCTTATGATGTGAAAATAACTGTTATTATAGAGTCTAAGGATTTAACTATTTATTCTATTAATAATCTTCTTAGATCACTAATTGCTTATGAGAAAGAAGTGACTCAAAGATAGATTGATGTAGGAGAGAAGTAAAAGGAGAATAGTATAGTATTGAAAGTGGATGATTCAAAAAGTGATCAATCTTAACTTGAGGATTAAGACAATATTTGTTTGATGACAATGCTATTGAGGAGTTTTCTAAAGAGGAAGCAAACGAGACGTCCGTAGTGGGAAAAAGCTAAGTTCCCTAATCTTAAAGCCATTCCTACAAAGGAGAAGATTGAAGAGAAAATAAATGTGAGAAAGGGAAAGATGAGATTGCAGAGAGTTTTTTGGGTGAATTCAGCTTCAGACTATTCAGAAATAAAGGAAGAGGAAAAAGTCATAAATTTGTGCTTATCGGCTGACAAGCTTGATCAATTAGATTAAGAAGAGATATGTGACTTAACCTATGATGAGTTATTTGATGTTTTTTAAAAAATTCATACGACATATAGAAAACTTAAAAAGATGCATGCTAGGTTGAATTTGGATTTTCATGAATTACAAAAAGAGCATGAAATCCATAGAAAAGATCACGCACTGATTAATAACAACCACATGAAACTATTGGATGAATATGATGAATTGAACAAACCTCATGAATAATTAAAATCATCTCACAATGAATATTTAAAGGATTTTAAAATTTTAATAGATGAATCTAATAATAGAGGGCATTATTTAAAAGTTGATAATGCTATGTTAGAAAGTGTAAACTCATTTTTAAAGATCAATCTAAAGCACTTGAGAAAAATAGGATTCCACCTATATCTGAATAATTTGTTAATCCTCATAAAAAGACAGTTTTAAAACCTAAGAAAATACAATTTTACTCATATAAATTAAAAAATCCTTTCCTAGAGTGAAATGTTTTTCATGTGGATTATTAGGGAATATCTTACACACTTGTACTATTCATAATAAAACTCATTTAGTGTGGAGAGCTAAGATGCATAAAATAAGTCATATTATACATGCATCTAGTTTAATTTTGCCAAAAAGAGAACCCAAACTTATTTTGGATCTTAAGACGTTTGATTATCTTATAGAAACACTCTCATACAAGACCTCGTGAGAGCATTTGGTACATGGATAGTGGTTGTTTGAAGCATATGACTGGAGATACTATTCAATTTATATCACTAGAAGCCACAAATGGTGGTGAGGTTACACCGGGAGATAATACCACTAGGAAAGTAGTAGGCACAAGTATGATTTAGAACTTGAATAATTTTTCATTGAGAATTTTTTGCTTATAGAAGGCTTAAGGCATAATTTGTTGAGTATTATTCAGCTGTGTGATAAGGGTTATAGTGTTAAATGTTTTCCCACTAGCTGTATATTAAGCCAAAATGGAAATTATGAATAATATGAAACTAGGGTAAATAATGAGTACATGTTAGATTTGAATTGTATTAAATTTCCTAATAATTATTATCTAAAAATAGTTTCTGATGAATCGTGGTTATGACATAGGAGGCTTTGTTATGTTAGTCTAAAAAATCTTAGGAAAATTAACTAAAAAGAACTGTTTAGAGGAATATCAAAACTAGACTTTACAAAGGATTACCTATGTGATGCATGTCAACTAGGAAAATAGGTGAAGTTCTCCTTTCATTTTATTAAGGATCTTAGAACTAGAAAACCATTAGAAATTATTCACATTTATCTTTTTAGATTGGTTAGCACTGTAAATCTAAGAGCTAATGTATATGGATTTACGATTGTTGATGATTTTACTATATTCACTTATTAAATTTATATTTCATAAGAGTGAATAATTTGAGATGTTTAGAAATTTTTTCCCTTGGATTCAGAGAAAATTAGGATGCTAGATTTTATTAATTCAAAGTGATCATAGAGGTGAATTTGAACATAAAAAATTTAAAGATTTTTGTAAGAAGAAAGGAATTCATCATAATTTTTCAGCACCTAATATTGCTTAGTAGAATTGGGTAATAGAGAGAAAGAATATAATATTAATTGAAGTTGCTAGAGTTATATTAGTAGAATACTCACTTTCAAAATATTTTTGAGTTGAAGCAGTTAGTACAACTTGTTATGTTCTGAATAGGTGAATATTAGATCCAAATTGAATAAGACACCCTATAAGCTTCTTAAGGGTAGAACACTAAATTTGTCACATTTGAATATTTTTGGATGTAAGGTGTTCATTCATAATAATGGAAAAACTCCTTTAGGAAAGTTTGATCCAAAATCTGATAAAAGAATTTTTCTTGGATACTCTAATATTGGAAAATCATATAAAGTTTTTAACAAGAGGACTTTGGTAGTTGAGGAGACCACAGATGTTGTGATTGGTGAGTTTTACATTTTGGAAGAGCCAAAGTAGGAAGACGATCATATAAAAATAACTCATAAGAAATATAAAAGATTTAATTTTGAAAGGAATATGGAAATAGAAAACCCATTGCCTAGAGAATTAAAATTTTTTAAGAATCACCATAAGGAATTGATTTTAGGTGAACTTAGTGAGGGTGTTAGTTTTAGGAATGGACTTAGTAAAGTGGTGAATCATTCTACTTTTATTTCAATACTTGAACCCACAAATATAAATCAAGCACTTTTGGATGAATTTTGGATTTTGGCCATACAAAAAGAGTTAAATCAATTTATAAGAAATGATGTTTGGGAATTAACTAAAAGGCCTATAAATCAATGTTTTGTTAAAACAAAGTGAGTGTTCAAAAATAAAATGAGTGATTCAGGAGTTTTGATTACAAATAAGGCCGTATTGGTAGCTAAGGAATATAATCAAATAGAAGGGATTGATTTTAAAGAGACTTTTGCCCCTGTTTTAAGACTTGAAGCAATTAGGGTTTTATTATACTTTACCTATTTTAAAGGTTTTAAATTGTTTTGAATGGATATCAAAAGTGCCTTTTTGAATGGAGTGATATAAGAGGATGTTTATATTAAGCAACCTCAAGGTTTTTGAATATCTTAAATTCCATAATAATGTATTTAAACTGAAAAAGGTATTGTCCGGACTTAAACAGGCACCTAGGACTTGGTATGAGAGGTTAAGCACTTTCCTATTAGAGAGATATTTTATGAAAGGAAGTGTGGACATCACTCTTTTTTTGAAGAAGTTAGGAGATGATATACTCATTGTTTAAATATATATTGATGACATCATTTTTGGATCTATAAATAAAAATCTTTGTGATGATTTTTCAAAAATAATGAGTAGTAATTTTGAGATGAGTTTAATTAGAGATCTGATTTATTTTCTTAGTTTTAGCATTAAGTAAAAAGAGTATGGAACTTTTCTTAGTTAGTCAAAATATATTAAGGACATCCTCAAGAAATCTGAAATGGATAATGCTAAACTAGTAACTGCACTAATAAGTTCCTCAATGCAGTCAGATAAGGAACCTAAGGGAAAATCTATTGATCAAAAGAAATTTAGAAGGATTAGTAGATCATTGCTTTACTTAACTGCTAGCAGAGAAGATATATTTTTAATGTTTATTTGTATGCTAGATTTCAATCTAATCCAAAAGAATCACATTTGATAGCAGTAAAAGGAATTTTGAGATATCTTTTGGGAACTTAAAACTTAGGGATTTGTAATCCTAAGCTTAACTCCTCTTTTAAAATAATTGGATATTCAGTTTCAATTTTTGAAGGTTGTAGTGTTGATTAGAAAAGTACATTTAGAACTTGTCAATTCATAGGAAACTCTTTAGTATTTTGGGTCTGCTAGGAAATAAAATTTAGTAGCCCTATCTACTATTGCAGCAGAATATATTGCCTTAGGTACTTACGTGGCACAAGTTCTTTAGTTGAAATAATAATTGATTGACTTAAGATTTTCTATTGGCACAATTCCTACTTTTTGTGATAAAACTAGTGCCATTTATATTTGAAAGAATCCTTTTCAACATTCTAGAACCAAGCATATAGATATAATACATCACTTCATTAGAGATCATGCAGCTAAAGGAGAAATTGAATTGAATCATATTTCTACAAAAAATAAACTTGTATATATTTTTACAAAACCACTAGCCTTTAACACATTTAGCACCTTAAGAATGTGGTTACGTGTGATTGATCTTAATGTTCAAATTAAATTTTTTACAAACATGATATGTTTTTTATCTTTGTATGTTTAATTTTATTTCTATTTGTTTATTTTTTATTTTTTTATGCGTGTTCATTTTTGTTTCATTTTTATTTTATGTATTTTTAGACTGGAAGCATGTCACTTGATTGAAATAACTGATTTTAAAAAGTTTTTTTGATTTTCATGTATTATTCTCTAAGTGTGTTATTCGTACTATATAAATATTTTTTCATCATGTACGAATTTTGTTACGTATACATGAGTTCTTGGAGTTGAGCAAGCAAAACTTAAATTTTCATAGATTTTGTATTGTACAATGACTTCATCTTATAATACAATTTGTATTGATTCATCTATACGCGTGGGTGTGATTTTAACAGTTAGGTTTACTTATTTATTATTGAAAGTACCTATGAAATCATTTTAATTTGTACGATCCAGAAGTCAGTTTCTATGGTGGACAAACCTAACCATCTTTAAAATGTTCTATAATATTTGGATCATCTCGAATGAACACCTATTTGTCTGTACGATCGAGTACTCAAAAAGCCTATATGAAAGGATGCCTCCGAAATGGCATTTTACGAAATGCCATTTCAACTTTGGCCATTTCTGTTTGTACGTATGAAATTATTTTTATCCCGCACAATTTTACAATAATACATACGATCCATATTTCATAATGTATAATTATTCATTTTTCTCTAAATAGAAGGGTTTTGAAATTGTTTTCATTCACTTGCATGTTCCGTTCAAAACCCTCTAGAGCCCTCATTTAGGAAATGGCCAGTTCCAACAAATATCCACATGGTTCTAAGGGTTCTTCTTCTGGAAGTGCTGTAGATTCTAACTTCCTATCTAAAAGGTATGAGGATGCCTATTTTAGGTATGTTGCTACCAAGTTCACCCCTTTTAGAATTTTAATTCAAGATGATCTTCACTTATTTGTAATGCCTTTATTTTCCTCTACTCAACTATCTTTCATTCACAAACTCATTTATGCTTACCACAAAGAAACTTTTCAATATTTTTTGGCCAACAAGAGAGTCAGTGAGGAACACTCTAGGATAAGTTCATATGTCCAAAATTAACATATAGAAATAACCAAGGAAAACTTAGGCAACTTTCTTCATCTAAGAATCCAAGGAATTTGATCCCACACTTTGACCTCTAGAGCTGACTTTGACTGGTTTGAAATTATTAAAGTTCTTAGAGGTGTCTTCAGTGTTAGTCATTTGCCTCGAGTTTACACTTTGAATCAAAATGCCTGGATCATCCAGCATGTTTTAAGAACTTTGTTTATTCCTAAAGTTAGTGATCAAGTGAATATGACTCCACTTTTGTCCATAGTCACCTATCTGATCATGACTAAAAAGCCCAATTATGAAGCCTAACTCATTATCGACTACCTATATAATCTTTCTGAATTTGGATTTCCACACTATAAGAGGAAGAATAATGTGGCTTTAGGACATCTTGTTTCCTACATTCTTCATAAAAAGTACAATCTAATTCATCATGATCCTTCCACTGAACTACCAATTTACTTTACTGATGCTTCTTTTCGATCACTAATTGGGAGAGATTAGAGTTCTACGATGATTCTGAGGGAGAAGGGGAAGTTCCTGCACCTGCACCTGGACTTGACAAAAATTAGTTTCAAGAAATGGCTCAATGGTTTGATGATTTTGAGACTCATTTTGATCAATGCTTTGATCGAATTGAGACTCACCTAAGTCAAAAGGATGTAAGATATCAGGAGGACAGGTTGGATTTATGGTTAATTAGACACGGTCAATACAAATGTAGTAATGTTGAATAGCTATTTTTTTGTATTCAATCAGCCTTCGCCTCTAGATCAGGTCCCCTTCAAATTCTAGGTGAACCTCATTATTGTTCTTTCTACTGAGCTTTTGTGATTGATGTTATATTATTTTTTCATCTATGAGTGTTACGATTCTGTATGTTATTTAGTTTTTATGTAATGATGAATAGTGTTGTTATGAGTGATATCATTAAAATGAATGTATGTGATCATTATGATATCAATGAAAAATGCCATGTTATGGTGACATATATTATTTCTTCCTTCTTGAATCGTTTGTATTTCTAATATGAAAAATCTTTTGAAATTGATCGTTGAATTGGGCTATAAATTATTTTGCTATACAAATTAGTTTCTTTATAAAAGATAATATTTCAAAATTTTAAATTAAAATTGTAACTAGATTTAGATAAGAAGATCAATTTTATGTTCTTTATATAAACTTATCTAAAATATAATTGTTGCAAGATTGATGTCTTATTATTATTTGTTTATTTTTCAATATGTTTTATTTTTTTATTAGCAAAATTTGAATTTAGATTACTGATATTGAAAATACCCAAAGAGTAAAATCAAAATTAATGCACAATATGTGCAAAATTTTTATAAAAGATGTGCAAAGGTTCACAAAGTGAAAAAAGGTACAAAATTAGTTCAAATAGAAAAAAATGCACAAACTATGCCACAAATATTTGAAAAGATGCGTAATGTCATCAAATTGAAATTTTTTATTGTGTTCATTCCACTATCATTTAATTTCTAATCTAAATCTATCTAATTGACAATCATATATCATATTGAATTCAAAGTTAACTAATTTCATTTCATCATTTTTTGCAAAAATCATTTTTATTTAAAATTGTCTATAATGAACAATGAATATGGTTGAATTTTATTATCTTAGTTGTTTTTTAATTTAAAACTTTTGAAATTTTTCTTTTTAGTATTATGAAATTAATATTGTATTTGTAATTAATTTAAAACCATTTTTTAGTTCAACTCTTTTGGTTTATCTATTGAAATATTTCATTTCAAGTAGTACTTCCCATTTTATTGTTGTAAAAAGGGGAATAATAATATTATTTGATTGATGATTATTGTTTGATGTGTGTATTGTTTGTTATGTGTATTTTTTGAATGCATGTGTTATATGTGTTAAATGTTTGAATGTTCATTCATGTTAGTATTTTTTAATCGAATTGTTTTTGGGGTTTGTTGTTTTTAATCTTCATTGGAATCCTTTGATTTAAATAGGTTATTCATTTATGGGGAGCAAAGGATAAATTTTTTTTATGTCAACTCAAACAATAATTATTTTTGCCATCACAAAAAAGGTGGAGATTGTTGCAACTTAGTTTTCATAACTATGTTTTCATATTATGTGTATTTTTAATGATTTCAAAAACTATTGTTTATTTATTATTTCTCCTAACATATACTGAAGATATTGCTTTTATTATTTGTGTGTTCTAATATTTCAGAGAAATCAAACTTCAGATGGTTTAAGACTTCAAGACAAATTAGACTAGGATTAATTGTATATGAAGTTTGTACATTTTTTCTTTTCTTGAGTCTAAGAGAGTGTGATTATTATTAGGTAACCGTGCATGCACACACTGAGGGAGCGTAAAAACTTATAATTTTTAAACTAATCGTATTGTATGATCATTGATCGTATGGGATGATCTAGCTTGAACCTTCCTCCAGATACAAATAATCAAATCATGGATAAAAAAAAAATTTCTAAGTACTATTCATACTATACAAAGTTGCCTTTGTACAAATGACATCCAGAGTATTAACTTGATGCAAACTCTTTTTTCCATACGAATAGGTAAATTTTTTCAACTATTCATCTGGGATGATCTTGAATTTGTATAGATGTCGTCCAGAGTGAAATTGATGCAAACTTTTTTTTGCATATGAACAGGTAAAATTTTTGAGTTGTTCATCCAGGATTATCTTGAGTTTGTATAGATGATGTTCATAGTATGAAATTGATGCGAACATTTTTGTCCATACGAATAATAAAAATTATTGTACTAATCATACTGGATGATATATGGTTCGTAATGTATGATGTGCATGCACATAAATGTTTTGTACAGGATCGTACAAGCAAACTTCAAACTATTTCTATGTATGATCATCGATCATACTATACGATCATGGATGGTCTAAATTGAAATTTTAAGTTATCTAGATGATTTTTTGTGCTTTTCATATATAAGGTCCTATAAACTGACTTTGGACAAATCTATCTTCATTTTTCTTGAGAGAAAAAGTGTGAGAGTGAATTAGAAGAGTGTTTGAGAGATAATTCTAACAAATTGAGAATCTCTTTTGAGAGTGTTTGAGAGATAATTCCAACGAGACCTAACGTAATTACTCAAAGGTGAGAATCTCTTTTGTTTTTGTAGCAAATCTCTTCCTTATTTCTTTAAAGAAACTCAAGGGAAGATCTTTGAAGAATAACTAGTTCTCTGGCAACACTAGGAGGGTGTGAAAGGATGCTAATTCTTTAACAATACTAGGAGGGTGTGAAAGGATGACGGTTCTCTACTGACACCAGGAGGGTGTGAAAGGACACCGGTTCTCTACCAACACTTAGAGAGTGTGAAAAGATGATGGTACTCTACTAACACTTAGAGCGTGTGAAAGGATGATGGTACTCTGCTGCATCGAGAATTGGTAGAAGAGAGGGTAATTGTAAAGTCTTCTCTACTTTGATGTGGGAGCAAAAGGAGAGTCACTTTGGTAATAGTGCAATACCTGATGAGGGAGTCTTCAGGGAGTGAATGTAGGTCTTGTTTGACCGATCCACTATAAATTTTTGTGTTCTTTGCTTTTTCAGCAATTTTAATTTTTTTTTTTCACGTTTCTATTTAAGTTGTTGAAATGTTTTATTTTAATTAAAACTTTAATTGTGAAAAAAAAAATTTAAAATGGTTTTTTATTTAAGAGGAATTTTTAAAGTTATCAATTCACCCCCCTCTTGGTTAGCCTTGGGATAATTGCGTTAGGTCTAATAATCTATTCATACTTTTAGTCTCCACCACATATTTAACCAAGAAAGAATGCTATTAAGCTCATTCACCTTTGTTTTAAGAACAAGAATTTCACGTTAAAGAGTCCTCCACCATTTGCTTCCTCCAATTGCAACTCTAAAATTTCCTTCTTAAAAGATCCCTTCAATTGATTAAGATCTTTTAACTTGGCTTTACTCCAGTAGAATAAAGGTTTTAATGTCGTTTTAAACTTGATGTTAAGAATATTATAATAGCTTCAAAGTATATTCATGTCCCTAGATTTTTGAACAATAGCCAATGATGCAAAATAAGAAGCCCAAGTATATTTAAATCTAATATTCTTGTTTATCTTATGAAGATAGAAATTTGATAAACATATTCTCTCACTAGAAAAGCAGACTCTCTGTTACTAGAAATGGTGGACTGTGGTGTTGGTTGGTTGCTACCTGAGATTATATATAAGTTTTTTTTACTTATCTTGCAGAAACTTAAGATCCTAAGTTTTATTTTGATTTATTTTATATCTCTTCTGAGCAGTGATGAGCTCAAGGTCCATTCTTATAATTTTTATTTAAATTAATGCATAGGCCCTTTTATGTGTTTCCGTCCATAAAAATAACTAGTCTAGATTCACTCACCTTAAATTCCTAGCATAAAAAATTTAATTGTTTGAGGAGTTTAGAACCTTCTCCACCTTGATACAATGAAAATTAAGATATGGAAATATCAACCATTCAAAGTGATCATGGTTTAGAATTTGAAAATGAGAAATTTGAATCTTTTTATCGAGAGATTGGGATAGAATATAACTTTTTTTCCCTTAAGACTCCTAAGTAAAATGGAATAGCAAAAAGAAATAATATAACTTTTGTAGAAGGTGTTAGGGTCATGCTAGCTGAATATTCTTTCCCTAGATACTTATGGGCAGAAGAAATAAATAATGATTGTTATATTCTAAATAGGGTGAATGTTAGATCAAAATTTGAAGTCCTTAAGTTTATGTCACCCATCCTTTCTCACTTACATGTCATTGGGTGTAGATGTGTTATCCTAATGAATGTAAAATCATCGTTAGAAAAATTTGTTCCCAAATCTGATGGAGTCTTCTTAGGTTATTCATCTATAGGGAAGGCGTATAGAATATTGAATGAGAGGACCTTGGTAGTAGAATACTCTACACATGTGGTGTTTGATTAATCAAATTGGGCCTTTGAATCTAGACCATTATAAGAATAAGTAGAGGTCATCAAAGGAGTAGAAGCAATTCACCTAGGAGATAGAGTAAAACCTCAAGAACTCCTACCTAGAGAATGGTGATACTCATTTAATCATCCTAAAGAATTAATCCTAGAAGACCCCTATGAAGGTTAGAACCTGGCATGAACTTAAAAAAGAGGTTAGCTACTCATCCTTTATCTCTATGATAAAACACTCAAACATAGATCAAGCTCTATTTGATGAATTTTGGATCTTAGCTATATAAGAAGAGTTAAATCAATTTGTTAGGAATGATATTTGGGAGTTGGTTAGTAGAGCTAAAGACAAGAGTGTGGTAGGAACCAAATGGATTTTTTAAAATCAAATGAATGACTTTTGCACGATAATTAGAAATAAGGCTAAATTAGTAGCTAAGGGGTACAATTAAATTAAAGGGCTTGACTTTGAAGAAACCTTTGCCCTTGTAGCAGGACTAAAAGCCATTATAGTGCTATCATCCTTTGCTTGATTTATAGGAATCTAACTATATCAAACGAATGTTAAAAGTTCCTTCCTAAATGAGGTAATTAAAGAGGGCATGTATGTTGAGCAACCCCCCCCCCCAGATTTTGAAAACATTAAATTTCCTAATCATTTTCTTAACTAAATAAAACATTATATGGGTTAAAGAAGGCACTAAGAGCTTGGTATGAAAGGTTGAGCACTTTTCTTTTTGATAAAGATTTTTTATGTGTAGTGTAGACACCACCCTATTACTAAAGAAAGAAAGAGAAAACATACTAATTGTTAGAATTTATGTTGTTGATGTATAGTTTGGACCTACAAATAAAAATCTTTGTAATAAACTTTTAAATATAATGAGTGAAGAGTTTGAAACGAGCATGTTGGCAGAGCTTAACTATTTTCTTGGATTAAGTGTAAAGTAGAGGGATGATGAAACCTTCCTTAGTTAGTCAAAATATATCATGAATATCCTTAAGAAATTTGAAATGGATAACGCAAAGGAAAAAAATACCCCCATGAGGTCCACTATTCAGTTAGATAAGGACCCAAATGGAAAATTAGTTGAAAAGAAAAATATAGATAGATAATTCGTTCACTTATCTAATTGACTGCCAATAAACTTGATATAATATTTAATGTATATATTTGTGCTATATTTCAAGCTGATCCAAGAGAATATGATCTGAATGTAGTTAAGATAATTTTTAGATATCTTTAGGAATTTAAAACTTAAGAATTTTGTATCCTAGACATAACATCTCTTCAAAATTATAGAAGATTTTGATTAAGACGTTACATGTTGTAGAGTTTATAGGAAAAGTACTTCTGGAATATACCAATTCAAATGATAATATTTAGTCTCCTAGACTTGTAGAAAATAAAATTATGTAGCCCAATATACTATTGAAGCATAATAAATAGTTTTATGGAGATGTGTTGTAAAATTCTAATTGTTAAAGAAATAAATCCAAGATTTTGGATTGCCAGTAGGCTCCACTCCTGTCATATGTGATAACACCAGTGCCATTTGCATGTTGTAGAATCCAATCCAATATTCCAGGACAAAAAAAATAGACATTAGGCACCATTTCATTAGTGATCATGTAACCAAATGAGATATAGAGATACAACATGTAGCGACTATAAATTAATTGATATATATCTTTACAAAACCCTTAGCATTTGAAGCTTTTAGTACCTTGTGGACTAGACTATGTGTTATAAATATTCATGCTTGAATCAAGATGATTTGGAAATTAACATTTTTTGTATGTTCTCTCTTGAATTTACTTTATGATTGTTTGTATTTTGTTTTTATATTTGTGTCCTCTTTTATGTGTGGCTTTTATATATCTCTTCTTCTTATAAAGTTTTTTTATCAACATTCACCACTTAAAAATTGATCACAACAAACTATACAATACCTCATCATGTTGTATGATATGCAAAAAGTATTGCATCACTATACATAACACATCCAACAGTTCTGATGTATCAATTATTAGCATTCATACTAAATGAACACCTATTTTCTACTGTACGATACACATGAAACTATGAATTGGATGAATTGAATTTGACCAATTTGATATTTCATATTATATCATACTGTATGAATAATTATTTAAATAGGATGATCTAGTCCAAGATGACTCCTCAGGAGGATCTTCTTCACTTTAATCATTTAGTATGATTCTGATTATAATATATGAAAATACCACCTTTTCTGATAGGTTAGACTGGATGAATTGAATACACTCAATCATACTGTATGATATCCTATCATATTGTACGATATCCTATCATATTATATGATATGGCAAATTTCTATTTAAAGGGAGGTAAAAAAGATTTTTTCTTAACTCAATCCTTTTAAAATCTATTCCCTACTCTTTAAGAGCTTACTCCTTAAAATGGCATTTAGAAAGCAATCACGAGCTTTCATCAGATATTCCTCCCTATGATTGGTGGATCTTGGCTTCATCAAAGCAGCAGATGAAGAGGTATACCATCATTAAAAAATGTTCATGATCCCACCAACCAAAATAATAAATTAAGAAGTTCAAAACTTCATGGTACTCAATCTTTTCACCCTCAACACTCTTATATTCATTCTCACTCTTGCCTACAATTTCAATTATAAACCCCTTTTCAAATTTTTTTCAAGCCTTTGAATTAACAGTGTGGGTACAACCCTCCAATCTTATGTTAATAAGAGGCATGTTGAAATCACGTAGAAAGACTTTCATGTATACCTCCACCTTTCTAAAACTGGAGAAAAGTTCACCTTGTAGTGTCCAAGACTGACTATGACTGGACCCTTGTTAACACTACCCTTAGGGAATCAATTGTTAGATACTACATTCCTCATGTTAATACCTTAGTGCAAGATACTAGAATTATTCATCATATCCTTCATAACTCTCTAATTCCAAAATCCTCTTATGGTTCGCTTAGAATCTATATGGCACCTCTTCTATCCCTAACCACCTACTTCATAATGGCTAAAATTAATTTCAAAGTAGTTAATTTAATTATTCGATATCTTAGGAATCTTAACTGCATTAGAGATACTAGATATAAAAGTGAAATCTTACCTTGGGTCACATAATTACCATTATCCTTGAATCTAAATACAACTTCTAGTTCATTGCACCCTAGATCATCTCCAAATTTTCTATTCAAATATCTCCTTCTACATCCTTCACATTATTTACTGCCATAATCTTTACTATATGGACCTTGACCCAGAGGTAGTAGAGGGCAGTTCAGCACCAATTACAACAATAACACCTATCCACCAACAGTCTTTGAATGATATTTTTGTTTAAAGGTTTGATTAGTGGGAGGCATGTTGTTGACTACATTTTTTGATGATGTTATAGGGACCCATCTAGATCACCACCTAATTGATCTGATGGTTGACATTTCTTTAGGTGTTAATCATCTAGACTTTAATTTAAGACTCAACCCAGATTCAAATCAAACCTAGACTTTAAAACTATCCAAATCTCAGCTCAAGCTAAACTTTAAATCAACCCTAACTTCAAGTCAATTCAGATCTCAAATTAATTAATATTTCAAACCAATCCAAATTCTTATCAAATCTCAATGCAGCCTTTAAATCATTCTCTAATGTAGATTAAACCTTCTCTAATAAATAATAATCATTCAATTTATTGTAATTGACTTGGAGAATTCAAAAGCTATTATTCAATTCCAAAATCAAGATTAAACCCAAAAATCCAGACAAAAATCCATGGTTGAAAGGTTATGTCTTGAAAGCCTTTTTTAGTAAATTTTCAAATATTTCAAAGCCCAATCAAATGACTTATGATTCATAATCTATTAATTACATATTTATTACATATTTCTTTAGGGTATACCCTCCAAATTTGAACTCATTCTCAGACCTCTAGCCGTATAAATTGAATCTTTTTACAAATGTTATAAAACCTTCCAATATTTATGGCCTATGCCACTAGACTTGTCATCTTGTGAAATTTAACATTACAGTCTTATCCAAAGCCTCTAATCACATCTAAACCTTTGATGATGATATGATGAGCTTTAATTTATATTTTGGTGGACCCACTTTGACCCTTAGTTCACCAGTTAAAATGACTAAAATGCTCCTTAAGGGTAATTTTAAAGTTTTCTCCAAACTTCTGCATGGCCTAGTCAAAGCAAATCATGGATCCTCCTCTAATGCATCCTAAACACCATTAGGAGTGCATAGGACTAAAACCAAGACCTTGTGTCAACCAGGTTGACCAAGTCAATAAGGACTGACCAAGTCAGCAAGGGTTGACCCAAATACCCTTTAAGGGTCCAACTAGTCATTTTCATTGAAATTTCCAATCTAAACCTTGGGACCACCTACACTAGTCTCTAATTATCAATTTAAACCTATTGGACCTAATCTCAGACCTTGGGTAGAATAGGTTGACTAAATCAATAAGGGTTGAACCAATAGCCTTCTAAGGGTCTAAATAGCCCTTTTCACCTGAATGACCATTTTGACCCTTGGGACCACCTCTATCATACCAAAAAATGTCATTTCAAAAAAATGTTCCAAACCAAGTTCTTGTCAAGTTGTCTTAGTTAACTCAATAAAAATTTGCAAAACCTACTTAAATCCAATACATTTATCTAAATCCTAAACTCCATGGCTTTGTATCATGTTCCAAGATAGCTTAAGACCCCCATGCAACCTTATTAGTCCATTTGATTGATTACTAGTCAACATGGTCAACAAGCAAGTAAAGGGGTCAAGGGTTGTCAAATAACCCTATACACTAATCCTTTCTAAACACACCATTCCAACTTCTTTACGAACTTATGGAATGTTCTTAAACGAGCTCCTAATCTTTGTATTAAGCCTAAGATTATCCCTAAAAACACCATGTTCTCCAAAGGATAAGAGGATTTTCCACCTCACTAGTCCTTGTGACTTTTTATTCTTCTACTCCTACCTATCCTAGGATAGCTTGCATGCATCAGGAGAGCTCCAAGTTGATTAGCGTCATCTATAATAACCAAGAGCTTTAGAATATGGAAAGGGCTAAAAACATTCTCATTCAATCATTAAGTCTTGTCTCACTTGATTCCAGCTCTACAGCCTTTCTCTCGTCTTATTTGAGCTCCTAAGGTTCTCCTCCACCTTTCCCCACTTTGAATCCACCATCAAAAGCTTATCGGTGGCATGATCTCTGATGAGTCAAAGCTTAAATCCATCCAAAGCATGTAGCTTTTATTCCACATGTTGTTAACATGAGGATTTCTACTACAAATTTGAGCATGAAGAGACTACAAATTTACCTAATAAAAAAAATCTAAAATTGAATGGTCAGATCTCTCAAAAATTCAATTCCTAGGTCACACACATAGCTTTAAATAATTTTTCATTAAGAACATTTTAAGCCGTAGAAATCTATCCCCATGAATTTTTTTATTAATTGAATCTAGGTTTAAAATCTCATGTAAAATGATTGATCCGATTGAGAGAACAAGATGAAAACCCCATCTTAGGGCTATTTTTGTAGTATGGTTCAATTGTACAAAATTTTATTTATTAATCTCCTGATCAATGGCTAAGATTTCAATAATACCATTAATAACAAACACATCATTGTTAAATCTTATTTTTACTTGATGTGTTACTAAGATTGGGTCTGAGAAATCCAAAAATCCAATATAAAAATTCCACTTTGTCTTGATCTAACTTTTAAGTTACGTTCATTTATAACTTGATAATTATGATTTGACAGGGTCCAAACTCAACATTTTAAACCAAATTAAAACTCAAAATAAAAAAATCAAATCAAAATTTATGTCCAAAATAATTTTTTTATGCATTTAGAATATTGCAGTTTCAGGAATTGGTAATTTGATATGTTTATGGGATATGGTCTATAACTCTCAAAACTCAAAATCAAGATCCTCCTCTCATTATATATGTTGTAGTTGCATTTTCTTATAACTTGAGATATATATATATATATATATATATATAAATTTGAATAAAAATCTAAATAATTTCTTATCCAATTCAAAATTTTGAATCTAAATATTCCTATTTAAAGAAGTCAAGGAATTTATAAAGTGAATACAAAATTATGGAAAATTTTAGGAAAAATAGGTTATAAACTCATATTTAAACTATGTGGTAACCTCAACTTGGCCATTGACCAATCCTAATTACTTGATGTAAGTATAATCATGTTTTGATCTAGTTTTGAAAATTTTGACACGACTATTAATGACCCTTAGTTCACTACTGTCCAACTAGGTGAGATCATAAATAAAAATCTATCCTAGGGTTTATTAAAAGAGGTTGGTCTAAGACTACTCTTATAGCCTCTTGGCCTTATGTTTTTTTTTCTCCTATGATTGGACTCTAATTCCATTCACTAGGACAAGAAATTAAATTTTACTATTATCTTTAAGCTACATCTGATTGTCCCAAGTCAGTTTAAAATTGGGTAATCTTTTGATACTATAATTAGAGTAAAGACTAAGATAAAGGGAATAAATAAGAAACACTATTGACCACATTTTTATTTGAGATCAGAACCCTAAATCAAAGCTTCAATCTTGGTTTTTAATTCCATGAAATCCACTTTAAAGCTCAAATCTAGTTCTCGACTATACTAAAATCTTATGTAAAATATCTGGAATTGTTTTGATCGTTTAAATATTGATTAGGCATGTGCGTAGAGTCTATCTAACCATTTTGGACGCTTCTATATCCTTCTAAATCCTAAAACAAATAGAATTTTTGTAGCCTGCAAAACCTTTAACCTTTGGTGGACGATGATTGACCATGGCTAACTAAAAAACCCATAAATCTTAAAAAAATCTTAAAATTGACATTTTTAATATACCCTTCTTGGTTTAATTTAACCATGTCCCAATACCACTTCCAACAAACGCTAAATCACATTTGGAGTGGATTGAACCTAAATACACACTCTGGTGAAGCCTAGTTGACCAAGTCAACCTAGGTTGACGAAAGGGCCATTTTAACCCTAGAAATTACAATTTATAGATCTAGACTTCACCATAGCATAAATCTTTGTCCAACAAGTTCAAATGTCATTTGAAATAAGTTGGTCCCAACCCTAACCCCAAATAAAACTTGGTTGACCAAGAACCATGGTTGATTAAACTTGTATTTAATTCATGTATTTAGATCAAATTAATTTCATCCATTTAGGCTAAACCAATATTTCCAAACCCATGGGGACTATTCATTGGGACCCCAAGTATCAATAAAAAAAGGTTCAGCCCATGGGCCCACTTAGACTTGAAAGTTCAATTTTTAGTTGTCAAGCCACTTGAACTACAACGACATATTAAGACGGAGTGAATTATGTTTTAAAAATTTTTCTTTCAAAAATTCTTGTTAAAATCTTAAAGAAAATTTATAATATAATTTCAAAAATCTGATATTCTGACATGTTTGTTATTATAATAGGAAAAATAAATTCAAATTTTTTTATTTTGATTACATAAAAAATATTTTTCTTCTTTTCATTTTTTAGATTTTTAGTTTTTTTTCTTTTCTAACAAAAAAAACATATATAATAATCTTAAAGTTCTCAACACAGATTTGCATGAAAGTAAATTACAATAATTAAATTATAGTAAGAAAATAAGAACAAGCACACTAAATATTTTTAATGGTTCAGTCAACATTGACTTACTTCCACTCCCTAAAGCCCTCTCCAGATAATATACTAAACTCTTTAGCATCTCTCATTTTCCCCCCACAACAAGGTGGAGAAGCCCATAGAAAAATGTGTTCCACCAAGCTAGTGTGGTGGAGTAGCTCAATCCCCATCAACAATGGTGCGATTGAGTAGCCAAATTCCTTTCACGAACTGTGCGATGGAGTATCCAATGACCCTTTGACTCAAAGAGTTTCTTCCTAAGGTTTACCTTAAGTAAATCTTTTACACCTGGAGGAAGAAGATGGATGTAAATAGTAGCAAGTATTTGTAGACTCTCTCTCTCTCTCACACACACACTCCCATGATCTCACAAGACTATTTTATCTCTCTATGAATACACATTTATCTCCCAAGCCCAAATCTCTCTTTTCATACTCTATGTTAAAGAAGGCTCAATCCCCTTGACTTTAAAAGACTTTAAAATAAATAAGAGTTGTTTAAATAAAATGCTTCAAGAAAACCCTAGTTTTTAATTTAGCTATATTTTTTCATAAATTATGATTTGAAGATCATAAAATATGATTAGTTTAATTCTCCCTTTAGTACTATCTGATGAAAAATGTCCTTATATGATTAGTTAAAAATTTCAACTAATCCTCCAGTAAAATCTTAGGGTCATACAATACGATTAGTTTAATAAAATTATAGTTCATTCAGGTGAACTCCTTGGGAACAAAAATTTGCTTCTACGGATTGTTTAGTGTAATCTTAATCATGTTGTATAATCTTAACTATTAATTAAACTTGTTTCAAATTATTAATTTTTGGGATTAATTTAGCCAAGTTTTTTAAATGTTGTAGAGTATGAATATCTTCATACACCACTAATAAAATAATTTACAAATTTTAAAATATTGCATAAATTTGATTTACGGCGAGGTTTCCTTATTGAAATAATTTGTCATATATGATTCAATTCATACAGTATAACTAGTTCAAAATTTAATTCACTTAATTTAAACATTTTATTTAATATCTGATCACTCATATCATATAGTATGATCTACATTATATAATATGATATTAAAAAAGATTAAAAACTTTATTTCAATTCTCCAATATGTGTGTACATGATTGCTTAAGCTAGCATACACCTTTTTACAATGAAATACTCTAGAAAAAAAAATATGAACTCTTATATAAATCAACCTGCACTATCCAATCTTAAGCCATGATCCTTTGGTGGTGCTTGTGTATGGTGTACCTAAAATTTTATAACACATAAAAAAATATATGGGATAATAATACATAAGAGAAACTAAATAAAGACTAATAATATTTGTTATCATCAAAACATAAGCTTGAGTTCCCATATTACAATAAGGCTAGCCCCATGGCTTAACTAAAATGAACCCATAGGGTTTTTATTGAGCCAAATCCCACATTTTGTAAAATTAAATTGTATAAACACTTCCATTAGATGTCCATGGACACTTTGCACGAAATCCAGCTAGCTTAGCCCTTGGGTTTACCAAGGACATCCAATTGGGCTAACCTAAACTATTAAAAACCAAAATTATTATCCTTATTCAATACCAAACCAAAATTAAACCCCATAAACTATTTAATTTCATTCTACAATGTTCATTGAACATGTTCTAGTTATCTCCAACCTTGTTGGTAGATGTGGCAAGATTCTTCAAAATAACTTATATAAAATCATTGGCTTAATTATAATTTGCTAAGAAAATTAATGACATGTGCTCTAAATTTAAGGATGAGTTTTTTACCTCCTATTGGAGAGGAGCTAACTAAATTGGTGGTTGGAATTTGATGAGGTGGTAGAGAATTTAAATTATTCATTCATTTTCTTTATCCTATCAATACTTCCAAATTTTTTTGAATAAAGGCTTTCTATTTTCTTCCATTTCACTTCTAAATAATCCCTTTGTAATTCACCACTGCTTCTAGACCTTATGAGCTTGTTGGTGTGGAGATCAAAGGGTAACTTAGAGCTTCATTCTCTATGGAATTCAAACTTTAAATTCAAGTATCCTCAAGGCTTAAGGCCTTTAAGGAAGATTAAGAGATTCTCCAAAGTGTTATAATTCAGGAGCCCGAGCTCATATTTTGAAGATTGCAAATATTATTAGATTACTATACTATTAAGTTTCCCACGCTTATTATATCACATATATTTCTTCAGAGTGTACTGATATCTCAATTACTGCATACATCAAGCATCCTTAGAGAATAAGGGCTCAAGATTGGGTTATGTATATTTGATTTATTTGAAAGTTCATATTTTATTTTTCTTGAGTTAATAAATGCAAAATTATGTATGTTAGCTTAAAAACCATGAAAACACACATAGGGGAGTGAATATAAATATTTTAAATTTTTTAATGATCGTACTAGATGATTTGGATCATATTATATGATCTATGTAATCAAAAATAAATTAAAATTTTTAATTAAATGAAATAAATTTGAAATTTAAACTATACTGATTATACTGTATGAATAAAATCATACAGGATGATTAATTATAATCAGGAGTCCCCACAACCTTTTAAAATTATGTAATATTTTAAATTTTAAAAATATGTATAATCATACTGGATGATCCAAAGCACATCATAAAATGTAATCAAAATCTTATCTAATTTAATCCCTTTAATTATGCATTTAAATTAGAATTAATTATTATTTCATATTTGTATTAATTTACCCTTTGTACTATACAAATTGTAAGATTCATGGGATGATAATTAATCTCTCCTAGTTTAACATGGATGATTTGTGATTAGATTAAACTAATCATATTATATGATAAAGGTTCGTATTGGGTGATCAGTGCAAGTTTTTTTCATTGATCATACCGAATACTATTCAACATATAATACTAATAGGGAAAAATTGAACTATGCATAATGTATTTTTTATAAGCTATATTGAACAAATAGAGTTAAAATATTTAAAAAATTAGGATTTTTGGAAGCCTACTATTTAAACTTATCTTAAGTCATTTCATAATATATTTAGAAGTTTAGCAGTGTTAGACTTCTATAAGTAAGGGTTTGAAGAGAGAGATTTAAGCAAGGGGGAGAGAGGTGATGTTATGAGAGGGGGAAAAGAACCTTATGGGTAAAAAAGAGTGTGAGTGGGTGTTTTCACATGGTTGCTCTAGCCAACATCCACCTTGTTCCTCCATATGTCAAAGTATTTTCTTAGGTAAACTCTCTGAGGATGCTTTTGGTACTAAAGGGAAACTGAGGAAGGTGGAATAGATTTAGGCTCTTTGCCTCACTAGAAGGTTGACAAGTATTTTTGTTCTCAATCGCACCAAGGAAGAAAGTAATTTAATGAGGGCTTCTTCTCCATACCATGTGGGCTAAAGGAAAATCACTAAAGTGTTTAGTTCAATACCCAGAGAGGAGGACTCCAGGGAGTGAATGTAGATCAATTTGACTAAACCAGTATAAAATTCTAGTGTGTTTGTCCCTTTATTTTTTACACTTATTTTATGACTTATTTTCTTGGACATTTACTTTTTTACAAATCTAGGTTGAGTATTATTATTTTTATGATACTATATCATTAAGATTATTTTAAGATTTAGCCTTTGTTTGAAAAAAGCAAAAATCTTTATTTTTCTACCAAAAAATTCAAAAGGCAAAAATTAGTTTTTGTTTCATTATTCTTTTTAGTGTTTATAATATAATTTTGATTTTGAGTATGAAAAGTTTATTTTAATTTCAGAAAGTATTTTTGGAAAAGAGTTTTAAAACACCAATTCAATCCTCTCTTGATGTGTCATTTAGTAGTTTATGGGTTACATAACAATCCAATGAACTTTCAACTAGTATCAGAGTGGGTTATCTGATTTGTGGTTTAAAAACCTAGTGAAAAGATCTAATAACACACTTTGGAAATAGAAATACTTCTAAAGGTTATTCAATTACTCATCCATCTCTTTTTGATAACATCCCATTTGATTTTTTGAAACTTTGAATGTTTAAATTTATTCAACAAATGGACTTTAGAATGTGGCACATGATACAATTTGGTTATTTTATTCCTTCTCACACTATTAATGTCATTAAAATAGAAATCCCAATTACTGAATGTAGTATGGTGGATAGGTATTTACACAACTAAATACTAAATGTTTGACTTGCCTTTTTTATGTTTTAAAATCTAAGGTCTACATGTATGTTTCAACCTATACCATTTGTAAGGCATTTGGGACAGATTATGTTTTACTTATAAAGGAACCAATAAAGCCAAATAATCTCATTTTAATTTACTTTTGCAAGATTATGACTTATTTTACATGAAACCTAGTAAAATCTTTTACAATATATATATATATTACTTGAAGTTTCGTTAGGGATGTAGGCCTATTGAACTAGTCCAGGCTAACCAAGAGGGGGGGGTGTGAATTAGTATTTTTAAAATTTCTTTAAAACCAAAAGAACGATTATCACAAACTAAAATCACCGCGGAAAATTAAAGTGCGGAAGCAGTAAAAAAGAACACAAGAGTTTATAGTGGTTCGGTCAACTTAACCTATGTCCACTCCCCGGAGGCGCACTCCGAGTTTTGCACTACCAACGTAACTCTCCATTAGCCCCCAGAGCTAGGCGGAGAAGCCCTAAAAAAAACACCTCTTTTTTGCCACACCCGTCAAGGCAGAGAACCCAACTCCTTTTGCTTCCTCCTGAAGCAGGCAGAGAACCACGATCACTTGCTGAAACTTACCTCTCCCAACCCTTCCAAGCACTAGAGACTCTAAGTGAAACAATGCTTGGAGCAACCCTTGTGAACCCCCTCACAAGCTCCCCCTCACAAGATCTTCTCTCTCTCTCTCTCTCCTTTAGGTTTTCTCAGGTCAAGACAGCAGCCAAGGATGTTCAAAACATTGAACAAGAGCTCTTAAATAGAAGAGATTCAAAGGAGCTCATTAATTGTAAGTTACCGACTTTAACGTGCAGGACAATATTGCAATCGTCCTGGCCGATCAGTATAAATCTGATAAGATCGGCCAGAGCATCGCCTTGAATGCAAACTGGATGATTGAAAATTTGCTTGATCATCTCAGACGATATCACAATCATCCTGACCGATTAGTTCCGATCAGAGGAAAATCATTCAGAGCATCGCCCTGAATTTGATCTGGCCGAGATTTATTGTCCAGAAGCAACTAAGGGTTTTTGAATAGATCGTCTTGGCCGATCCTGCGATCGTCCAGGATGATGTGATCGTATCAATCATTCTTAATTACTTCCTTGATTCCTGGATCAATTTAGACATAATTGTGTGATATCGTCCAGGCCGATGTCATTATCATCCTGGCCGATTTCCAAAAATACAGAACACCTAAATTGATCATGGCGGCAATTTCTTTCTGTATTGAGCATATCGTCCTGGCTGATATAGGTATCGTCCAGCTTGATCAGTTAATTACAGCTACCTTAACTAAGAAATCTTGATTAGATTTTTTTGTTTTGAGCTCGATCGTCCAGGACGATATAAATATCATCCGGGACGATGTGAGTAAAAACACAAGTTCTAAATCTCTCAAGTGTGTGTGTATGATTACTTAACATCAATCACTTCAAGCAATTACAATTGACACAAGAAAGAAAAAAGAAAATTACAGACTGACTCAATCCTAATCTACCTAGTCTTGAGCTGATTCCAATTTCCGTCCGATCTTTGAGTCCTAAAAAGTCAGTAGAAAAAGGCAGTCGTAGTGAAACAAGATTTGTTTGCTATCATCAAAATCATAATCCAAAAAATATGTTTGTAACAATCTCCTCCTTTTTGATGATGGAAAACATATCGATAATCAATTCTAAAACAGTAATGCAAAACTAAACAAGCTTTCAAATTTTTGAATAGAACAAGTACAAACATACTACAAGAGCAAGTACAAACATACTACTCCCCCTTTTGATATCTCAAAAAGGAGGAAACTAAAAACATAATACAGAAGAAGAAAGCAATCTATAAAAAACAGAAACTAAAACTACATAAACGAGGGATCCTGATCATCAAATGGAGGTGGAGGTGGTGGAGCCTGCTGAAAGTAGCTAGCTAGCATAGTAAACTGAGCATTGAACCAGGCTATGTCCTGGTCGTGCTGCAGCTGCTAGGTGAGTAATGTAGCTGTACAAATGGGCTAAATCTTCTGTGCGGTGCTGCTCGTAGTGGGTCATGTCCTCAAAATGTTGCTTCTCCCGTGCAGCAACAAAAGCATCAAAATGGGTCTCCCAACGATCAAATCTCTCCACTAACTGGTCAAACAATGAGTGCTGGTGAAGAGGGACAGGATCAGGAACGGGAGCGGGAGCCTCCTCCTCCTCGACCCGTAGAGGTGTCACATCTCCTGGGTGGAGATGAGTACTGTGAAGGATATTGAAAGAGCTGTTTGAGTAATAAGGAGGCTGATGGTCGTGATGTGTAGGATATTAAAGATTGTATTTGGTTTCAAGAATATAGGCTATAAGATGTCTCAAAGCAAGGTTGGGTTTCCTCCTATGGCCTGGATCACAAATAGTTGTTAAATGATCAATGTATAGAAAAATCAAGTCAGTAGCATTAAACTCTCTCTGGGCCATGATGTAAAAGGTAGTCAGAGAAAGCAGAGGAGTGATGTGGACTCAGTCAACAGCTTTGGAATAATAGAGGTGCGAAGGACATGCTGAATTGTCCTAGCATCTTTGACTAAAGAGCTAGTCTCTCCAACATTAAAGGGTGCGTTGGTCTGGCAAAAAAAATTATTTGCTGTGGACCAGTCAAAATAAGGATCTGAGATAATTATATGCAGCTTATCTCCGGTGGTGGATAGCTTCAATAGTTCAGCACAGTCCTGATATGTGATCTTGACCGGGTGTCGATTCACATAGGAGGTCAGGGGTGTGAAAGCAGAATTTATACGAAGATTTGCATAAAATTCTAACATAAGTTCTTAAGGAAAAAGGGACAATGAGGGTAAGAATGAAACAGAGAGAAGTGTGAGCAAAGAGATCCATTATTGGATATGAAAGGTGGACAGGATTGATGGTTCTGAAAATAGTGATGCCATATTATTTGTAACGATGGAAAGCTGCTTGATCCTTTACTTCCCTGAATCGAGGGTCCAGAGTGGCCCTCGAGGAACTTCTAAAAGCCTGTCAGACTCGCTTTCCAACAGCCATATCAAGAAATTAGTAAGTAAAAATGAGATAAGAAGCAGCTTTGAAGTGAAAAAAATGGCTGGAATGGCCTATATTTAAAGAAATGTCAATATTATCCAGGACGATTACAGAATCGTCTAGGATGAATTGGTTCAATTATTTCGTACAGGCCGATTGGTCAAAAAGGCGGACCGATCGTCCGGGCTGATCAGATATCGGTCAGGACGATTAGACACAGGCGATCATCCCGAGGAGTCAAGCCATATGAGCGTTGAAAAAGTAGATCATCTAGGCTGATTAGGTGTATCGTCCAGGATGATGCATAATAATTAATCATATTAGTTGAAGTTAAAATGTTTTAAATCTGTGACATGTGTATAGTCCAGAACGAACAGTGGATGGGCCAGGACGATTGTCCAATAATGGATCGTCTGAGGCTGCTTTTAAGGATTTAAACGTACTGACACGTGGATCGTCCAGGAGGATCTAGTGTATCAGACTAAATGATGACCATAAATGCATCGGCCAGGACGAAAATTGTATCAGTCAAGACAATCAAGATGATTGTAAGAGTGTTTGATCGAATTGTCCAGGACGATAATGTATCATCCGGGATGGTGTGTTACAAAAGTCTCAGACAAGTTCAGCAGATAAAATTTTGAGGAGAAATTATCATTTCGTCCAGGACGATAGATATATCAGCCAGGACGATGTGACAAGAATTTGAAAACCAAGGAAAGATGAAGATAATCTGTGAAAACCCCAAACAAAAATAAATACAAACTAAAAACAACAAAAACAGATAAAAACAAGAAAAGAAAAAAAAACAAAGTTTTTGGTTTTAATTTTTATATATTTTTTTGTTTTTAGCAAAGCAAGCATATGACAAATTTCTCAAATAATTAAATTTTAAAGATTTGAAAGCTCAATGAGTTAACAATGTCACAATCTGAAAATGGTAGAAAATTCGATCCTATTTACCCTATCTCAGACTTCTTTCAGGATAAAAATTATCTTTTGAAAATAAGAGGTCTGACTCAGAATAAATTGGATAAAAAGAAGATCCGTTCAAAACTTAATTACAAATAAAATATCATATAAAATAGTATACCAAAGTAATTTGTCTCTATCATGGAATTTAAAATCAAGCCTTAGAAAACATCAAATAACCCATGATTCCTTCTAAGATTTAAAAGTTTTGAAAAGAGAGGATAGCTTGCATTTAGTGGGCTCATTTTATGCCTCTTGTCACTTTGATTGGCTCTTTGAGCATCTTTGATTTTTGATACACTTTCGTGTATATACTTTTCTTTTTAATTTGGCGTCATTGGCCAATTCCTTTTTTTTTTAAATTTTTGCAAGCTAAAAAATCTTTAACAAACCCTTAAAAAAGGTTCTTAGTTGTGATTATATCTTCTAGATATTAAAGAAGATGAGCTCTCTTTCTAATATAGGGAAGAACAAACGACAAAATGAAAATCAAAATCATATGACAAGTGCAATAGCAAGATTTCAATTAACTTAAAAGATATATAAGAACTTTGGATCATATGTATAAGATAGACTATTGTAGCAAGATAAAAAGATCTTAATTTCAAAAACCATTTGTTAAAATGAGATAGAATTTTTGTTTAGATAAGAAAACTATATCACCAAAGAGGTTAGAGGGAGGGAAACCATTAACAGTGTTTTCTCCCTTTAACCGATTTAGAAATGCTAATCATTGGCCATAAATCTCCAAAGTTTAAGAATAAGTAAAAATCATCATAAAGAAAACAAAGTAAAAACGACTAGAACACCAAGAAAACAATCACAAAAATAAAACATAATAATAATCAAAATGCAATTCAAGAATTTGTTAAGCAGCAAGTTTAAGCAGTTATGAGCTGTGAGCCTCCGTTTGTCCAAGTATCATATGCTCGTCACGAGGTCTTTGGTGAGAGCAATCCTTCAATAATCAACAGCTGTCAGACTTAGGAACCCAAATAGGTTTGGGTCCCTTCTCATAAAAAGTAGAGTGTAATGCATGTGTGATATGCTGTGAATCATGCAATTTTTGTCTCCACACCCAATGTGTACAACGGTGAACAGTGAAAGTGTGTGAGATGTGTCCTAGCATGCCACACAAAAAACATCTAACTCAAAGAAAAGGATTTCTTAAATGATTAGTGATATAATGCATCTTCTTTTGTTTTGGATTTAAATCAAAAGTGGGTATCATCCAATTTCTCTTAATTGAGTCCAATTCATTTTTAAGCCTCAAGTTCGTATCTTCTAAAGCATTATTATCAATCCTCAAGTTGCACTCTATTTCTTTAGATTTCTTCAAATCAAATTTGAGTGAACTGTGTGAAACTTTTAATGCATCATGCTCATTAATTAATTCTGAATGCCTTTTATTTAAATCATCAAATTCATCAAGTAGAGTTATGTGATTTGAATCAATTGTAGTATGATCTTTGAGAATAATTTCATGCTCTTTTTGTAAATTTAAAAGTTCCAACTTCAAACTAGCATGAGTTTTTTTAAGTTTTTTGTATGATGCATGCATTTTCTCACAAATTTTGAACAATTGATAATTAGTTGGTTTACATACCTCTTCTTTATCACTTTGATAATATGATCTTCCGCCATTAAGCACAAGTTTGTTGTTTTGTCTTCAGGTTCAGTCTCCGATGAATCAATTGCAGAGTGCTCCCAAAATGCCTTTAGAGGTCTCTTTTTGTCTTTTCTAAACTTGGATTTCTCCTCACTCTTTTCTTTGCTTGTGTGATCTTGAAGTGTAGGGAAATCCGCTCTAACATGTCCATACTTCCTGCATTCAAAGCAAACAACATCAGAAAATCTTTTAAAATATTTATTATCCTTACCTTTTCTCCAATTTTGTTGATGTTTTGCTTCTTCTTTAGAAAGCTTTTGAATTGTCTTGTGAAAAAGATAATGTCATCACTCTCAGACCCGGAAGAATCAAAGTTAGATTTGTGCGCCTTCAGTGCCACTGTTTTCTCTTTCTTTTTCTCACCTGCATCAAGATTTCTTTGATTCAATCCTTGCTCGTAAGGAATGAGTGAGCCAAGTAAGTTATCAATCGAATAGGTGTTTAAATCTTTAGATTAAGTGATTGCAGTGATTTTAACATCAAAAGATGAAGGCAAGCATCTCAAAATCTTGTTTACTTTTTCATAATTTGAAAGTTCTCTACCTAAGGCATGCAAAGAATTTACAATTTGAGTAAACCTTGTATACATATCAGAAATCGATTCAGAAGGTTTCATACAAAAAAGTTCATAGTCATGCAAGAGAATATTCAAACGATATTGTTTCACTTCATTGGTTCCTTCATAAGTAATACACAACTTTTCCCAAATCACTTTTCCAGTAGAGCAAGTAGAAACACACATGTAATCTTCAGACTTTAAAGCACAGAAAAAACAGTTTAAACACTTCGGATTCAATTGAGCTAAATCTCTTTCATCTATAGTCCATTCAGTAAAAGAAACTTTAGTTTTAATTTTGTTAACTTCATGAGTAGGTGGAGAATATCCTTCTTTAATAAGTATCCACATGCAATAGTCAGTTGATTGCAAAAAAGTAGCCATGCGAGTTTTCCAAAAATCAAAAGGAAGGTTGTCAAACAAGGGAGGTCGTGTAATAGAATATCCTTCAGTTGTATTATAATTCCAAAAGTTAGCCATGGATCAAAATTCAAAAAGTTTTTAAACTTTATTTTATGAATCCCGCTTTGATACCACTTGAAAGTTCGTTAGTGATGTTAGGCCCTATGAACTAGTCCCGAGGATAACCAAGAGGGGGGGGGGGTTGAATTTGTATTTTAAATTCTTTAAAACCAAAAGAATGATTATCACAAACCAAAATCACCACGGAAAAAACAAATGCAAAAAATTAAAGTGCGGAAGCAGTAAAAAAGAACACAAGGGCTTATAGTGGTTCGGTCAACATGACCTACGTCCACTCCCCAGAGGCGCCCTCCAAGTATTGCACTACCAACGTGACTCTCCTTTAGCCCCCACAGCTAGGCGGAGAAGCCCTCACAAAAACACATGCTTTTTGCCACACCCGGCAAGGTAGAGATTCCAACTCATTTTGCTTCCACCTAAAGCAAGCAGAGAACCATGATCACTTGCTAAAACTTACCTCTCCCAACCCTTCCAAGGACAAGAGACTCTAGGGAAGAAGAAGTGGAACAATGCTTGGAGCAACCCTTGTGAACCCCCTCACAAGCTCCCCCTCACAAGATCCTCTCTATCTCTCTCTCTCCCTCTCTCTCTCTCCTTTAGGCTTTCTCAGGTCAAGACAACAACCAAGGATGTTTAAAAATGTTGAACAAAAGCTCTTAAATAGAAAAGCTTCAAAAGAGCTCCTTAATTGCAAGTTGCCGACTTTATCGCCCAGGACGATATGGAAATCGTCCTGGCCGATCAGTACAAATCTCATAAGATCGGCAAGGACATCGCCCTGAATGCAAACTACATGATTGAAAATTTACTTGATCATCCCAGACAATATCACGATCGTACAAATCTCATAAGGATGTTTAAAAATTTGCTTGTGTGTGTGTAGGGTTACTTAACATCAGACACTTCAAGCAATTACAATTCTCTCAAGAAAGAAAAAAAAAAAATTGCAGACTAACTCAATCCTAATCTACCCAGTCTTGAGCTGATTCCGATTTCCGTCCGATCTTTGAGTCCTAAAAAGTCAGTATAAAAAGGCAGTCGTAGTGAAATAAGATTTGTTTGATATCATCAAAATCATAATCCAAAAAACATGTTTGTAACAATACTTGGATCACTATGATTATAAATTTCTTGCATACTTTAAGTAAAGAACTTTCAAATTTTGAGATTATTAACAAGGTACTATGCATTTTGCCTGACACTTTTGATGCATAAGTCACACTAATCTATGAATCAAAAGATTTAAATATATGTTTTATTGAAAAATTATTAGGCTTTCTCATTTCTTACGAGCAAAACCTGGACCAAAATTTTGGAAGTAGTTGATGGGAAAAAAGAGAAAATAGTGGTGCAAAAGGATGATGATACATATAGCTCTGACTCAAGAGCTAAAGGGAGGGAGGATATAGCTTTGATGTCTCAATAGTTTAAAAGGATCCTGAAGTGAAAGCAAAAGCTCTACCATGAAAGGAATAAAGGTAAGAGTGGTAAATTTAATAAGGTTTCAACTGAGATTAATTGCTTTGAGTTCAGGAAGCAAGGAAATTTAAGGTCTAATTGCCCCAATATTACGAATCTTAAGAGTTACCCTACTAAAGAAAAGGGTCAAGAAAAGTTCAATTCTAAAAAGGGCAAGCAGAGGATGCAAAGACCTTTATGGGCAGACTCAACCTTGAACTCATTCGAATTTGAGGTAGAAAGGAGGTAATAAATTTTTTCTTAATAGAAAATGATAACTTTGATCTAGATGAGATATGTGAGCTATCGTATGATTACTTTTTTATTTTTTATTTCTATGTGAATACGTGATTCAAATAGAAAGTAAAAAAATATATATTTGAAAAATGAGCATGATATTTTAGTTAAATATCATTTTAATTTCAAAGTTGAACGCATTTTATTTGATTTGTATCATGCGTCATTTCTAGATGAATTTACTGTATTAAATAACAAGTATATTGAATTGACAAAGTCACACGATTCATTGAAAATTGAACATATTAAGTTTGAGAAAATATTGAAGGAGCTAGAGACACATGCATTAGAATTGTACAAGAAAGTTTGTGAATAATTAGTTGAACAAGACATTAAAAAGAGTGAAAATAAATACTTGATAAAGAAAATAAATGCACTACTAAAATAATAAAATATGGCCTATGCATCCAAAGATAGCCTATGAAATAATATGCATCATACACTCCTACAAAAATAAATTAAACACCAAACCCATTTACTTGGGTTAGGTTTTACTTTTGTGGCATGTTAAGACACATAGTATACACTTGCAAAATTCACTTTGCAGCACACCTAGTTTGGAGGCCCAAAGTTTCATCACTGCATAACATACATACCATTCATACACAAAAGTATAAGGAAAGACCCAAACTCACTTGGGTTCCCATATTTAACCTTTGAATGACTATACAGGGATGCTTTCACAAAATGTTTAGTGAGAGTATGTGGTATCTTGACAGCAAATACTCAAAGCACATGATTGAAGACTTACAATAGATTATTACGTTAGAGGCCATAAGTGGAGACAAAGTAATATTAAGAGACAACACCACTAGGAAAGTTGTTATCTTATGTATAATTGATAAAACTAATGGTTTAATTATTAAAAATTAGCATTTTCCAATTATGCAAAAAAGATTTTGCTAGTGGTATTGAAAAAACAAGGTAGAAAAAGTATTTTAGAAGGAAACTAGGTAGAAAAAGTATTTTAGAAGGAAAAAAGATTTTATAATGACTATATGCTTAATTTAGCTTATATTGAAACTTTTAATAATATTTCTTTCCTGAAAACTATCATGGATGAATCTTAGATTTGGCATAGGAAATTATGATTTGTTAGTATAAAAACTCTTAGGAAGTTAACCAATCAGGATCGAGTTAGAGGAATTCTCAAGTTAGAGTTCACTTAGGATTATTTATGTTATGTCCTTCAGTTAAAAATCCTAACTAGATCTTCATTTAATTCAATCAAGGAGATTATCACCACTAGACCACTAGAATTTTTTTACATGGACTTATTTGGACTTATAAGTATAGCTAGTCTAGTTAGAAAGAGTTTTAGTTTGGTGATTGTATATGACTACTCAAAATTCTAATGGGATAGATTCTTTAAATATAAGAATGAGTCATTTGATGAGTTTAATTCCTTGTCCACATGAATTTAGAGGAAGTTAGGGTGTTAGATTTCTACAAGTTATAGCGATCTTGGTGGAGAGTTTGAGAATGAAAAAAATTTAATTATCTTTTAAGGAATATGGGATTGATCACTAATTTTTTAATCCCTAGGACATCACAATAGAGAGGCATAAATGAAAGGAAGAATATGACACTAGCAGAGGAGGCTACAAAAATGTTAATAGAATATAACCTAATAAGTTATTTTTTGGTAGAAGCAATGAATACTCTATGTTATGTGTCGAATTATGTGAACATGAGATCTATGTTGGAGGGTTGGTAGTTTTATAAACTAACAACTAACTTTAAAGCATAAAACTTATATTTTTTGTTTTTGCAGTGATTAAAAGAAAGCAATCGTTTCACTTGATGTAGAAGCTAAGAAACTAATAAAGGTTATAATAATGGAGATCCACTACAGGAAAATCACCCAAAACTGGCGGTTTTTTTCGGCGGCTTGTATGGTAACACCGGCGATTTTCAGATCCATCGGCGTCTTTCTGGCGGTGCTCAAACCACCGAAAAAATTGGTGTAGGAAACATGTTTCCGACAATTTTTACCGGCGGCTTTATTCGTCGACGGTTTTCCGTCTTAGACCGCTGGTTATTGTCCGGCGGTGTTCCGGCCTTTAAGCCGCCGGTAATTTTACCGATGGCTCACCGGCAGTCCCTTCACCGACGGCTTGCCGGTGGTTACAGTGGCCGGCACGTGTTAGATCAACCGCCGGTGTATTAGCAGTGGTTTTCCAGCAGTCGTGGCCGACAGTCGTACCGGCAGTCAAGACCACCGGGCTTTCACCGGATAAGCACCGGTGCCGTCGGTAACTGCCGGTATATTACCGATTGTTTAATGAAGGTATCAGTGGCTTGTAAAATCTGTCTGGTATCGTAGTTTCCGGCGGCTCAACCGCCGGTTAGCCGCCAGAAACCTGTTGCACCTGAAAAAAAATTGATAGCCTCCCCTCTATTTGAGGGAGGTTCACCCTAGATTCTAAACCTGCACAGAAAGTAATATATAACAACAAGTTTTGGGCTACACGCTGCTATATTCAATCAACTATCACAAATTTATCTCCTAATGTTCTTTATCAGCAATATGATTGTGCAGCACTAATAATATCCCTTTCTTTAAAAGCAATAAGTACTAGGATCTTATTAATGATTTAATCGCCCGAAGTCTCAATCCCCTCACTATGTCTATTTCCACTAAAATTACACTCCATATATTCAGTTTTAGATCTACTCAAACAAAAACCTTTTGAATCTAAAGTTGACATTCATAATTCAAGTCGAAGGAAAGTACTTTGTACATCCTCTTGCAAATGTCTAGCGAGAACATCCATGACTAAAGAAAAAAATATATTAGCTTAAGGCTAATCCTTGATGTAATCCAACCAAATAAGAGTATATAGTCAATGTAACCTGACCAAAGAATTGTTATTAATAGTTATTGGTTACTTTCTTCAATGATGTTAATTTCTATCTCTCTCCCCCTCTCTCTCTCACTCTCCATCTCTCTTACTCTCTCTTACACTTGCTTGCTCTCTTTCTCTCTCTATATCTCTATCATGTTTCTAGCTCTCTCTCTTTCTCTTTCTCTATCTATCTATCTATCTCTCTTGCTCTCTCTCTCTCTCCCCCCCTCTCTCTTTTTTCTCTCACACTTTCTCTTTTCGCTCTCTCTCTTTTCTCTCTCTCTCTCTCTCTCTCTCCCTCTCTCTTGCTCTCTTTTACACTTGCTTGCTCGCTTTCTCTCCCTATATCTCTCTCCCTCTTTATAGCTCTCTCTCTATATCTCTTTTGCTCTCGCTAGCTCCCTCTCTCACTCTCTTTTCTCTCTCTCTCTCTCTCTCTCTCTCTCTCTCTCTCTCTCTCTCTCTCTCTCTCTCTCTCTTTCTCTCTCTCGCTCTCTCTCTCTCTCTCTCTCTTCTCTCTCTCTCTCTCTCTCTCTCTCTCTCTCTCTCTCTCTCTCTTTCTCAATCTCTCTCTTACTATCTTGCTCTCACCCAAAGTCACAATCAACCCATTAGATCTATTATTACTAAAATTACACTTAATAAATTCAAATTTAGATCTACTCAATCGATTACAAAATTATCTATTGCAAATGTCTAGATTCCAACCTAAATCATACACTAATTTACAAACTCTTGCAAATGTCTAGTGAGAATAAAAAATCACAAAAAAGATTTCAAGTTTACCTTCAAATCCCGGTTTTCCTTCAACTCCCACGAACACTAGGGCGGCTAGTGTGAGATCGATGGTGGCAAGATAGGTAGATTCGAGGGCGACCGGTGTGGGGTCGATGGCGGTCGGCGGCCGGAGAGAAGTTGTCGGCGATTGTCAGCTAGCTCGATTGAGTGAAGAGGTGGGGGGAGGCGACGCGCAGAGCTCGTCCAAAGTGAGAGAAGGAAAAATAGAAATTAGATGGGACGCTCGGTTCTGTTAATTTTAGGGCTTTTACCGGAGGCTTACCGGCGGTCTAGACCGCCGGTAATGAGTTTACTTAACAGCGGCGGTCTACACCGCCGGTAAACCGCTGGTCCTATTAATGTCCGGCGGTGTATCTGGTGGTTACAGGACCGCTGGTATTACCGACAACCTAAACAAAAAAAAACCCCGGTTTAGCCACCAGTAGTAGCCGGCGGCTAAATTGCCGGCAACACCGCCGGTGTTACCAGCGGCCATATAACCGTCGGTCAAGGCCACCGGTATTGGGTGTATTTCCTGTAGTGAGACGATAGTCTAAAATGTAGAAAAAACAATGTAAAAAAATGAAAATAAAAATAGGCACACCAAAATTTTATATTGGTTTGGTCAAACAAGGATCTATGTTCACTCGTAAGAGTCCTCCAATTTGAGTACTGCACTAAAAATTTAGTGTCTCTCCTTTTTCTCCCACAGCTAGAAGAAGAAGCCCTTACAATCTTTTCAACAACCCGGTGCTGTAGAAATCCTTGTTTACTTTTCCACCTCCTAGTAAAGGCACAGAAACTTGACTCCTTTTTCCATGACCTAGTGAAGGCAGAAAACCTCGACTCCTTTTTCATTCTCCTAGTGAAGGCAAAGAATCTTAATGGTATTCAGACTGATGATCTTATTTCTATAGCAACCCAAGAAACCTAGGAAGACACTTAGAGGAAAGAAGGCTAAGCTTCCTTGGAGCAACTATGTCAAACCCATTACACTCATCCCTCACACACAACTTACCCTTTCTCCTACCTAAATCTCTCCAAGATATTTTTACTAAGCTATCTCTCAAAAAATTCAAATAGCCAAAGACTTGAAACAAATCTAATGAGAGAACTTAAATATTAGGCTTCACAAAAAGCCCTAAACTTCAATTCTACCGACACTAATTGTATAGTACAAAACTATATTCTATAGTATGATTAATTTAAATAAGCCTATTAGCACTGTATAACTATTAAGGTAATGTATAATTAGTACAAAAATATTTTCTATAGTATGATTAATTTAAATAAGCTTATTAGCACTGTATAAAGATTAAGGCAATGTATAATTAGTTCAAAAAATTGTGTTGATCGTCGAGTATGAGTTGAGTATCCTAGAGTATAATTAGTTCAAATTACTTGGATTATCACCCAGTATAATTTGCAATGAATAAATTTCATCCAATATAAAGCTTAAGTCATACAATATGAGTAGTCTTATTTGTCTTGTATGATTGGACTAGATTAATTAATCTAAAATAATTTCGTTATTATAGGATTAATTTTGGCAAGATTTGATTATATCTTACTATATAATATTGATCATTCAATACGATTTGTAAAAAATTTGAATTTCTAAAATAATTTCTAAATTATGATTGCTAGTTGAGATCTTGATTTGAATTTATCCATCTTGTACGATCTAGACCATCAATTAAGATTAGTTCAAATAGCTTTTATTATATAATTAGTCATTTTATTGATTATCTAAATAGGTGATCTTCCTATGATATACATCATACAATATAATTAGTTTAAAAAATTATACTTCTAATTTTCTCTCTATATCGCTCCCTTGAGTGTGTGTGCATAGTCACCAAGCTTAGTATCCACCAAATACATGACTTGAATCAAGAAATATAGAAACAAATAAAAATAGAAATTATAAAGTCTTCAAAATACATAATCCAATTATATCTAGTCTTAAGCTTATCAGTTTGTGTAGAGAGAGTTGCTATTTACATGTTTTACATTCTTGTAACTTGTATTATTTTGATGATTTCAAATATTATTATTTTATATATCTCCTAACAATTTTTGGAAGATTTGTTTTTGCTCTAGTGTGTACTAACATTTCAGGAAATTAACTCCAAGCAATGAAGACTTCAAATTATTCACTTATAAATTATAAGTTTTGAAATGAGAGGGAGTGATTGTAATTGAGTGAAAAATCACAACGCACACTCGTGGGGGACAATTTTTGTGAACTGATCATACGGGATGAACCTGTTTCGTACAGGACGATCATGTCAATTAACCCCTAGGAAGAGCAATGGATCGAACAGGCGGGTAGAAAATTTTCTAAGTCATAATCATCCAGGACGAATTTTGTATTCGTCCCGGGTTGAACGTCTCTGGATTCTCACCTTGAACTGTTTGTCTAGACAAAAAGCATGGTTCGTACCGGGATGAAACTCTCTGTATGAGATCGTACATGATGAAATAAACCTTCGTCCCTAGACTAAACTCTTTGTTTGAGATCGTACATGACGAAATGAACCTTCGTCCCTGGACGAAACTCTCTCTATGAGATCATACAGGATGAAATGAACCTTCATCCCTGGATGAAACTCTCTGTATAAAATCATCCCAGAATGAAACCTGTTCGTCCCAGGACGAACTGAACCAACTTACCTCAGTTGATTACGTCCTGTAGAATTTTGGGAACTGAACTATGTAATAACCGTTTCGTACCGGACGAACCTAGTTTGTACGGGACGATGAGCATGTACGAACATAGTTCATACCAATATATATTAGGATCATTTCCGACACTTTAAGTATAATCGTCTAGGATGATCCACGATCTTACGGGATGATCCACTGCGTACAGAATTAAAAACTTGCAGTTTTTGGGCAGTTTTTCTTGTCTTTTGTATATATAGTCCAAATTAGACTGCCACCAAATCTTTAAGCTCATTGATCTACGTGACTATTGGAAGAAGGGTAAAGGAGAGAGTGAGAGAGAGCATTCAAAGAAGGATTTTTTACCACTAGGCATGAAGGCTTCGCTTGGTGTTCAAAGGTAAGATTTCCTACTTGTGATTTAAGATTACTTCACTCTTTTTCTTTCTTACTTCTAGATTTCTTGTGAAGAGATAAGTCAAGGAGATCTGGTTCTCTACCGACACTTGGAGAGTGTGAACAGATGAAGGGTTCTCTGCCCACACTAGGAGAGTGTGAAAGAACGAAGGATTCTCTGCCCACACTAGGAGAGTATGAAAGGACGAAGGGTTCTCTGCCCACACTAGGAGAGTGTGAAAGGATGACGATTCTCTTCCAACACTAGGGAAAGTATAAAAGGATGACGGTTCTCTACCGCACCGAGTAGTGGTGAAAAGAGTGTTTGTAAAGGCTTCTCCGCCTTGCTGTGGGTGCAAAAGGAGAGACACTATTGGTATTAGTGCAATACTCAGAGGGTGCCTCTGGGAAGTGGATGTAGGTCTGGTTTAGACCGAATCACTATAAATCGTGTGCTGTTTATTTTACTGCTTTTTATTTTCTGCATTTTTTGTATTTAAAAAAAATTATGGTTGAAAAACTTTTTATAAAAATTCAATAAAGTTTAATTTCGGTTCAATTTATCAAAAGAGGGATATTTTTTTAAATTCCAATTCACCCCCCCCCCCCCTCTTGGTAGCTTTAGGACATTAACTTAGGTTTAACAACCTATTCACTAGACTCAACAAGTGGTATCAGAGCTTTGTTTCAAAATCATAAATTTAAACTACTTTTTTATTAACATAAATGACTACATTTGGAAACTAAAATACCCCTCAAGGTTACTCTATTACTAGACCTCCACTGTTTGACAATATACCTTTTGATTTTTGAAAAACACGCATGTCTAGTTTCTTCCAGTCACTTGATTATCGTATGAGGATATTAGTCCAGGAAGGTTACACAAAACCAACTAGATTAGTTGATGGAGTTAGGGTAGAAACACCTTTTGCATATTGGACTATAAAAGAACGTGACTTAGGACAACTAAATGCTGAATGTTTAAATAGTTTTTTTTGTGCTTTAAAATCTGAGATTACATGCGGGTTTTTACTTGCAAAATTGGAAAGAACATATGGGATAGACTTTGTATAACATATGAGGGGACTAATGAGGTTAAACAATCAAGACTTAATATCTTGTTACATGATTATGAATTGTTTCCCATGAAACCAAACGAATCCATTTCTGATATGTACATAAGATTCACACAAATTGCACCTCTTTGCATGCACTTGGTAGTGAACTAATGAATCTTGAAATGGTTAATAAGAATCTTCGTTGTTTACCTACTTCTTATGATGCTAAAATTACTGCAATTACAGAGTCTAAAGATCTAAACATTTATTCTATTGACAATCTTCTTGGTTAACTCATTGCTTATGAGCAAGGGGTTAGTCAAAGAAAGATTGATGTAGGTGAACCACGAAAGGAGATGAATATAGCACTAAACGTGGAAGAGTCTGAGAGTGAACACTCACAACCTGAGGATGAAGATGATATTGCATTGATGACTCGATAATTCAAAAGCTTTCTGAAGAGGAAGCAGAAGAGAGACCAGCAATGGAGTAGAGGTAAATTTAATAGAAATGACAAGAATTCTAATGAAGTGATTTGTTATGAATGCAGAAAACCAGGTCATATCAAGACTGATTGCCCAAAACTCAAAGCCACTCCTTGCAAAGAGTAGGTAGAGGAGAAACCAACTGTAAAGAAAGGCAAGAAGAAGTTTCAAAGTACTTTTTGGGCGGACTCAGCTTCTGATTCATCAGAGACTGAAAATGAAGAAGAAGTCACGAATCTTTTCTTGATGGCAGATAGTATTGATCAATCAGATCAAGAAGAGGGTCGCTCTCACACAAGACCTCGTGGGAGTATATGGTACCTGGACAGTGGATGTTCAAAGCATATGACTGGAGATACTGCTCAATTCATAATGCTGGAAGCCAGGAGTGGAGGCAAGGTTACACTTAGAGATAATACCACAAAGAAGGTTGTTGGATCAGGTACGATTTGAAACTTGAAAAAAAATTTTATAGACAATGCGTTGTTTGTTGAAGGATTAAAACATAATTTGTTAAGTATAAGTCAGCTATATGATAAGGGTTATAGTGTAAAATTTTTTCCTACTAGCTGCATATTAAGTATAAATGGCAAAGATGTGTTGAATGGAAAAATGGTAAATAATGTTTATATGCTAGATTTAAATTGCATTCATACTCCTACTGTCTTTTATTTAAAAAGTGTTTCTGATGAGTCATGGCTTTGGCATAGGAGATTTTGTCATTCTAGCATGAAAAATTATAGAAAGATTACCCAAAAGAACTTAGTAAGAGGTATACCAAAACTATACTTTAATAAGGACCACCTTTGAGATGCATGTCAATTAGGTAAGAAAGTGAAGTCCTCTTTTCAGTCTAATAAGGATCTTAAGACTAGTAAACCTTTGGAAATCTTATACATGGATCTTTTTGGATCAGTTGGAACTGTAAGTCTAGGAGAGACGGTATACGGATTTGTTATAGTGGATGATTACTAAAGATTAACTTGGGTTAGATTTCTATTTCATAAGAGTGAATCATTTGAGGAATTTAAAAATTTTTCGACTTGTATTCAAAGGAAATTAGGGTGTGAAATTATTTCTATACAAAGTGATCATGGAGGAGAATTTGAGAATGAGAGATTTGAAAATTTTTGTAAAGAGAAAGGAATTGATCACAATTTTTTTGCACCTAGAACCCCTCAGCAAAATGGGGTAGTCGAAAGGAAAAATAGAACATTAATAGAAGCCGCCCAAGCAATGTTGGCAGAATACACACTTCCTAGATATGTTTGGGCTGAGGCTGTTAGCACTGCATGTTATGTTCTGAATAGGGTGAATGTGAGATCCAATTTAAATAAAACACCCTATGAATTGCTAAAAGGAAGAACACCAAATTTTTCACATTTGCATTTTTTTGGTTGCAAGGTATTTATTCATAATAATGGAAAATCTGTCTTAGGAAAATTTGATCCAAAATTAGATGAAGAAATTTTTGTTAGATATTCAAGTGTTGGAAAATCTTATAGGGTATTCAACAAAAGAACTTTGGTCATTGAAGAGACCACACATATTGTATTTGATAAATCTGGAAATTTGGAAGATCCAAATATTATTGAAGATGAGATTGATGATAACTCCAAAAGGATTGATAGAATAAACTTGGACAGAAAATATGGAAATTTTGTAATAGAAAATCCCTTTGCCATGAGTTTGCAGATCTTTTCTAAAAACCACCCAAGGAATTGGATTCATAGGTGAACTAGTGAGGTGTTAGAACTAGGCGTGGATAACAAAGAAAGTCAATCATTAGCCTTTATTCTTCAACTATAGACCCACCTAATATTTGACAGCACTTTCTGATAATTTTGCATTATATGGCCATGCCAAGAAGAGTTGAATTAATTTGTAGAAATAAAGTTTGGAGAATTTAACTTAAGGCCAAAAGACAAAGTCATGTTGAAACTAGTGGTGTTCAAAAACTCGAATATGAATGACCTCAGGATAGTCATATGAAATCAAGGCTAATTATTGTTAAGGGTAATCAATCAGATTGAAGGAAATGATTATTGAGGAGGACTTTGCTCCCTAGTAGCTACGACTTGAAGCAATTATGGTTTATTGTCCTTGTTCTGTTTTAAAAGGTTATTCAATTATTTCAAAATGGACTTGTCGAAATGTGTTTCTTTTAAATCGCGGTTAATCTGAAGAGATGTTTTGATAGAACTACCTCCAGGTTTTGAAAATTTAAATAACCTTATATCATTTTTTCAGTTAAGTAACATATAGTAATATGAGAACAGGCCTCTAGGGTATTGGTATTTGAGATGTTACACTTCTTACTTGAAAGATCTTTGAAAAAAGAAGTGGTGGATACAACTCTCTTTTTTAAAGAATTTAAAGGATATTACTCATTCAATTTAATGTGTGAATGATTATCATTTTTGATACTTCAACATTAAGATAACTCTTTTGAAGATTTTTCTAAATATTTAGATTAGTGATTTTAAATGGATTCTAATGGACGAACTTAACTATACTTTCTAATTAGGTACTTTAGCATAAGTCCAACTTTAGGATGGATAGTACTATTTTTAGTGCAATCTAATATGTTAAGGATCATCCTCAAACAAGTATGAAAATGGACCTGAAATCTAAAACTCTGTTAGTACATACCCAATGAGCTTCTCAGTTCTAGTTGGATAAGGAACTTAAGGAAAATTTTGTTGATCAAAAGAAATTTAGAGGAATTATTGGATCTTTACTTTACTTGACTGCTAGCCGACCAGATATCATGTTTAGTGTTTGCTTGTGTGCTAGATTTCAATCTGATCCAAAATAATCACATTTGACAGCAGTGAAAAAGATTTTAAGATAATTACTGGGAATGCAGAACTTAGGAATTTGGTATCCAAAGTTTAGCTCTTCATTTAAAATTATTGGTTATTCAGACTCTGATTTTGCAGGCTGTAGGGTGGATAGGAAAAGCACTTCTAGAACATGTCAATTCATTGGAAATTCATTAGTTTCATTGTCTAGTAGAAAACAAAATTCAGTGGCCCTATCTACTGTAGAAGCATAATACATTACACTAGGAAGTTGTGTGGTACAAGTAGTTTGGTTAAAACAACAGTTGATTGATTTAGGATTAATTATAGGCACTATACCAATTTATTGTGATAATACTAGTGCTATTTGTATTTCAAAAAATCCTATTCAACATTCAAGAACCAAACACATTGACATAAGACATCATTTTATAAGGGATCATGTATCCAAGGGAGAAATTGAACTTACCCATGTTTCAACAGAAAATCAACTTGCAGACATTTTTATAAAACCTTTAGCCTTTGATACTTTCAGTACATTAAGAACTAGGCTTGGAGTATTGATTTAAATGCTTAGATAAAAATGTTTTTCTGCAACATTGATATTTTGTTTTTGTTTTTTTGTGTTTATTGTATTTTTTAGTTTGTTTTTGTGATATTTTCTTCTTAAGAAGGTGTGTATTTAAGTTTGTCTTGTTTGTTTTTATTTGTTTTTATTTTGAGTCTGATAATGTAAATTTGTGGTCATCGTCGTCCGGGACAAAAATTATTCGTACACGACGATGTGTGTAAAATGACAAACTGCGTGATTTCGAACCGTCTTAAGAGCAATTTTTAATGTATTTCATCTGTACGATCGTCACGATCGACCGGGATGAAATATTTTTTAAACGATGGGATGAATGAATGCAGCAGTTGAATGGATAAGATAGTTTTTATTATGAACTTTGTCCGTACGAACCTTTGGTTCGTCCAGATGAACACATGTTAGTTCATGGCGGGGGACGATTTTCAACTGCCATTAAAACGTGTTAAATTTTTGATCATCCGTACGAACACGTGTTCGTTTGTACGATCATTTTGGTCAAAAGCCTGTACAAAATGACGCTTCAAAAATTATGTGTTTATAAAAAGTGGTTATTTTTTAAACTCATTTGTTCGTCCATACAAAATATTTTCGTACGGGATGAATCGAATTCGTACGGGACGGATAAATTTTTGTCTGGTACGAACAGTCGTTCTTCTTTAAATTGATAGCAGTTTTTACTGAACAGTCACTTTCACACATCTCTTTCAAACCTTTCCTGTCTTCAAATCTTTCAATGGCAAGTTCTAGCAAGCGCCAAAACACCTTGGTTAAGGGTCCTCCAAGAAATACATCCGAAAACTTCATTTCTAGAGCCAATGAAGAATTTTTTGCTAGGTTTGTCTCTGCAAAAATCACCCCATCTATAGTTCTCCTACATGATCAATTAACCTTTAAGGTAATGCACTTGTTTGCCTCTACTCAATTTAGCTTAATCCTCACTTTAGTACACTTCTACAATAGAAAAATCTTTCACTATTTTTTGGCAAATATGTCATTCAACACCGACCATTCTATCATCAGTTCTTTTATTTTCAAAAAGAAAGTTGAAATCACCAAGGCTGACTTTGGTATCTTCCTAAACTTAAGGACTGAAGGCTTAAGAGCACACCCCTTAACCACCACAAATTTTGATTGGACTGAAGTTAATCGTGAGATTAGAGGAATAAGAGTTAAGGATCATTTGCCTAAAGTATCAACTTTATTGTGTGCCCGTATCATCCAACACGTACTCAGAAATTCCATTATACCTAAAGCTGGTGATAGAGTCAACATCACTCCTCTTCTTTCTACTGTTACCTACATGATAATGACAACACAACCTATAGATGAGGCCCAACTCCTAATTGACTACATTTATGGTCTCTCTGAAATAGGTCATGTTGGTCATAAAAGAAAGAAGAACATAGCCTTAGGACATTTGATTGCCCATATTTTGGAAAACAAGTATGATTTAATTCATTCAGAACAAGACTTTGAAGAACCACTCTACTACAACGACGCATCCTTTAGGGCAATCTTCAATAAGGACAAGCCCAGCAAAACTCATGTAGTTCTGAGTGAAATAGAAGAAGAAGCTGAACATTCACATGCTGCTAGATCAAATTATCAGGATTTGGTTCAAAGATTTGACAATTTAGAGGCTCATTTTAATCAATGGTTTGATCAAATTGAAACTCACTTGCAGCAGCAAGATATTCAGCACAATCAGGATATGGGATTTATGCGTGATTAGTTAAATGCCATTAATTCCAACATGTTTATGATGAGTAATTACTTCAACTTCTTTGGTGCAGCACCACCTCCTCCTCCTCCAGATCAGGGTCCATCTGAATGATTTGTCTAGTGTTTGTTTAGTGTTTCGTTGTAGTTCTTGTGTTAGTGATTTCCTTTAGTTTGTTATTTTTTTCTTGTTTTAGTTGTGTTACTATTGATATCTTGAACTTCAAATTGTAATAGCCTTATCCGATATCAATATATGTTTCAATGTTTTGTTGTTTAATGTTTTAGAAATGTGTGTTAGACTTTATGACTTTCATTTTCTTTTAATCTTAATAGTGTTTTATTCTAATTTGTAAATTAAAATTAATTTCATTAGAAAATATAATTTTTCTAAATTTAAGAGATGTTTATAACTTGATATTATTAGAATTTTCAATTCCATGTTTCTTATTTAGACTACATTATCTTTAATATTATTATTGAAATTTAGATGTTTTCTTATTTTGTATTTTTCTTTTCTATTAGTATTTATGCACTTAGAAAAATTTGAAATTTTAGATTATTGATTTTGGAAAGAATTAAATTACTCTTGAAAATTGTACAAATGTACAAAAATCAAAAGGATTGCATGTGTTAGTGATTTCCTTTAGTTTGTTATTTTTTTCTTGTTTTAGTTGTGTTACTATTTATATCTTGAACTTCAAATTGTAATAGCTTTATCCGATATCAATATATGTTTCAATGTTTTGTTATTTAATGTTTTAGAAATATGTGTTAGACTTTATGACTTTCATTTTCTTTTAATCTTAATAGTGCTTTATTCTAATTTGTAAATTAAAATTAATTTCATTAGAAAATATAATTTTTCTAAATTTAAGAGATGCTTATAACTTGATATTATTAGAATTTTCAATTCCATGTCTCTTATTTAGACAACATTATCTTTAATATTATTATTGCAATTTAGATGTTTTCTTATTTTGTATTAATCTTTTCAATTAGTATTTATGCACTTAGAAAAATTTAAAATTTTAGATTATTGATTTTGGAAAGAATTAAATTACTCTTGAAAATTGTACAAATGTACACAAATCAAAAGGATTGCATGTGTTAGTGATTTCCTTTTGTTTGTTATTTTTTTCTTGTTTTAGTTGTGTTACTATTGATATCTTGAACTTCAAATTGTAATAGCTTTATCCGATATCAATATATGTTTCAATGTTTTGTTGTTTAATGTTCTAGAAATGTGTGTTAGACTTTATGACTTTCATTTTCTTTTAATCTTAATAGTGCTTTATACTAATTTGTAAATTAAAATTAATTTCTTTAGAAAATATAATTTTTCTAAATTTAAGAGATGCTTATAACTTGATATTATTAGAATTTTCAATTCCATGTCTCTTATTTAGACTACATTATCTTTAATATTATTATTGCAATTTAGATGTTTTCTTATTTTGTATTTATCTTTTCATTTAGTATTTATGCACTTAGAAAAATTTAAAATTTTAGATTATTGATTTTGGAAAGAATTAAATTACTCTTGAAAATTATAGAAATGTACAAAAATTAAAAGGATTGTGCAAAAAATTTGCAATGACAAAAACATGCACAAAATAAGCCCAAAGTAAAAAGATGCACAAAAATGTGCCATAAAAATTGAAAAAGTTGCGCAAAGTGCCACATGTGGTAATTACTTCTTTCCAGACTCTTTTAATCTCTTAATTCAAATTGATCTAATATTCATTTATAATTCATTTTGAAATTTGAAATATAAAATTTTTTATTCATCCTTAGTGCAACGATTTTCTTTATTTTCATGTCTAAATTGACACATGCCTTTGATAAATTCTTTTTATTCTCTATGTTATATCACTTCTTAAATTATATGAAATCTTATGTTTTTCTAATGTTTTAATTTTATTTGCATACGTTATTTTAATCACTTCCAAGTTTAAAAAATCAAATGGATTTCATACTTATGCTTACATTTCTAGCCTTCTTTCTTCTTCACTTTTTGATGTTGTCAAAAAGGGGTAGAAATTGTTTGTTGTGTCTTGTGTATTTTTTTTCTTGTGTATTTTTATTTTTTTTATCGTATGTGTTTTAGTGTTTTTGTTTAGTCTTTTGTGTTGTTTTGTGTTGTATAAAAATTTTGAAAATAAATTTTTTTTTTACTTCAAATGCCTCTTTATTTTCATGAGTTCATCATTTCAGAGGGAGTTTAGGAGATTCTTAAAATTTGAAATCCTACAAACAATAATTATTTTGCCATCATCAAAAAGGGGGAGATTGTAGAGAGAGTTGCTGTTTGCATGTTTTATATTCTTGCAACTTGTATTATTTTGATGATTTTAAATATTATTATTTTATATATCTCCTAACTCTTTTTGGAAGATTTGTTTTTGCTCTAGTGTGTACTAACAATTCAGGAAAAACAACTCCAAGCGATGAAGACTTCAAATTATTCACTTGTAAATTATAAGTTTTGAAATGAGAGGGAGTGATTGTAATTGAGTGAAAAATCACAACACACACTCTTGGGGGATAATTTTTGTGAACTGATTGTACGGCACGAACCTGTTTCGTATGGGGCGATCATGTCAATTAACCCCTAGGAAGTGCAATGGATCGAACAGGCGAGTAGAAAATTTTCTAAGTCCTAATCGTCCAGGATGAATTTTGTATTCATCCGGGGACGAACGACTCTGGATTCTCACCTTGCACTGTTCGTCAAGATGAAAAGCAAGGTTTGTACTGGGACAAAACTCTCTATATGAGATCGTACAGGATGAAATGAACCTTCGTCCCTGAATGAAACTCTTTGTATGAGATCGTACAGGATGAAATGAACCTTCGTCCCTAGACGAAACTCTCTGTATGATATCGTACAGGATGAAATGAACCTTCATCCCTAGACAAAACTCTCTGTATAAAATCATCCTAGGACGAAACCTGTTCATCCCAGGATGAACTGAACCGACTTACCTCAGTTGATTACGTCCTGTAGAATTTTGGGAACCGACCTATGTAATAACCGTTTCATACCGGACGAACCTTGTTAGTAAGGAATGATGAGCGTGTACGAACATAGTTCATACCAATATACATTAGGATCATTTCCGACACTTTAAGTAAAATCGTTCAAGATGATCCATGATCGTACGGGATGATCCACTGCGTACAAAGTTGAAAACTTACAAATTTTGTGCAGTTTTTCTTATCTTTTGTATATATAGTTCAAATTAGACTGCCACCAAATCTTTTTGCTCATTGATCTACGTGCCTATTGGAAGAAGAGTAAAGGAGAGAGTGAGAGAGAGCATTCAAAGAAGGATTTCTACCACTTGAGCGTGAAGGCTTCGCTTGGTGTTCAAAGGTAAGATTTCCTACTTGTGATTTGAGACTACTTCACTCTTTTTCTTTCATCCTTCTAGATTTCTTGTGAAGAGATCTGTCAAAGAGATATGATGCTCTGGCGACACTTGGAGAGTGTGAATAGACGAAGGGTTCTCTGCCCACACTAGGAGAGTGTAAAAGAATGAAGGGTTCTCTGCCCACACTAGGAGAGTGTGAAAGGACGAAGGGTTCTCTGTCCATAGTAGGAGAGTGTGAAAGGACAATGATTCTTTGCCAACACTAGGGAAAGTGTAAAAGGATGACGGTTCTCTACCGCACCGGGTAGTGGTGAAAAGAGTGTTTGTAAGGGCTTCTCCGCCTTGCTATGGGTACAAAAGGAGAGACACTATTGATATTAGTGCAATACTCAGAGGGTGCCTCTCGGGAGTGGATGTCGGTCTGGTTTAGACCGAACCACTATAAATTGTGTGTCGTTTATTTTACTATTTTTTATTTTTTGCATTTTTTTGTGTTTAAAAAAATTATGGTTGAAAAACTTTTTATAAAAATTAAATAAAGTTTAATTTCGGTTTAATTTATCAAAAGAGGGATATTTTTTAAAATACCAGTTCACCCCCCTCTTGGTAGCTTTGGGACATTAACTTAGGTTTAACAACCTATTCACTAGACTCAATAGTTTGCATCGTGTATGGTGGATCAAAAATGTTAGTGCATAAGATGAAAGTTCGAGAATGTTGTTAACCATCATAGAACTAGCTCGAGGCTAACTAAGAGGGGGGGGGGGGGGGGTGAGAATTGATAAATTAAAAAATCATGCACTAATCATTCATTTCTTTTTGTAACTATTTCAAAACCTTGAAATAAAAAGTTTGATCACCCTATGCAGAAGCTAATAATTTAACAAGAATTAAAATAAAAATGATGAAATTCTAGTTTATAAAATAGATTATTAATATCAAAATTTCACCAAGTAGTTATCATATAAATTAAATGTAAAAAGTAAAGTGCTAAAAAAGGAAAAAAACTCTAGGAAAAGAGTGAGAAAGAGCGGGTTTCTAGAGTGAGAAAGCGATTTTCAAATTTCTGTTTGGCGGTTCACGAACTTTACAGCTGGTGGTCGCCGGGGGACGGCCGGTACTCCGGCGGCTTGGAAGATCGGTAATGGAGCAACGACGCATTCTCAAGAAGGATGTGTGGGCGAATTACAGGAAGGGTTTATCGGTGCCAGTTCTTGATTCTTCTGAAGTCTTCAATGGGGGTGCAAAGATTCTGGATGATTTTAACCAGAATTTCAAAAATATTAAGGGAAAGCCATTGGTGATCAAGGAGGGAGGGTTGTTAGAAAGAAAGGTTGTTTCTGTTCCAGTTATTTGTAAGGGCAAAGATGTTGTCAAGGAACACAGCCAGAGCCTTTCTAGCTTTTCGCCGGTTTCGAATTGTGGTCTTAAAAAGCCGAGGGCTTGGAATCATGAAGCTTCTTCTTCGGGAGGTTTAAAGTTTTCCTCGAATTTTGATTTTATCTCGAAATCTTTTCCTTCGTCTCCTGCTGAGAGGGGAGTTATCAGAGCAGAGTTGGAGTGTCTTAAATCCTGGGATGTCTGCAAAGTGAATGACGTTTTCTCTTTGAGAAAGGATAATCAGAAACCAGAGGATGGTTTAAAAGGAATTGCTAATGTGAATAAAGCAGATGTGGAGATAGTTAATAAAGATCAAGCTTATACGGCATGGATAAGGAAACTGTATGTTAAAGTTGATAATCTGGATTTGGGATCTTTCCTATCGGAAGATGGGAAGGTGGTGAAGATGCAGGAAGATAATGAAGCTGAGATTGCTAAGAGATTGGAAAAAGATGTAGTGGTTAAAGTTTTTGGTGAAAACTTACCATTTTTTGTTATTAGCTCTGCTTTAAGAAGACAGTGGGATAAATTTGGGAAATTAAACATAACTGGATTGGTACTTGGTTGGGACTCTGCTCTTTTGAAGATTCCTCCGCAGTTGATCAGGTACTCACTAGCGGACCTTGGTGGGTTGGTGGACAGGTTCCTGGTATTGATAAATGGTCGGTTAATTTCAACCCCACATTGCTCAAAGGTATTACTTCTCCGGTTTGGATAAGGCTACCTAATCTCCCTCTATAATGTTGGGACGAGATCAACATTTGTAGGATAGCTTCTCAAGTGGGCAAACCGTATCTTCTGGATGGAAACTTATTCAGTGGAGCAGAAGGGAATACGCTCGTATTTGTGTCCGAATTCCATTAGATTTGAAACTGCCTTTAGGATTTTGGGTGGAAGGTTCATCTGGTAAATTCTTTCAGAAGATTGAATACAAGGTAACTTCTATAATCTGCTGTGAATGTGGAAAGGCAGGTCATGAGGGAGCTTCTAGTGATAGTTTTAAAAATTAGGTGGTTGTTGGTCCGGTAGTTCATAATATTAACATGGTGCCGAAAGTTGTGATGAAGCAAACAATGGGTGAGAAAAGCTTAAAGGAGGAGAAAACTTCTTCTGAGTTAACTTGGAAAGTTGTCAATCGTGGGAAAAAAAATGCAAAAAGAAAGGTGGACAATAGAAGATTTCCTTATAGGAAGTTCTCGGTTCATATGAAGAAAAGTTTTGTCCCCAAGATGGGGGGTCAGGTTCAGGGAAAAGTGATTGAAGAAAAAGGTAACTGTTCGCTGGAAGAGCTGGAAATTTTGGTGAACTCTGTTCAGGAGCCTTTTAAGAATCCATTGCTGGTTGAAGAGGTGGATGCAACTGTAAAGAGGGGGTCACCTATTATGGCATTTCCTAAAAAAAATGGAGGTGTTGAAATCCAGAAGAAATTTAATTATCTTTGCAACCTGGAGGAAGAGGTGCTTCAAGAAGGTGCTGTTGTTAGAGGGGAGGAAGTTTCAGAGAAAGGAGAAATTATCTGTTCACCAGATGATGGTATTTCTAGTGGTAAGGGAATGGAAGGAAGAAAAAAGTTGTGTTTATCAGCAAGAAAGAAAGGTTCATTGGAGAATTCTATTTTGGAAAAAGACATCTCTTTGGAAAAGAAATCTAAATTAAGCAAGGAGCTGAAGTCCTTGGGAGTAGGTAATATCATTGCTCATAATAGAAAAGGGGAGAGTGGGAAGGTAAAAAAGGTTGGGGACCCTTTCCCCATCTTTAAATAATGAGTGGTCTTCTTTTTTGGAATTGTAGGGGAGCCAAAAAAGTAGAGGCGGCTCTCTATCTTAAGGAGGTGATCAAGGATCACGGTGTTATCTTTGTAGGTTTGTTGGAAACAAGGATCAATAATGTGGAAAATACTCAAATTATGAAGCTTCTGGAGATAATTGGAAGCTTTTTATGGTCCCGGCTGTTGTTCTTTCGGGAGGTTTGTTGATTTTATGGCGTTGTGATTTAGCAGATTTTACAGTGGTGAGACACTCTTCTCAAATGGTGGTTGGTAATTTGAAAATGATCAACAAAGGTGAATGGAAAATCGCGTCTGTTTATGGTAGTACAGATGTGCAAGAAAGAAAATTCCTTTGGGAAGATCTTGGAAGGCAATGTGATGTTGATGCTACTTTGATTATCGGAGGGGATTTTAATTGTATTTTATCTCAAGAGGAGAAAAGAGGTGGGAAGAAATTCAAAATGAACCAAGGCTCCAAAGATTTTAAGAGTTTCATGATTAACAATGATCTTCACCTGGTAAATTCAATGGGGCCTAAATTCACGTGGTGCAACAATAAATCCGGAAGCAATCGTATTTGGGATAAATTGGACAGGTGCCTTATAAACTCTTCAGCTATGAATTTTCTTCAATTAGCTATCGTTAAACACCTGCCTCGTTTTGCTTCGGATCATTGTCCATTAGTTTTGGAATTATTCAAACCAGTGACTTCAGTAAGAAAAGATATTAGATATGAGGAGATTTGGGCTACTTATTATGGAGCAACGGCATTGGTAAAGAAGATTTGGGAAAACAAATGTTCAGGTAGTCCGGCTGACATTCTCAGTATGAATTGTAAGAAGTCTCTAAGAGCTCTATTCTTTTGGAGTAGAGAAAAACATAAAAATTTATCTCAGCTCAAGGAGGATCTCAAAGCAGAAATTCTGGAAATCCAATTAGAAGAGGCGGAAGTTGGTATTTCTATGGACAAGCTTCAGATTTTGAGAAGTAAAATAAATGAGTTAAATGTTACTTTAGCTAGACTCAATACTTGGTGGAAGCAAAGAGCAAAGATCAAGTGGATGGAGGAGGGAGACTGTAACTCCAATTTTTTTCACAGTTTTGCGAATGCTAGAAGAAACTTGAACTGGATTCATCAAATCAAGACTTTAGAAGGGGAAATTTCAGAGGATGAAGCTGTTATTCAGGAGACCTTCTCAGTTTATTTCAAAAATAAATGGCAGAATAGAGAGTGTTCTCTAGTAGATTGGCCATCTCCGACAGAGGCTGTTGATGAGGCGGATCAAGCGATGCTTGGAGCAGATTTTTCCAGAGAAGAACTTCAACTTTTGGTGGAAAAATCGGACAGAAATATATCTCCAGGATTAGATGGGATTACTTTTTCTTTCTTAAAAGATTTTTGGAGTATTATCAAAGAAGATGTGTGAAATGCAGTTAGCCAGTTCTTCAAAGAAGGTAAGATGGATAATTCCTGGAAAGAAACTTTAATTGTTTTAATCCCAAAGATTAAAAATCCACAAGTTCCTAGCAACTTCCGTCCCATCAGTCTTTGTATGACCATTTACAAACTAGTTGCTAAAATGATGTTTAATAGGCTGGAAAAAGTCTTGTATAAGATTGTATCTGAAGATCAAGCGGATTTTGTTAGAGGTCGTTCTTTAAATGAGCATGTTTTATTGGCCCAGGAGGTGTTTAACAAGTTCAGATGGTCTAAAAACAAGGAGGGCTTATGTGCTATTAAAATTGACATGGAACAGGCGTAGGATAGTATGGACTTTGAAGCAAGTTCTGTATCAGTTCAGATTTCCTAATAAGTTCATTGAACTCATTATGCAGTGTGTGCTTGATCCTAGATTTTGTATTTTGATTAACGGGAAGAAAAAAAGTTGGATTGAAGGGAGATGTGGTTTTAGACAGGGATGTCCGTTATCCCCGTCGTTATTCATTTTATGTTCTCAATTACATTCATATGCTATAAAGGAGAGGTGTAAAGGAGTTTCGGTTTCTAAAAATGCTCCCAAGGTGACACATCTATTATATGCAGATGATATCTTACTGTTTTTAGAAGCTAAGCTTAAGGAAATCAAGAAGTTAAGAAAGATCATCTCTAACTACTGTATGTGGACGGGACAAAAAGTGAACGAGTCTAAATCGTTGAACATCTTTGGGAAACATACTACTAGAAAAGCTAAGTAGGCGGTTATCAAAGTTCTGAGTTATAAACAAGTTAAAGAATTTGATTACCTCGGGGTGAGGATGGCTTTGAGAAGGCAGAGCAAAGTTGATTTCAAAAGGCTTATTAGAGAATGCAGCTAGCAGACTGAACACTTGGGGTAAGAGATGTATCTCCTTGGAAGGTAGATTGGTTCTTGTGAAATCTGCATTTTTGACACTACCTTTATTCATTTCTTCTATTTCAATCGTTCCATTGAGCATTCTAAAAGAATTTTATAAGATGTGTAGGGAGTTTATATGGAGTAAGAATAAGGGGGAACCTGGTATCCATTATGCTTCTTGGGATTTACTTTGTAAATCCAAAAGTGGGGGTGGTCGTGGTTATTTTCAGCTGTGGAAAAAGTGGGTCCCTTAAGATCAAAATTTGCTTGGAGCTTTTTTTCAAAACCAGATTCTTTATTGAATCAAATTTTAAGAGCTAAGTATGGGGAAGATGTTCGGTCTTCTGTTAAGAAATCCGGTGGTTCAAATGCTTGGAAGGTTATCACCAGCGGAGCTAAATTCCTAAGAAAAGTTGTAAGATGGCAAATTGCTAATGGAGAATCTATCAACTGGTTATATGATACTTGGATTTTAGATAAATTTATTGCAAAATGGCCAACGTTTGTGAATATACAAGATACAATTGACTTCAATCTTAGCTATTTCATTGAGGAGGGACAATGGAAGTTGGATAAGTTGAAGGAGGTCTTTGGGGAACAACTGATTGAGTCTATTATGAGAACCACTATCGAAACAGGCTATAGCTCAGACAGGGTGGAACTAATTAAACTGTTTTCTTGAAAATCGGTCGCAGCCCTTATAAGGGAAGCTGAAGAGGAGTTGGATAATCAGAATGCTCATTAGAATTGGATGAAAAAATTGAAGCTGAATCCCAAAACGGAACTCTTCTGGTGGAGAATGTATAACAATGCCATACCTTCTAATGCTATGTTGGTTAGTAGGAGGATTAAAATAGTTTCTGGATGTCCTAGAAGAAGTTGTAATGATATAGAAGATGTGAATCACATGGTGGGAAGTTGTGTTAAAACTATGAAAGTCATTGCTTTATTGAATAAATGGGGATTCCAGGTCCCTATTTTCGGTAATTTCGAAGAATGTTTCACTGGTTTACAAAGATTGATTGGAAATCAAATTTTATCAGCCAACTTGTTCTGTAATGCTATTTGGCTGGTGTGGAAGAGTAGATGTAAACTTGTTAATACAAAGAGGGAGGATTCAGTTAACTTCATTGTTGCTGAAGCTATTTCTTATGCGGTTAAAAGTAATTTTGTTAATATCCATCAAGACATCTGGAATGCTAACCGGCTTATGCTGTTAAATAATTGGCATTCCCCACCCCTTGGATGGATTAAAATCAACTTTGATGGTGCTTTGAGGAGGAACAACTCGGCTGGAGTAGGTGGGGTCGTGAGAGACCACAAGGGAAGATTTTTGCTGGCGTTTGGTAGCTCACTTTAACATTGGGATGCTGCTCAAACTGAATTGCATGTTTGTAAGTCTATAAAGTTTGTGAAAAGGGATTGGATGTCGGAAGCTCTTGGAGTCCTCATTGAAGGAGACAACCTTAACATCATTTATTTGCTCCAAAAAGAAATCAAAAGGTGGAAGGTTAGCAATGCAATTGATGATAGTTTAGATTTCTTACTTGATTTCAAACAAGTTATTTTTTCTTTTATCAATAGGTTGGGTAACAAATTAGCGAACTTATGTGCTAATTTCGCTGTAGATGGTTCTTTTGTTTTGGAAGATCTTCAAGGTACTTCCATTCCTTCTTCTTTCTTAAAATGTTTGAAAGAGGAATGTGAAACCTTAGATGTTCCGTGAGTGTGCTGATTGTATTTTGTTTCTCGTAGTTTTTTCTTAATGCAATTTTGTGCATTGGTTATAAAAAAAAAAGTGTTAAAAAAGAAAAGAACATAAAAAATTTTATAGTCGTTCGGTAAAACATGACCTATATCCACTCCTTGGAGTCCTCTGCTTCGAGAATTGCATTAAGAAAAAGTGACTCTCCTTTTCCTCCCACAGTAAGGTGGAGAAGCCTTTACAGACTCACTTTCACCAAACCTGATGCAGTGGAGTGCCGAAAGCTATGTCACCTCGCCAGGTGATCGCATCAAACCTTGAATAATTTTTCTCCCTCTTTGAGACAGTAGATAACGTCGAATCCTTTTTCTCCCTCCTGGAGATTATAGAGAATCAAAATCCTTTCTAAAGAAGAGAACCTAATATTCATTTTCTCCCTCTTAGAGAAGGCATAGTACCTCGATGACTTGACTTAAAAGCCTCTATCCAAAGAAAGCCCTTAAGAACTCAATAAGGCAATAGGAGGAGCAAGGGTGTAGCTAGCTTAAGGTAATAGTGTGATCCCCTCACACTCCTTCTAATACATGCTCAACCTCACCTTCTCCTTCATCTCAAACCCTGGATGTCTTTCATAAGCTTCTCTCTCAAAATACCTTCAGTTGTCACATAATCCTCATCTTTTCGTATGATCTTTGGGATGACAAAATATTGTCTCTATCAATCATACGATATGATCAATATTGTATAGTATGATTTTCTATCATTACTTAAATCATAAATTAATTGACTAATTATGGGGATTAATTTAAGAAATATTTTAAATTTTCATACAATATGAATCAGATCGTGTAGTATGATTAGCACAAAAATCAAATTTTAAATATCTTATATAATTTATCTAACAGTTAGAGTTTTTAGATTATAATGAAATATTCATTACAATCCTGATCATACAATATGATTAGTTCATAGAAACTAATTGAATAATTAGTCGTTAAGCCCATTCTTTGTATATTGATCGTATAATATGATTGTAAGTCACATAGTATGATTAATACACAAAATTTTATCTTTAAAATTATTTTTATTTAACTTATTTGTTTGTCTACAGATACCCAATTGAATATACTCTTATGTGGCTAGACCAAAGAAATAAAAGATAAACAAAAATAAAAGAATGGCCTTTGTTTACTTGACACTCTCATTATACCCATTTTGGAGCTTTGAATAGCCTTGAGCAGTGTATGTTAGTACTCACAGACAAAAGAAATATCAAAACATTCAATGAGAAAAGTAACAATTCAATCAATAATTTTTATCATCATCGAAATCACAAATTAGGGATCCTTGAATGTAATAATCTCCTCCTTTTTATGATGGCAAACAACGTTGGTTGATAAACAAGATTAATATTCTTTTCTCTTAAGCTCCACCTCACTAGGTGATAGATTTTAAAAAGTAGGGGTTTCATTTTTTATTTTTATTTTTTTATTTTTTTAATGAAAGACGGAATGAAAATAAGATAATATAAAATAAAGTAAAATAAATATAATATTCTATTAATTTGAAACATACAACCAAATATATATTTTCTCTCCCTTTTGACATCACCTAAAAGAGGAGGAAAACTAAACAAACAGAACATAGTAAGAAATAAAAATAGTAAAACATAACAAACCAATACTAGAAATAAGATGGATCCTGATCACATGGTGGTGGTGGTTGTTGTTGAAAGTACTTATGGATAGAGGTGAAATGATCTTTAATTTGGAAAAACTTTTCTCCAAATCATCACATGTCTTCCTCATACTATTGCTATTTTTAGATATGACAGTCTAATCAAGTTTCTAATCACAGGAGCAATTGAATTATTTCATCCTGAGGGTAGGCAAGGTAGGTAGGTGCAAGTGGTGGTATTGTTGGAGATGCATATCCACTTGCGAAAGAAACTTCCCCTTCTTCAGCAAAATCTAGCTCATCATGCTTATGTCATTGATGGAAATTAACACAAAATGAGGCATCCTTATAAAAAATGGGAAGATTCTTTGGAGGAGTAAGGTGGTTGAGTTGGTATTTTTTATAGAATATATATGCTATGATGTGTCCTAATGTGACATTTTTCTTTCTTTTTGCATTGGGATATTGAATAAGAGTCATATTTTAGATATAATCAAGAATCATTTGGGCTTCATAAAATTGGATATTCGACATTATTAGGTAGAGAACTTTGGAATGAAGTTAGATTATATTGACATAATTTCCAGCTTTGGGTATAACTATGGTATTAAGAACATGTTGTATAACATAGATAGTTTGATTTAGGGTATAGACTAAGGGTTGATGTTGATTTATGGCCACATTTCTATTAATCAAGTTTATAGAACTCTAGTCATAGTCAATTATGGAGATCAGGGATTGTGATGAGGTCCTATAGTAGAAAGGCCAATATTTTCCCTTAAATCTTCCTTAGTGATCTCTACAGGTTATCAACAAATTTATGAAGTCATGGTAAAAGTTTCCATATTTAACCTATGGTTGGATAAGAATTCATAAAGTAGTTTGAATTTAAAAAAAAAATGCTACTGTGAGAAAGAATTGGAGAGTGGTAGAGGCAAAGAGGTTTTTCACCTCGATTTTAAGAGCTGATTAATTTAACATTCTAGATGGGGTGATTTGTGCCTCCTTGAACTTTTAGTAGGCATCTTGATCAATATTAGGCACCAAATTGGAGAGTGGCATCTTCCCTAATAATATGAAGATGCCTAATATTGGGAATGAGGATTCTTTAATATGCAAATGGCAATAGTGTTATCACACTTGATTTGAATGTTGTCTATAGGTAGTCTAAGATCCATGATTTATTATTTAAGTCATAGTACTTGTGCAACACAACTCTCTACTATTGTATATTCAACTTCAATAGTAGATAGGGCTACAGAGTTTTATTTTCTTCTAGACCACAAAATTAAAGATTATCCTACAAATTGGTATGTTCTAGAAGTGCTTTTCCCATTAACCCTACATCCTACAAAGTATGAATTTGAATATCCTATAACTTCAATGGAAGTGCCATTCCAAAGTATGATCTAAAGACTATATATTAAGATCTTTTTACTTTCTCTCTATTTATACATGACTATTCCTAGGACAATAAGAAATCATCTCTATCAATCATCCTACATTGATACCATCGTATAGTATGGTTAGTTTATTCTAAGTAGGCCATCCAATAAGATACGAATGTCATACAATATTACTAGTTCAAAAATCATGGTTATCTTTGGTAAGATCTTTAGGATGACCAAATTTTATCTCTCTCAATTGTATGGTATGATTAATATCATCTAGTATGATCAACTATTAATAATTAAATTATGATTTGATTGACTAATTATGGGTTTAATTTAAGTAAGAATTCAAATTTTCATACAGTATAATTTTGATAGTATAGTACGATTAAATCAAAAAAAAATATATCTTACTTAATTTATCCGACGGCTAGGGTTTTTAGATCATAACGAATCATATAGTATGATCCAGATCGTTCAATATGATTAGTTCACATAAACTAATTGTGCCCATTCTTTTAATATTGATCATACAATATAATTTTAAGTTGTACAATATTTGAAATACAAAAAATTTTAACTTTAAAATTTTTCTCATTCCCACAGTGTGTCTGTGTATGGTTTCCTAATTACATACACTTTTATATGGTCAAACTCAAAAAATATAAAGTAAATTAAAAAAATATAAACTTATTTGCTTAACAGTCCTATTTTTCCTTTTCTTAAGCTTTCAATAGCCTTAAGCAGTGGATGTCTTACAAACAATGTTAGTGCCCACAGATAAAAAAAATATCTAAAATATTCATTGAGAAAATTAATAATTCAATCAATAATATTTTTCATCATCAAAATCGTAGACTAGGGATCTTGGATTGTAGCAATCTCCCCCTTTTTGATGATGACACATAATGTTGGTTAATATGCAAGATTAAATTCTTTTCTGCTAAGCTCCCCATCACTAGATGATATATTATAAAAGTAGAGGTTGCTTTTTTTTTAGTTTTTTAATGAAAGATAAAAGGAAAATATGATATTAAAATATAAAGTAAAATAAACACATGATTTTATTAAACTAAAACATTCAACCAAACATACATTTTCTCCCCTTTTGACATTACCAAAAAGTAGAGGAACACCAAACAAAGTGAATAGTATAAGAAATAAATATAAAAAAACATAACAAAGAAGTACTAGAAATAAGATGGATTATGATTAGGTGGTGGTGGTGGTGGTTGTTGAAAGTATTTATGGAAGGAGGTGAAATGATCTTCAATTTGCTTGTCCATCTGCTGGAATAGCTTCATAAAAGAATCCAATAATATTTGTTATCATTAAAATACATCACATGGGTCTAAATTTTTAATAATCCCCCCTTTTGAAAGTGACAAATATTATTGGTAATAATTTCAAATTTATTTTTAATATATCCTAAGCTTCACCCTTACTAGTTGAGTTTTTAAAAATTTGTAGTGTTTTCATTCTTTTTTTTATTTTTTAAGGAAATAATGAAACAAACATAAAAATATAAACTGGAAAAAAAAATCAATGGACTAAATACAATAAAGTAGATTACAACCTACCAACATTAATCTACTCACCCTCTTGAAATAAAAAAAAAGGAGAATGACAAAGTATAACATGAAAGACACACATACTCATTATTCTATAAAATAACAAAGATAAACACTAAAAAAAGATAAACTAAAAATATGGTCCCTGACTAGATGGTGGTGGTAGTGGTGGATTAAAATATTGATGATTGGAAGAGAACTACTCTCCGAACCATGCCATAGTATAATCATGTTGTTTGCGCTGCTCTATAAAGTATGCATCAAAATGTGTCTCCTACTGATCAAATTTTTGAAGAAGTACCTCCTAAAGTGAAGGTTGGTGTATAGGTGTTAGTGTTGAAGGTAATGTTTGACCTCCCTCTACCTCCTCTTGCTCGGGGCAAACATAGTGATTATTTTGATAATGAGCACTATGAAGGATGTGGATGGAGCTATTTGCATAGAAAGTTAGAATATGGTCAGGTGGTGTAGGGAATTGAAGATTATATTTTGATTCAAGGATAAAGGAAATAATGTGACCTAAGGTAAGATTTGGCTTTATTTTATTTCTAGGATTTCAAATACATTAAACATTTTCAATGTATTAGATAATTAGATCAACTGCATTGAAATCAACTTTTTCCATAATAATATAGGTAGTGAAGGATAGAAGGGATCTGATATTTATTCGATTCCTAGCTTTTGGAATTATTGAATTGTGAAGGATATGTTGAATAATTTAAGCATCTTGAACTAAAGTGTTGACCTAAGGAATGTGGTATTTTATGGATGACTCCCCAAGGATGGTGTTGATAGGGATCTAATTATAGTTAGGGAGAAAGGCCAAGGAACAAACTTTTTTCACCCATGGTAGAAAGGTGTAGGATTTTGTTGATGTATTGATAGGTGATTTCTACTGGCCTTCTTTTTACATAAGATTGAAGGGAAGTGCCCTCACTATTGAATTGAAGGCTAGCAAAAAATTTGAAAAGGAGCTCAAATTAAAAGGGAATGTAAGAGTGAAAATGAATTATAGGGTGGTGTGAGTAAATAGATTCAGTACCTAGAAGTTCAAGATTTCATGATTAAAGATTTTTAAAGGAATAATCTTGATATCCTTATAATGATGATAAGCCTCTTCATCAATTCCTCTCGTGAAAAAGGGATCAACAGGGCATCAGGAAGAAGTTTGTATGAGAGCAATTGATCACTTTCCATCAGCCATTGCTAGAATTAGTAGCTAATGGAATAAGGAATAGGATTGAACAAATTTAAGTGAAGAAAAACCTTATTTTTCCTTCCATTCAAAAGAAATTGACCCTATCATACAATACAATATCGTATCGTACATTAAAATTCAATGAATTGAATCCATCTAGTCTAACCTTATTTTTCCTCCCATTCAAAAGAAATTGACCCTTGAAAGTTCGTTAGGGATGTTAGGCCCCTTATGAACTGGACCAAGGCTAATTAAGAGAGAGATGAATTAGTATTTTAAATATCTTTAAAACAAAATAAAGAAACCAAACCAAAATTTACCATAAAGAAAAAAAAATGCGGAAATTAAATGCATAAATAATAAAGGAAAGAACACACCAGATTTATAGTGGTTCGGTCAAACCTTGACCTATGTCCACTCCTCAGAGGCACCCTTTGAGTATTGCACTAACTAAGTGTCTCTCCTTTAGCCCCCACAGCTAAGCGGAGAAGCCCTTACAAAATCACTTCCACCTTCCCTGATGTGGCGGAGTCGCCGGGTCCTTTGACACCAAAGAGATCTTCTTCTTTTGTGAGCTTCTCTCAATACAAGCCTTGAATCCGATGGTACTAAGGTGCAAGCTTACCAGAGCAATCATGTAGAATCCCCCTCCACACTCCCTTGAGTCACCCCTCATAGGATCTTCTCCCTCTCTCAAACTACACGCTTTCCTCACTTCCTTTTAAGCTCTCTCTTGAAGTTTCCCCAAAAGAACGAAGCTACAATAGCTGCCAAAGACACTTACCAAGTGTCTTATTAAAGGTTAAATAGAAGAACTCAAAATGAGCTCATTAATGCAATTTGCTGACTTTATCGTCCAGGTCGATCGGAATATCATCCTGGATGATCAGTATAAAATAAGCTCAATAAATCAGGACAATTTGGGGTGATCAGAAGAAAAATGCTTACATCATCCTGGACGATACATTATCGTCCTGGCCGATTAGTTCCAATATGAGCACAATCGTCCTTATCATCGCTCTGAACAGAGGCTGGAAGATGTCAGTCCTCTAGGACATCATCCTGGCTGATTTTATGATCGGCCTGGCCGAAGTGATCATATCAATCAGCCTTAATTGCTTTCCAAAAGTATCAGATTAATTTAGGCATAATTATGCTGCATCGTCCAAGCTGGCCGATATCCTTAAATAAAGAATACCTAAATTGATCATGGTGGTTGATTCTTTCTTAATTGATCCTATCGTCCTGGTTAATACAAGGATTGTCCACGCCGATCAGCTTAATGACGACTGCCTTAATGAGGGTGATGGCCTAATTAGGGTTTATATTTTTGAACCGATCATCCAGGCCGATGTAAATTTCATCCTGGATGATGTTACCAATAAAAGTAAACACAAGGGAACATACATAAAAACTTCCAAGGTATGTGTGTGCAAAGTTACATAGCGTCAGGAGCCACACCAATTATAATAGACTCAAGAAAGGAAAAAGATACAAGCTGACTCAGACCTAGTCTACCCAATCTTGAGCTGGCTCCAAATTGCAATCTGATCTTGTGGACATGAAAAGGTAGTTGGAGTTAAATAAGAGTGTTTTCTATCATCAAAATAATCATCCATGAAAATAGATCTGCAACAATCTCCCCCTTTTTGATGATGGCAAACATTATTGATTGAATTTGCAAAATGAAAACATTTTCTCCTAATCTCCCCTTTACTAAAATAAACTTTTAAAAATAGAGGAAATAAATTTTTTGTTATTTTTAATTTTTGAAAGAATAAAAAAAATATACAAATACAATAATAAATTCTCCCCCTTTGACATTATCAAAAAGAGAAGGGGCACAAATAATCAAGATAATAAAAAAATAATTAAAAGACAAAAAATGATCCCTGATCAAGTGAAGACAAAATAAAATATTCTTAAAATGAGAAAGTTACATCTTGATTTTATTCAAAAACTTAGAAAGGAATGGAATGACAACGCATAATCCAGAAAAAGGTTAGAAATTCAGAAATTGTTAATCCAAGCTGAAGATATTTTAAAGGCTAAAAAACTTTTTAATTCAATTTCTAAATCAAGGAATAAACTAGAAAAAGAAACATTAATTTTTTAAAACTCCTTTAGTAAAATATATCTATAGAAGATTAATGTAAAAATTGATGAATCAAGAATCATGAATTTTGAGATCAAGCATCAAAAATATCAAGGGTTTTCTTAAGCTTTAAGTAATACAGAAAAAGTAAGCATACTCTTTGTAGCCTCATTTTATGCCTCTTGTCAATTTTTTGGCGCACTTTGTGCATCTTTTACTTTTTGATACACTTTGTGTATCTTTCTCAATTTGGCGTTATTGCGCATCTTTTGATTTGGCATCATTGGCCACTTTTTTTTTTATTTGGCGTCATTGGCCATATTTTTTTAATTAAATATGCTACCTTTCTAATATTTTAAAAATAAAAGTAAACCCATTCTTTTGATAAAGCGAATTACTTGATTCAGAAAATTATGAGATAGATTCAAAAACTTGTAAAGGATTTCTATGCGATAAACAAAATGTATGGAGATGAAAAAGATTAGTTTCAAAATCAAATTTATAATATGATGAATATTTTGAATCAAAAGTAAAATAATCCTTTTAAGAAAAGAGATAGAGAGACAAAATCATAAGTTTCCTTTCTTTGACTATTTTTAAAGAAGCCAACCATAACTTACATAAGAATTCAAGAAAAATAGGAGGTAAGGTTTTTTATTTTTAGAAAAGTGAACGTATGTGTTGATCAAAAAGAACTTCACAAAACTAAGTATAAAAGCTAATTTAAAATTTCAAAGTAATAACAAAAAATAAAAAAAAATGAAGGAAAATAAAAAATATAGAAAATAATATAAAATAAAACACAACACAAACAAATAAACACACAAACAAATTTAAATAGTACCTTGCTCTTGGTCTGATGATTCAGAAGCTAGGTTTGCTAGGAGATTTTTTTTCTTTACATTACTTCCGCTTTATATAATTTGCTTACATTTAGCCTTTTCTCTTTCAGGACAATTTCTCAAATTATGGCACTAATTTTTCATATGTCCATGCTTTCTGCATCCAAAGCAAATAAAGTCAGAAGTAATCTTACCATTTTTACATTTATTCCACTTTTGTTTAGCCTTATGCTTTGGTGAGTTTTTTAATTTTCTTAACAATCTATCACATTCGTCACTAACTAAGCCACTTTGCTCCATGTCTTCAGCATTTAGTACTATCGTTCTAACTGTATCAAAAAGTTTTTGACCCAAACTTTACTCGTAGGAAATGAATGAGCCAATAAAATTTTCAATAGAATACTCATTCAAATTTTTTGATTCACAAATAGCAACAACTTTAGCATCAAACTTATCAAGTAGACAATGCAGAATTTTATTAACTTTTTCAAGGTTTGAAAACACTTTACCTAAAGCATGCGATGATGTAACAATTTGAATAAATCTAGTATACATGTCTAAGATCGTCTCATATGGTTTCATGCAAAAATGTTCATAATCAAGCATTAAAAAATTCAACTTGGATTCCTTGATTTCACTAGTGCCTTCGTATATGATATGTAATTTATCCCAAATTTCCTTACTAGAAGTGCACGTGGAAACTAACATAAAGTCTTTAAAATTTAAAGAACAAAACAAACAGTTTAACGATTTTGTATTCAATTGAGCATTGATTTGTTCTTCCATATTCCATTGATTAAATAGAATATCAATTTTAATTCTATCTATAACACATGACGGTAAAGAATAATCAGTTAAAATCATATGCCACATATGAAAATTAATTGATTGCAAAAATGCAGACATGCAAATTTTCCAAAAATCAAATGTAATATTTTCAAACAAAGATGGTCTGGTGATTGAATAACCTTTCGCAATATTATGATTAGAAAAATTAGCCATAGATCAAAAATTCAAAAACATTCAAAAACTTATTTTATGAATCCCGCTCTGATACCACTTGAAAGTTTGTTAGGAATGTTCGGCCCCTTATGAACTGGCCCAAGGCTAATTAAGAGAGAGGTGAATTGGTATTTTAAATATCTTTAAAATAAAATCAACAAACCAAACCAAAATTCACAACAAAGAAAACACAATGTAGAAATTAAATGCAGAAATAATAAAGAAAAGAACACACCAAATTTATAGTGGTTCGGCCAAACCTTGACCTACATCTACTCCTCAGAGGCACTCTTCGAGTATTGCACTAACTAAGTGTCTCTCCTTTAGCCCCCACAACTAGGTGGAGAAGCCCTTACTGTTGCAAATCTATTTTCATGACTTATGTTTTGATGATTGACAAACACTTTTGATTCTCTTGGACTTCCTGTTGCTTCTAACTATTCAGGAATCGAAGATAGGATGAACAAACGAAGCAAGTTCAAGATTGTGTAGGTTTAGGACTAAGTCTGTCTGTACTTTGTTTTTCTTTTCTTGAGTCTATTTGTAATTGTCAAAGAGACTGATGCTAAGTAACCCTACATACACACACACACTTGAGAGACTTAGAATTTCTATTTTTTCTCATATCGGCCAGGACGATATTTACATAGTCCTGGACGATCAGGCTTAAAATAGAAAGTCTAAATATGGATTCTTAATTAAGGGAGCCGAAAATAAAAAGAAGTTGCCGCCAAAGATAATTAAGGTATACTGTATTTTTAAATAATCGGCCAGGACGATCATTGATCGGCCTGGACGATATTCACAAATTATGCCTTAATTTATCAGGAAATCAAGGGAGTAATTAAGGATGATTGATACGATCATATCGTCCTGGACGATCGCAGGATTGGCCAGGA